>NW_026778987.1:302888-605777 GCF_030144855.1 Hypanus sabinus
GAACTCCGGAAATCTTCTCTTTCTGTTGCTGCTCCTTTTCCTGGAAGTCTGATTTCTTTTTTGTGAGAGAGTCGAAGGAAGATTTTATCTGATCCTGGAAGTCAGAGAGTGAAGGAAATAGAAACAAAGATGCATCAAAAGAAACAGGTGATCAAACCCGATTATCACACAAAATGCCGGAAGAACTCAGTGAGTCAGGCAGCATCTATTCAGAGGAAACAAACAGCCGGTGTTTCGGGATGAGACCCTTCATTTGGACTGGGAAGGAATGGGACAGGAGCCAGAATAAAAAGGTTGGGGATGAGAACCAGCTGACAGGTGACGGGTGAGACAACGTGAGGGGGAACGTGGGGGAGGGTGATGAAGTGAGAAGCTGAGAGGGGACAGGTGGAAGAGGTAAAGGGCTGGAGAAGAAGGAATCTAATACGAGAGGACAATCGACCATGGAAGAAACGGGAGGAACTGGGCTGTTTGCGGCCCTGAATGGTGACGAGGGAGGAGGTTAGGAGTCAGGTGTAGCACTTGTCCCGCTTGCAGGTGTCGGTGCCAGGAGGGAGATCAGTGGGGAGGAGCGAGTGGATCAGGGAGTTACAGAGCTTACGTGGACAGTTGTGGGGAGGGGTGGGTCTGGGCTGTTAAGTGTAATGTAATATGTTAATATGTTAAGTATTAAACTAACGTTAGTTTTACCTTGTAGATTTTAACAGCTTCTTTAATCGGCATGAAGCGGTGCCCTCTGTGTTCCTGCGCGTCTCTACAGACCAGACAGATCAGTGACTTGTCCGTTTCACAAAACAGCTTCAGTTCTTCCTCATGTTCCTCGCAGTGACGTTTACTTTCCTTCCCTTTCGGGTTCAGGCTTAGATTCCGAACTTTTTGTGTCAGATTTGCTAAGGCCCGATTCACCCTGAGGGTGCGGTCAGCAAACAGCTCTCTGCATTCCGGGCAGGAGTTTCTCTCCTCCCTTTCCCAACACCGTGTGATACAAGAGCGACAGAAGTTGTGTCCGCACTCCAGTATAACCGGATCGATGAAGAAATCCAGGCAGACGGGACAAATTACCTCCTCGCTCAAACTGTCGGTCTCTCCTTTCGAAGCCATGTTAACTCCCAGCACTTCCTGATTCAGAATGCTTTCACTTTCGGGGAGCTGCTGTTCAGCTGCAGTACCGCGATTGTCCACTACGCGCGCTGCAGTCTCAGGGAGTGAACATTATGTTGCTGTCTGAGGGAGAAATTCTATCTATTTCAAGGAGGGATTAGAAACAGATTAAGCATGTCGGAACAGTCTCAGGGATGAACATTCTGCTGCTGGATGTGTTCAATGGGAAGTAATGGTGGTAATCGCAGGGTGAGATCAGCAACACATTAAACAGATCAGAACATAAATGAAAATTCGGCCGTAGACTGTCTGAGCCCGGCTCCGAAAGGAGCGGCGTTGGGCCTGGGGTTTGCAACCTCGTCCCGAAAAGTGGCAGTGCACAGAAATGTCAAATGAACCTCCAAAGACCTCATCCCCGGGATCGGAAGGACCTTCCCCTGGAAGACGATTGAAGTCCAGCGGAGAAAGGAGAAGCCACAGGGCCGCTAACCTTCGCCCTGGACAGGGGACTCTGACGAGCTGCTGTTGACGGCCTCTGTCCCGGTAGGCGTGATGGGCTGAAGAAGAAGCAGAACAGAAATAAAGCCGGAGAGAAGAGCCTGGTTCAGTCTGAGGCAGGACTGAAAGGGACAAGTTCTGAAACGAGAGGCACAAGAGACTGCAGATGCTGGAATCTCGAGTAACAAATTCGAGGGACTGAGCAGGTCAGGCAGCATCTGTGGAGAGAAATGTAAAATCGACTCGGGAACAACACAGGATGACTACACTCACTTACCGTCCATTGAGATGCTCCCACAACCAATCATCGGAACAAAATGAGTGAAATCGGAGGTGGTTTGACTGAGACTGATCGCATTGGGCCTGTCTCAGAATTACAGAAGTAAAAGGGACAGGCTCAATCTCACAGGATAGTGACAGGATCGGGGCAGGAACAGCAGGACTTGTTCAAGTATATAAAAATACAGGTGAGAGCAGATACAGGACAGATAGAAAATGATGCTGGAGAAATTGTAATGGGAGATAAGGAGATGGCTGAGGAACTGAACGAGTATTTGCATCAGTCCTCACTGAGGAAGATATCAGCAGTATACTCAAGGGTGAGTATTCCCGGACACTCAAAGGTGTCAGGGAAGAGAAGTGTGTGCAGTCACAATTACGACAGAGAAAGTACTCAGGAAGCTGAATAGTCTAAGGGTAGATCAATCTCCAGGACCAGATGGTATGCACCCTTGTGTTTTGAAGGAAGTATCTGTGGAGATCGCGGAGGCATTAGCAATGGTCTTTCAAAAGTCAATAGATTCTGGCCTATTTCCGGAGGACTCCGCTATTTAAGAAGGGGGCAAGGAAGCAAAAAGAAAATCATAGACCTGTTAGCTTGACATCGGTGGTTGGGAAGTTTTTGGAGTCGATTGTCAAGGATGAGGTTACCGAGTATCTGGAGGCATATGTCAAGATAGGCAGAACTCAGCATGGTTTCCTTGAAGGAAAATCCTGCCTGACAAACCTAGTGCAATTTTTTGAGGAAATTACAAGTAGGCTAGACAAGGGAGATGCAGTGGATGTTGTGTATTTGGATTTTCAGAAGGACTTTGAGAAGGTGCCGCACAGGAGGCTGCGAAATAAGACAAGAGCCCATGGAATTACGGGAAAGTTACATACGTGGATAAAGCGTTGGCTGATTGTCAGGAAACAGAGAGTGGGAATAAAGGATTGCATTCTGGTTGACTGCCAGTTACTAGTGGTGTTCCACAGGGGTCCGTGTTGGGGCCGCTTCTTTTTGCGTTATATATCAACGATTTGGATTATGGAATAGATGGCTTTGTGGCTAAGTTTGCTGATGATACAAATATAAGTGGAGGGGACGGTAGTGCTGAGGAAACAGAGAGTCTGCAGAGAGACTTGGATAGATTAGGAGAATGGTCAAAGAAGTGGCAAATGAAATACAATACAGGGCAGTAGAACCAGGGATCACAGACTCAAAATCCGAGGTCACCTCAGCAGGACTGAGATGAGGAGAACTTTCCCCAACACAGTGCGGTGAATATTTGGAATTTTTTTCCACAAGTTTCCTAAATTAAACGGACATATTTAGGAGCTTGGCGGTGTTGGGAACGTTTCAGGAAAGTGGCGCTGAGGTCAAAGTTCAACATGTTCTGATTGAGGGGCAGAACAGTGCAACGGGCCGAATGGCCACGCCTGCTCCTGTTTCTTATTTTCTAAATCACGAATTTACCTTTGCGCCTGTTCTCCCTTGGCCTTCCGCCTGTTGGATTGCACAGGGAAGCGGTGAGAGCTCCGGAGATCCATCAGCAGCCGCTGCGGTTATTTCATGTTCCTGTTACTTATTGCTAATTATTTATATTTGTATTTGCACAGTTTATTGTCTTCCGCACTCTGGCTGATCATTCACTGATCCAGTTATAGTTACTATTCTGTCGATCTTCTCTGTGTCCGCAGCAAAATGCTTCTCGAGTTTGTATGTGGTGAGTTATCCGTACTCTGATAATAAAATTTACTCTGAAGTTTAAGTTTCGGGGAAATTCCTTCGATTGCGAGAACAAACTGTGACTGACATCTCCAGCTCCCGGTAGCTGCCCGTCAGTCACACTTACAGCCAATCAGCGGCACTGCTGGGAGAGTCTTGCTCCTATTGGTTGAGGAGTGCCAGTGGGCGGGATGCTGAATGTTCGGAGCGGTCCGAGGTTTGAAAGTGAGAGCGAGTGGATCCGGGATGTGGCCGGAGATTGGGAGCCAAATTTCGGGTAAAGGCTGCAACACCGGCCAGGTGAATCCTTCCCATGGCAGAGATTCCGTGAGATGTTTCAGCTGAACGGAGG
Source organism: Hypanus sabinus (assembly GCF_030144855.1). NCBI lineage: Eukaryota > Metazoa > Chordata > Chondrichthyes > Myliobatiformes > Dasyatidae > Hypanus > Hypanus sabinus. The sequence continues at coordinate 306,827 of NW_026778987.1, forward strand.
GTGGCCGGTCTTTTCCTGCCAAGAATCAAAGGCCTTTCGTCGGGAGTTTCCTCCCAGACCTGTCTCCGGCTGCTGGGAGCCCGGATCTTACGCGCTACGGCAGCAGATGGATCTCCGGTGCTCTCAAGCGGACGGGCTGAAACCCAAGGGTAAACAAGGCGCAAAGATAAATACATGCTTTAGAAAATAATAAACTGCAGCAGGCGTGTCCATTCGACCCCTTGCCCATGTTCTGCCTTCCACTCCGAACATGGCTGATCTTTGACGTCAGCGAAAATATCTTGCAACGTTCCCATTATCGCTTAGTCCTTCAATATTTCTTGTGAATGTAGAAACCTTGTGGGGAAAAAATCAAAGATTTGCCGCACTCCTCATCTGAGTCCTGTCAGATGACATCGGATTCTGAGTCTGTGACCTTATTCAACACCCAGTGAAGAAACACGGCATTCCTGCCCCACTCTGTCAATACCCTGTGAGACTGTGTCTGTCTCAGTCAGACCACCTCTTATTTTGAGACAGGCCCGGTCAGTATAATCTCTCCGAGGACACTACCTCACCTCCTAAATTAATCTGGGAAATCTCTTCATTCCCTTCATTCCACAGGCTGACTCCGGGAGGGAGACCAGACCTGTGCACAGTGTTCCATGTACGCTCTCACCAGGACCCCGTATACCTTCAGAGGAGATCTTTATTCTTCTATTCAAACCTTCCTTCCCATTCAATTCTCTTCATTTAATATTGACCTCAAACAGTGAACAGACACAACACAGCCTCAGCCATGAATTTAAAGGGCAGGTGTTGCAACAGTTTGAGCTTCATACGGGGGCCACGGAGCAAGCAGGGTGTCACAAAGGGAGGAATGTGGGAGTGTTGTATGTCTGAGCCCAGCTGCGTGTGTTTGTGTATCAGAATCAGGTCTAATATCACCGGCATATGTGGTAAAATTTGTTGTTTTGTGACAGCAGTACATTGCAATACATAGTAATAAAAATTATAAATCACAATAAGTATTTATAAAAGTAAATTCAAAACGTAGTGCAAAACCGGAGAGAAAATACTGAGGAAATGTTCTTGAATTCATTGTCCATTCAGAAATCTGATGGTGGGGAAGAACCTGTTCCTGAACCGGTGAGTGTGTGTTCAGGGTCCTGTACATCCTCCTTGATGGTAGAAATGAGAAGAGGTCATGTCCTGGGTGATGGGGGTCCTTTATGATGGATGACACCTTTTTGTGGCATCATCTTTTGAATGTGTCCTGAATGCTGTGGAGTCCAGTGCCCATGAAGGAGCTGGCTGAGTTTACAACTTTCTGCAGCATTTTCCGATCCTGAGCAGTGGCCTCTCCACACCAGGCAGTGATGCAACCAGTTAGAATGCTCTCCACAGTACATCTGTAGAAATTTGCAAGTGTCTTTAGTGACAGACCGATTCCCCTCAATCTCCGAATGCAATATAGCCGATGTTGTGCCTTCATTGTAACTGCATCAATATGTTGGGCCCAGGATAGTTCCTCAGAGATGTTGACAGGCAGGAAATGGAAACTGCTCACCCTTTTCACTTCTGATCCCACGATGAGGACTGGTGTGTGTTCCCTCGACTTCCCCTTCCTGAATCCACAATCAATTCCTTTGTCTTCATGATGCTGAGTGCAAGGTTGTTGCTGCAACATGACTCAACTTGCTGATCTATCTCACTCCTGTACTCCTCCTCGTCACCATCTGAAATTCCACCAACAATGGTTGTGTCATCAACAAGTTGATAGATGAGCCTAGCAACACAGACGTGGGTGTGGAGAGAGTAGAGCAGTGGGATGAGCACGCATCGTTGAGGTGTGCCGGTGTTGATTGTCAGGAAGGAGGAGATGTTATTTCTGATCCACACAGACTGTGGTCTCCTGGTGAGGATCCAGTTGCAGAAGGAGGTACAGAGGCCCAGGTTTTGGAGCTTGTTGATACAATTGAGGGTCTGATTGTGTTGAATGCTGAGCTGTAATCAGCAGCCTGACTTGCTTTTATCCAGGCCGAGTGTGAGCCAGTGAGGATTGTTGACAGATTGTAGAGATTGGGAAATTGCAGTGGGTCCCTACACACAGACAGAATTTGATTGACCATGACCATCCCGTCAAAGCACTTCATCACAGTAGTGAGCGTCACTGGGCGATAGTCGTTGAGGCAGGTTACCCTGGTATTTTTGGGCACTGGTATGATTGTCGGCGTTTTGAAACGTGTGTGTGTGTGTGTGTGTCTACGTGTGTTTGCAAGCTTGAGCAGAGAGACAGAGTATTTGAGGCTTTCCAGTTCGATGCAGTAATATTTCCAGTAATTGATGTGCCTCGAAAGACGGGACACAGTGTTGGGCCGACCATTCAGATCAGAACAAAATCATTTACCCAGCTGACTGAGCTCTTGTGTTTCAGTTATTTACAAATTGAAATGTAGAACTTAAAATGTGCAAAGTAAATTTATTATCAAAGTATAGGCACATCACCATGTATAATCCTGGGATTTGAATATGTTGTAAATTCAGTAAACTCAAGAACCATTATAAAATGAATGAAAGATTGCCTCCCAACAGGACAAACAAAACCATGTGCAAAAGAAAACAAAATTCAAATACAAAATAAATAAAACTAAAAAAATAACCCAGAAATAAACATCAAGAACATGAGATGAAGAGCTGTTGATTGTGTCCATTGGTTATGGGAATAGCAAAGTTTAGGGATCTGGTCTCAATTTAGAAAATTGATAATTTTAGAAAATTTGTCAAAATAGAAAATGTTTTGGTTTAGCGAATTTTTCATTATCGTCTCCCATTCTCCTTAATTATTTTTTATCCCTTTAAGGATTGGGATGAACTAGGTATTAAGTGTTTTTGGGACTTGTTTATCTCAGGATCTCTTGCGTCATTTGACCAATTGTCAAATAAATTAGCACTCCCAAAATCATATTTTTACAGATACCTTCAAGTTAGAGATTTTCTACATTTCCAATTAGCTACTTTTCCTATAGGTCCTGATAAAAATTTACTGGACGATCTTTTAAATTAAAACCTTTTCTTAAAGGTTCTATTACCGGTATCTATAACTTGTTGATTGATTCTAGGCAAGACTTTTAAAATAAACTTAAAAAAGCTTGGGAGAATGACCTATAATGTCAGATTACTGATGATAGATGGAATAAAGTTCTTAAATGGGTAAATAAATCATCTTTCTGTGCTCGTCATTCTCTTCTACAATTTAAAGTGGTTCATAGAGCTTACATTTCTGAACAGAAGCTCTCCGGTTTTTACCCGAATGTTTCTCCACTTTGTAATAAATGCAACTCTGCTGATGCCTCTTTAATTCATATGTTTTGGTTTTGCCCTAGAATTGAAAAGTTTTGGCGGGTAGTATTTCATACCTTCTCTCAACTTTTTAGGGTCCAATTTGACCCAAATCCGCTTACTACCTTGTGTGGTATTATTGCAAATGGAGATATAACTTTAAATACTCCTAACCTACAGGTTTTAGTTTTTACCTCCCTTTTAGCAAGAAGAGCATTCTTGCTTAAATGTAAGGAGTCTACCCCTCCTACACATCTTCAATAGCTACATGATATTATGTAGTATTTAAATTTAGAAAAGATCTGCTGCTCAGTCTGAAATTTGAAACAATCTTTTAATGATATTTGGGGACCTTTCCTAAATTACTTTTTCCAATTTATAAATATACTTTTACGTATATTTTTCTCTTCTTAAGTGAATATGTTTTTTTTTCTAATTATCCATTGTCATCCATCAGCTTTTTTCTTTGGTAGTTGGTAGGGGGTTGATTTTTTTTATATATATAAAAAATTTCTTTTATGATGTATGACCTATTTTTAAGTTTTTGATTACAGAGTGGTATACCTTTATGTATTATGCTATAACAATTTTATTACAAGATATAAATGTATACAAGTTATGTTGAAATGTATCCATGTGTTGCACTCTGTAAATTTTTTTTCCTCTGAATAAAAACATTGTAAAAAGAAAGAAGGACCTGTTGGTTGAGTGTAATAACTGTTCCTGAACCTGGGGTTGAGGCTCCTGAGGCTCATGCACCTTCTTCCTGATGGCAGCATTGAGAAGAGAGCATGGCCTGGGTGGTGGGGGTCCTTGATGACGGATGCTGATTTCCTGCGACAGCACTCCGCAGAGATGTGCTCGGTTGTGAGGGGAGTTTTACCCGTGATGTGCTGGGCCATATCCACTATGATGTGCTGGGCCATACTACTGAGGACAGAGAGTTCCTGCTTTCTTGTAATTGCACTTGTGTCCCGGGCTCGGGACAGATCCTCTGAAATGTTCACACTGTGGAATTTAAAGTTGCTGAACGTCTCCACCTTTGAGCCCCGATGAGGATTGCCTCATGGGTTCCTGTTTCCTCCTCCAAAGTCCAGAAGCAGTTCATTGCTCTTGCTCTCATTGAATGAGAGGCTGCTCTTGGACCATAAGACCATGAGGGACAGAAGCAGAATTAGGCCATTTGGCCCATCAAAACTGCTCTGCCATTTCATCATGGTAAATCCATTTTTCCTCCCGGCCCCATTTTCCTGCCTTCACTGCGTATCCTTTCATGCCCTGACCGATCGAAAGTCCATCAACGTCTGCCTTAGCAAAAGGAAAAGCAGCATCCGTCATCAGGGCAAGATGAGGTGAGGCACCACCCATCCATTTCTGTCCCTCCCCCTCTCCCCACTCTCTAGCCTACAAACCTCACTTTCACTGCTTACCATTCTCTTCTCTCTCTCCCTCCCTCCCCTTCCTCAACTCTCTCCCTATCTCTCACACTCTCCTCCCCTCTTCCACACTCTCTCCCCACACTTCCCACTCTCCCAACTCTCTGCTTCACTCTTTCCTCCCCAGTATACCCCATTCTCCTACTCTTGAACCCTCTCTTGCCACATTCTTTCTTTCACTCTCTTCCCTCCCTCTCCCCCTTCCCTTTTCCCCTTTCTCCACCCCTCTCCAGTCTCCCCCACTCTCCCTCTCACCCCCTATCTCCCCCTCTACACCCCCTCTCACAGATAAATGATTCTGTGCTCTGTTTACACTTGTTTAGTAGATTGTTCGTATTGATTGTATCGGCATTGGCTTCGTTCAGTGACCCCAGCTTTCCCCCAGACTGCATATCCTTCATCCATGCCTTTATAGTACACTGAGAGAGAAAGAGAGAGAGGAGGGAGAGAGACAAAGAGAGGGAGAGAAAGAGAGAGAGTGAGAGGGAGAGAGAAACAGAAAGAGAGGGAGGGAGAGTGAGAGACAGAGAGACAGGCAGAAAGAAGGAGAGGGAGAGATGGAGAAAGGGAAACAGACAGGCAGAGAGAGAGGGAGAGGGAGAGATGGAGAGAGACAGGCAGAGAGAGGAACAGAGGGAGAGACAGAGAGAGAGGCAGACTGAGGGAGAGAGACAGAGACAGAAAGACAGAGAGAGAGGCAGACTGAGGGAGAGAGACAGAGACAGAAAGAGAGAGTGCAAGAGAGACAGACAGAGAGTGGGAAAGAGACAGAGACACGCAGAGGGAGAGAATGAGACAGAGACAGAGAGGGTGGGGAGAGAGTGAGGGAGGGAGGGAGAGAGAGAGAGAGAGGAACAGAGAGTGAGAGGGACAGACAGAGACAGAGAGAGAGGGGAAGATGGAGAGAGACAGGCAGAGAGAAGAACAGAGAGTGAGAGACAGACAGAGGGTGGGGAGAGAGTGAGAGGGAGAGACAGAGAGAGAGGGAGAAATACAGAGAGAGAGGCAGAGGGTGGGGAGAGAGTGAGAGGGAGAGACAGAGAGAGAGGGAGAAAGACAGAGAGAGAGGCAGACAGAGGGAGAGAGACAGAGACAGAGAGGGAGAGAGACAGAGAGAGAGAGAGGGTGGGGAGAGTGAGCGAGAGGAGGGAAAGAGAGACAGGGAGAGACAGACAGAGAGAAAGAGAGGGAGAGAGAGGGAGTGAGAGATTGAGATAGAGGAAGAGGGAGACAGACAGAGAAGGGAAGAGAGAGAGGTTGTGGAGAGTGAGAGACAGACAGACAGACAGAGAGAAAGAGAGAGAGAGTGAGAGAGAGCATGAGAGGGAGACAGAGAGGGGGAGAGAGAGAGAGTGAGAGGGAGAGAGAAAGAGAGAGGAGTGGGACGGATAGGGAGAGGGAGATGGAGAGGGTGAGAGTGAAATTCCTCTCCTGTCTGGTTCCATTTAGTCTTGTTTTTCCATCTTCCCGGTATCTCCTGCTTCTCAACTTCCACCGAGCTCATTATCTGTTCTATCTCTCCTTCTACACACTTACTTCTCCCCACATCTTATTATCCCTTAGTCTCCCTCCTCCCCACCCCCTCCATTTCACCAACACAATAGAGCTGGTTACTGACAACAGGAAGTCAGCCGGGGCGATGCAGACATTCCTGTTTACATCAACGGCAGAGGATAAGGGGGTTGAGAGCTCCAATCTCCTGAGAGTGAACACCACTGACAGCCTGTCCTTGTCCAGCCACAAGGACACTATCGCCAAGAAAGCTCAGCGGCCTCTCTGCTTCTCTGAGAGGTTGAAGAAAATCGGCGCCTCCTGGACGAACATCATCTGTTTTTACAGAACACATCCTGTGCGGAAACTAGTCGTGTTGTCACGGCAACTGCGCTGTCCACCACCGGAAACACTGCAGAGAGCTGTGAACAAGTTCAGTACATCATGGAAACTATGGACTGTTTACACATCTCTCTGCCTCAATAAAACAGTCCACATTATCAAAGACCCCACACACGTTGAACATTCTGACTTCCTGAGAGATGGGCCACTAACTTCACAATCTCCCTAATGCAGTGTTGTGATTAAATGGTCTGTATGATTCGTTAAGTTAATTAATTGTCCCCTCACATTTCGCGACCCCGAACACCCAGTCTCGAGAAGATGAATTGATCTCTATGGACGGGCTGCGAATCAAAAGTAGCTCTGTACCTTGATTAATTGAAAGCAAATGTCCCAATTTACGCTCACCTCTGCTCCCCTCTTCTCTCTCCCCCCCCCCTGCCTGTCACTGTCTCTTTCTCTCTTCTCTCTCTTCCCCCTCTCTTTCACGTCCCTTTACCCCTCTCCTTCCCCCTCTCTTACCTCCTCACTTACCCTCTCTCTCCCCCCTTCTCCGCACTCCTCCGCCGACTGTTCTGTAGCACACTAAACGGAAACAAACAGGCCTCTCCTGGAAACCAGAAGCCTTTATCTTCTGAGAGAACGTTGAATCTTTCCAACCGACGAGATATTATAGAACATCTGTAATCCACTGAGTTTGTAAAACCGTCATCACAGTGCGGGGTGAGGGAGGGATACTGGTCTGGACGGGTGGGTGGCGGAGACAGCCAGCTACAGGGAAGGGGGTATTGGGGAGAAAACGAGAGGCAAGCGAAAGGTTAGGCATAAACGGAGTAAGAGACAATAAGGGAAAGATGCAGGTTAGTGACTGTGTCGGGAAGAATGTTTGGAGGAAAGAGGGAGGGTGCAAAAGAATACGGAAGAGGAAAAGAGGAGATAGAGAAGTTGAGGAATTGTACATGTATAGAGAGAGTGAGAGAGACGGAGAGAGAGGGAGAAAGAGGAACAGAGAGTGAGAGAGAGAGAGAGACAGAGGGAGATCAAGAGACAGATACAAAGGCAGAGGGAGCGGAAGAGAGAGGGGGAGGGAGGGAGACAGAGGGAGAAAGACAGAGAGAGGGAGCAAGAGACAGAGACAGGCAGAGGGAGAGAGAGAGAGGGAGCAAGGGAGAGAGGGAGATAGAGAGAGAGAGACAAAGAGAGAGGGAGCAAGAGACAGACAGGCCGAGGGAGAGGGCTAGAGAGAGGGAGGGCAAGAGAGACAGAGGGAGAGGAAAAGAGAGAGGGACAGAGAGAGAGGGTGGCGAGAGAGTGAGAGAAAGAGGGAGACAGAGAGAGGGAGGGAGAGAGACAGAGAGAGAAGGAAAGCAAGAGACAGGCAGAGGGAGAGGAAAAGAGAGAGGCAGGCAGAGCGAGAAGGTGGGGAGGGAGAGACAGGAACAGTGAGAGAGAGACAGAGACTAGAGAAAGAGACAGAGAGAGGCAGAGAGAGAGGGTGGGGAGAGAGGGAGATAGACAGAGCGGGGGAGAGAGACAGAGTGAGGGAGAGGGGGGAGAGAGGCAGAGAGAGAGGAAGTGAGAAAGAGAGAGGGAGGGAGAGAGAAGGGAGAGCAAGAGAGAGAGGGAGAGAGACAGGGAGGAAGAGAGAGAGGGGGAGAGAGACAGAGAGAGTGGGTGGGGAGAGAGGGAGAGGGGGAGAGAGAGAGAGGAACAGAGAGAGACAAGAGGCAGACAGAGGGTGCGGAGAGAGTGCGAGACAGAGAGGGAGAAAGACAGCGGGAGAGAGAGAGAGACAGAGAGGGAGGAAGAGAGACAGAAAGAGAAAGAGAGGTACCGAGTGAAAGAGACAGAGAGAGAGAGGGAGAGAGACAGAAAGAGTGGGAGAGAGACAGAAAGAGAGAGAGGGATAGAGAGTGAGAGAGAGACAGAGGGAGAGATGGAGAGGGAGAGAGACAGAGAGAAAGGGAGAAAGAGGGAGTGTGGGAAGAGAGTGAGTGAGGGGGAGAGAGAGTGGGGAGAGTGTGAGAGAGACAGAGGGAGAGAGAAAGAGAGAGTGAGAGAGATAGAGAAAGGGGGAGCGAGGCAGAGTGGAACAGACAGAGAGACAGAGAGGGTTGGAGAGGGAGAGATAGAGAGAGAGAGAAGGAGAGACAGAGACAAGCAGAGAGCGAGAGTGTGGGGAGAGTTAGACAGAGGGAGAATAGACAGATGGTTAGAGAGACCGTGAGAGAGAGAGCGAGACAGAAAGAGAGAGGCAGGGAGAGAGAGACAGAGACAGGCAGAGAGCGAGAGTGTGGGGAGAGAGTTAGACAGAGAGGGAGATAGACAGAGTGGTAGAGAGACCGAGTGAGAGAGAGAGAGATAGAAAGAGAGAGGCAGAGAGAGAGGGAGAGAGAGAAAGACAGAGAGGGAGGAAGAGAGAGAGAGAGGGGAGAGAGGGAGAGCAAGAGAGAGAGGGAGACAGAGAGAAGAACAGAGAGGGAGAGAGAGAGGGGGAGAGACAGAGAGAGAGACAGAGGGAGAGATGGAGAGGGGGAGAGACAAAGAGAGAGGGAGTGTGGGAAGGGAGTGAGAGAGTGAGAGGGAGAGAGAGTGGATGGGGAGATTGTGTGTGTGAGAGAGAGAGAGGGAGATAGACTGAGGGGGAGAGAGACAGAGAGAGAGTGAGAGAGACAGAGGGAGAGAAGGAGAGGCAGGCGGAGAGAGAGAGAGTGTGGGGAGAGAGTGAGAGACAGAGAGAGGGAGATAGACCGAGAGTGAGAGAGATAGAAAGAGAGAGGCAGAGAGTATCAGAGTGAGAGAGAAAGACAGAGAGGGAGGGAGGGAGAGGGGGGGGAGAGAGAGGGAGAGCAAGAGAGAGAGGGAGAGAGATAGTGGAACAGAGAGAGAGAGAGAAACAGACAGAGAGAGAGGGTGGGAGAGAGTGAGGGAGAAAGACAGCGGGAGAGAGAGAAAGAGAGGGAGAGATGGAGAGGGAGAGAGAGGGAGGGTGGGAAGTGAGAGAGTGAGAGGGAGAGAGAGAGAGTGGGGAGAGTGCGAGAGAGACAGAGAGAGGGAGCTAGACAGAGGGGGAGAGAGAGTGAGACAGAAGGGGGAGAGAGGCAGAGAGAAACAGAGAGTGAGAGAGAGAGGCAGAGAGGGAGAGAGAGAGGAATTGAGAGTGAGAGAGGAACAGTGAGAGAGACAGAGAGGGAGAGCAAGAGAGAGTGCGGGAGAGAGGCAGACAGAGAGGAACAGAGAGTGAGAGAGAGACAGAAGAGAGGAGAGTGAGAGAGAGGGAGAGAGACAGAAACAGAGAGTGAGAGAGAAACAGAGTGAGAGAGACTGAGGGACAGCAAGAGCGGGGGAGAGAGAGAACAGAGTGAGAGAGAGGGAGAGCAAGAGAGAGGGAGAGAGAGGAACAGAGAGAGGGAGAGACAGAGAGGGAGAGATGGAAAGAGAAAGAGAGGGAGAGCGAGAGACAGAGACAGACAGAGGGAGAGGAAAAGAGAGAGAGAGGGAGAGCGACAGACAGAGAGAGAGGGTGGGCAGAGACTGAGAGAAATGGAGGGAGAGACAGAGTGACAGAAAGAGAGAGGGAGAGGAACAGAGTGAGAGAGACAGTGACTGAGAAAAAAAGTGGGAAACAGAGAGAGTGACAGAGACAGAGAGAGAGGCAGAGAGAGAGGGTGTGGTGAGAGAGTGAGACCGAGAGAGGGGTCGGAGAGACAGAGGGTGAGGAGTGAGAGAGAGAGAGGGAGTGAGAGAGAGAGCAGGAGAGAGACAGAGAGAGAGAGTAAGAGAGAGGTGCAGAGAGTGAGAGGGTGAGACAGAGAGAGAGGGACAGAGGGAGAGAGACAGAAAGAGAGAGAGAGGGAGAGAGGAACAGAGAGTGAGACATAGAGGGAGAGATGGAGAGAGAGGGAGAGCGAGAGACAGAGAGAGAGGAGAGTCAGAGAGACAGGCAGAGAGAGAGGGTGGGGAGAGAGTCAGAGAGAGAGGAAGACAGAGAGATGGTGGGGAGAGAGGGAGAGACAGAGAGAGAGAGAGAGAGAGAGACAGAGAGAGACAGAAAGAGAAAGAGAGGGAGAGAACAGAAAGTGAGAGGGGGAGAGATGGAGAGACAGAGAGGGAGAGAGACAGAAAGGTAGAGAGAATGAGATGGGGAGAGTGAGTGAGTGAGAGATGGAGACAGAGAGTGAGGGAAGAGAGAGGGTGTGGAGAGAGTGAGAGAGAGCGACAGCGAGTAGAGAGAGTGTGAGAGAGAGGGAGGGCGACAGAAAGAGAGAGAGAGAAAGAGTGAGAGAGAGAGAGAGATGGAGATGTATAGGGAGATGGAAAGGGTGAGAGTGAAATTCCTCTCCTGTCTGGTTCCATTCAGTCCTGTTTCTCCAACTTCCCAGCAACTGCTGCCTCTCAACTTCCCCCGAGCTCTTTACCTGTTCTATCTTTGACAGTAAATCAGCTGAGGGTTTGACAGTGAATCAGAGTCACCGGAAGTTGAGTAAATCCGTGTCCTGCGGAAGCGACAGCAGATAAAGCCTTTCGGCTGGATGGGGAGGGCGCGGGAGGAATATGTTTCATATGAGTGATGCAGGATTCAGGAAGGGAGGGAGTAAGCAGAGGGTGGGGGGTCAGTGTGAGAGTGGTGTAAGGCGGAGGGAGTGGGGAGTAATGGAGGAGAATAAGGGGAGGGATAGTAGAGTTTGGGATGAGAGAGACTAGAGAGAGGAAGGTGAGAGTGAGAAAAGTAAGAGAGAAGGACGAGTTTCGGGGAAAGCGCGGAAATAGATCCTTCAGTCCATCTGGACAGTTCCACCCGTGTTCACAGAGCCAGTGCTGTTTGCACACGGTTGGAATTTACTCCAGTAAACCTTCTCCACCCGCGTGTCGGGTCGGAGCTGGAGAGCTTTGTGACCTGGTATCAACACTCCCCACCCACTCCATTTCACCAATACAATAGAGGTGGTTACTGACAACAGGAAGTCAGCCGGGGCGATGCAGACATTCCTGTTTACATCAACGCCAGAGGATAAGGGGGTTGAGAGCTCCAATCTCCTGAGAGTGAACACCACTGACAGCCTGTCCTTGTCCAGCCACAAGGACACTATCGCCAAGCTCAGAGGCGTCTCTGCTTCTTCCAGAGGCTGAAGAAAATCGGCGCCTCCTGGACGAACCATCTGTTTTTACAGAACACATCCTGTGCGGAAACTAGTCGCGTTGTCACGGCAACAGCACTGGCCACCACCGGAAACACTGCAGAGAGCTGTGAACAAGTTCAGTACCTCATGGATGTATGATTCGTTAAGTTAATTAATTGGCCCTCACATTTCGCGACCCCGCACTCCCAGTCACGAGGTGAAGAATTAATCTTTATGGGCGGCTTGCGAATCAAAGGTTATCACTGTACTTTGATTCATTGAAAGCAACTGTCCTCTCCTCACCTCTCCTCTTCTCTCTCCCCCCTCTCTCATTCTTTGTGCCTATCCTCTCTCTCTTTCTCTCGCTCTCTCTCCCTCTCTCTTCCTTTTCTCTCTACCCCTCTCCTTTCCCCTCTTTTTCCCCCTCTCTTACGTCCTCACTTACCCTCTCTCTCCCCCCTTCTCCACACACCTCCACCGCCTGTTCTGTAGCACACTAAACGGAAACATACAGGCCTCTCCTGGAAACCACAAGCCTTTATCTTCTGAGAGAACATTGAATCTTTCCAACCGATGAGAAATTATACAACATCTGTAATCCACTGAGTGTGTAAAACCGTCATCACAGTGCGGGGTGAGGGAGGGGTGCTGGTCTGGACGGGTGGGTGGCGGAGACAGCAAGCTACAGGAAAGGGGGAATTGGGGAGAAAGATCGGCAAGCGAAAGGTTAGGCATAAACGGAGTAAGAGACAATAAGGGAAAGATGCAGGTTAGTGACTGTGTGGGGAAGAATGTTTGGAGGAAAGAGTGGGAGGGTGCAAAAGAGTACGGATGAGGATAAGAGGAGACAGAGAAATTGAGGAATTGTATATATATATATATATATATACATAGAGAGAGAGAGAGAGAGAGAGAGAGAGAGAGAGAGAGAGAGAGAGAGAGAGAGAGAGAGAGAGAGAGAGAGAGAGAGAGAGAGAGAGAGAGAGGGGGAGAGGGAGAGAGGGAGGGAGGGAGGGAGAAAGGGAGAGAAAGAGGACAGGACTGTGGAGCAGAGTAGAGTACCGGGACACAGGTAAACATCATCTTTGAACTGTCCCACGCTCACCTTGAAATCACATCCTCTGGTAATTGAGATATTCACCTGGTGAACAAACAATGTTGGTTCTCTTCTCTCAGATCTCTACTCAGCGTCAGTCTGCCTCTGGTCTCCCCTCAGCCCCCATCGCTACAGAGCAAACAACTGAAGCCTCTCCAACCTTTCATTCCCTCTGATCCATGAGACAACCCCTCCATTTCTAGAACATTAACTCTCACCCGATCCTCCCTCCGCTGGAACACGGTTAGAGTTCCTCCTGTTGTCAACCAACGACCAGCGGTTCTGTGCTGGCGATAGAGTCACCCGGATGGTGAGATGTGTCCAGGTGCCAGGGACAGGGATGACTCCGATCAGGCCCCTGGCATTCTAAAGGGGGAGGGCGAGCAACCAGACTTGTTGGTAAATATTGGCACCAATGACAGTTAAAAATGTCAGCAGGCCCTAAAAAAGATATTTTGTGAGTTAGGTAAGGGGTTTGGGAACCGATGTGCTACCGCCGAGGATGAGGTCGTTGGTTTGTAGACAGAGACAGTATGTTGTGAGACTGCTGGCAATGAGAGGCTGCTGATAGGGCAACCTGGCAGTCGACAGGATGAGTTGCGATGGAAAAGACACACAGAATCTAAAAGGCTGAACACAGGACTGAAGGTATTACATTTGAATGCGCGCATTGTGCAAACTGACGTGGAGGAAGAGCTGCGGACTGGCATACATGAGGTTGTGGGCATCACTGACAGTGTGGCCCTGTTGGTAAACATAACAAAATCAAACCATCAGAAAGAGCCGGCATAGGGTCGGAAGGTGCTGAGTCGCTGTGGGGAGAGCTGAGGAACTGCAAGTGCAAAGAAACCCTGGTGGAAGGTATGTGCAGACCCCCAAACGGTAGTAAGGACGTAGTCTACAAACTACAACGGGAGATAGAAAATGCAAGTCAGCGGGTCAACGTTACAATAGTCATGTGGGATTTCAGTACACAAATAGATTGGGAAAGCCCGGTTGCTGCTGGATGCCCCGGGGGAGAATTTCTAGAATGCCTGCGAGGTGGCTTCAGAGAGCAGCTCGTGGTTAAACCCACTATCGCCAAATCATTTCGGTTCCTCGCGGCCCAGTAGAACATGCATTGCGGCCTGGTGGCTGGGGACCACTGCACTAAGGGATCTGCTATTCTGGTTAGGGTGTGATGCAATGAACCGGGATTGAATTTGCAATTTGAGAAGGGGAAGCACAACGTAGATGCAGTGTTGCAGTGGAATGAAGAAAACTGCAGAGGCCTGAGAGAGGAGCTGGCCAAAAGTGATTGGAAAAGACCTTTGGCACCGATAACGTCAAAGCAAGAATGGGTGGAATTTCGGGAAGCAATTCAGAAAGCACAGGATATACACATCCCAAAGAGACAGAAGTGTTCAAAAGGCAGAAAGTCCATAAGACCATGAGGTGCTGGAGCAGGTTAGGACATTCGGCCCATCCACTCTGTTTCAATATATCAGCATATCATCCTGGTTGATCCAATTTCGCAACAGACCCAATCTCCTGTCTTCTCCCCGTATCCTTTAACACCCTGAACAATCAGTAATATATGACCATCTGTAGTAAATGTACAGAGAGACTCGGCCTCCACCACTGCCTGTGGCAAAGAATCCCATAGATTCTCCACTCTGGCTAAAGAAACTCCTCCTCATTTCCGTTCTAACAGGATGCCCTCATGTCTCATCCGGTCTTAGACCCACCAATCACAGGAAAAACCCTGCCCACCTCCACTCTATCAAGGCTCCTCCTTCAACGAGTTCACCCCTTATTTTTCTGAATTCTGGCCCAGAGACATCAATGGTGATATGACAACCTGTTCAATACTGGAACCATTTTCGTGCCCCACCTCTGAACCCCCTCGAGATTCAGCACATCCTTTCTAAGACAAGGAGCTCAAACCTGCTCAAAATACTACAAGTGAGGCCTCCCCAGAGCTTTTTAATGTTTCAACATTTCGTCCCTACTTTTACCTTTTAGTCCTCATGAAATGAATGCTCTGTATACCATCTGCCGTTTCCAATCCTAATCTGTCTAGCTCCTTCTGTGGCCTCTCTACGTCCTCAGAACTACCTTTCCCTCCATCTCTGTTCATGTCCTCTGCAGATTTTGCAGCAAAACCATCAAATACATCATCCAAGTCATTGCCATATAGCAGAGAAGAATGGGTCCCATCACAGACCCCTGTGGAATGCCATTGGACATCTGCAGCCAGACAGAAAACGCTCCATTTATTCACACATTCTGCCTCCTGTCAATCAGCCACTGCTTTATCTGTGCTGGGCTCTTTCTGTAATACCATGGGCTCGTAGCGTGTTAAACAGCCTCATGTCTGCCACCTTTTTAAAGGCCTGAAATTCAAAACACACAACATCAACCGATTGTCTTTTGTCGATCCCGCTTGTTATTTCTTCAATGAATTTCAACAGATTTGTCAGGAAACTATGCTGACTACGGCCCTTTTTATCATTTGCCCAAAGAGCACTGAGACATCATCTTTAATAATCGAATCCAACATCTTCTCAAACACTGAGGTCAGACCAGCTGGCTTTCAGTTTCCTCCCTCTGCCTCTCTCGCTTCCTGAAGAGTGGAGTGACACTGTTGTACTCCCCTTTCTCCGGAATCCCTCTTCCCTCTGCCTCTCTCGCTTCCTGAAGAGTGGAGTGACACTGTTGTACTCCCCTTTCTCCGGAATCCCTCTTCCACAACACACTTGCCCTTACTCGTCACTTATTCCCTATTCTTCCTCATCTCTCTTCATCTCCCCACTCGGACTTCTACCTCTTTCAATCCACACTCTCCCTTCTCTCTCTCTCTCTCTCTTTCCCCCTACAATCCCTTTTCTCTTTTACTACATAACCACTCCCCGTCTCTCTCCCGGTCCCCACACTCCCTTCTCTCTTCTATTTCCCTCTCTCTCACAGGCCCCACTCCCCCTTCTTTCCTCTCCCCAATCCCCCGTCTTTCTCCCCAATCTCACTTCGTTCTCTGCATTACAGGGGCAAATCTAGCTGCAACAAGACCACCCAGACCACCCCACCCAGTCAGATTATGCCCACACCAACCCACCCTCTGCACCTCCCTTACCTGAAACTGCCTGAGGGCAGAACTCTGAGATTTCCTGAGACAGGAAATGCCCCACCTCAGCCACCAAGGCGCCTCACCACAGGGGTGGCAGACCTTCTCCCCCCCCCCATAGGATGAAGGCCAGGGCCCCCGGAGCATTTGCTCTCTTGCCCCCTCCCGCCCGGGGGACCTGAGGCTACATAAACCTGTCGTAGTACACTGGGGAATGGGAAACACGCAGAGGTGGATGGCATTTAGAGAACCATGGTCTGATCAGTGACAGTCAGCATGGCTTTCTGAAGGGAAGATCATGTCTAACAAGCCTGATGGAGATTTTTTAAGAGGTGACCAGGCATATAGATGAGGGTAGTGCAGTGGATGTGATCTACATGGATTTTAGTAATGCATTTGACAAGGTTCCACATGGTAGGCTTATTCATAAAATCAGAAGGTATGGGACCCAAGAATGTTTGACCAGGTGGATTCAGCATTGGCTTGCCGGCAGAAAGAGAGTTGTGGTGGAGGGAGTACATTCGGATTGGAGGGTTGTGACTAGTGGTGTCCCACAAGTTTCAATTCTGGGATCCCTAATTTTCGTGATTTTTATTAACGACCTGGATGTCGGGGGTAGAAGGATGGGTTGGCAAGTTTGCAGAAGACACAAAGGTTGGTGATGTTGCGGATAGTGAAGAGGATTGTCAAAGATTGCAGAAAAACATTGATAGGATGCAGGAGTGGGCTGAGAAGAGGCAGATAGAGTTCAACCTGGAGAAGTGTGAGGTGGTACACTTTGGAAGTACAAACTCCAAGGCAGAGTACAAAGTAAGTGCCAGGATACTTGGAAGTGTGGAGGAGCAGAGGGATCTGGGGCTACATGTCCACAGATCCCTGAAAGTTGCCTCACAGGTAGACAAAGTAGTTGAGAAAGCTTATGGGGTGTTAGCGTTTATAAGTCGAGGGATAGAGTTTAAGAGTCGTGTTGTAATGATGCAGCTCTGTAAAACTCTGGTTGGGCTACACTTGGAGTGCTCTGTCCAGTTCTGGTCACCTCACTATAAGAAGGTTGTGGAAGCACTGAAAAGGGTGCAGAGGAGATTTACCAGAATGCTGTCTGGTTTAGAGAGTATGGATTATGATCAGAGATTAAGGGAGCTAAGGCTTTACTCTCTGGAGAGAAGGCTGATGAGAGGAGAAATGATAGAGGTATAGTTGATATTAAGGGGAATAGATAGAGTGGACAGCCAGCGCCTCTTCCCCAGGGCGCCACTGCTCAATACAACAGGACATGGCTTTAAGGTAAGGGGAGGGATGTTCAAGGGGGATATTAGAGGAAGATTTTATACTCAGAGAGTGGTTGGTGCGTGGAATGCACTGCCCGAGTCAGTGGTGGAGGCAGATACACTAGTGAAGTTTAAGAGACTACTAGGCAGATATATGGAGGGAGTTAGGGAGGCAGAGTTTAAGGGTTGGCACAACATTGTGGGCCGAAGGGCCTGTACTGTGCTGTATTGTTCTGTGTTCTCTCTATTTCTCGCTGGAATCTCTCTTTTAGTTTAATTGTTTATTGAAGGCACGACACAGTCCAGAAAACTTAATGCATTACATGTTCCTCCATTTTGCTTTTATACCTTACCCCGAAACACCACAACGTCATCAGTGGGGCCTTCTGGGAGTTGCAGTCATTGTTCCTCGCTCGCTCCCTGTCAAAGCATGTTTCGTCAGCCACCACAGACGGCACCGAAACAGATCCATCGGGGCGCGAAGGGGAATCACACCCGTCCTTGTGGGCGCCGAGGCCGGCGACACCGACAGAAGCGACTCGCTGATCTTCGCCATGGCGATGGAGCGGAAGAGGAGGGGCTGATCATGGGCCGATTTCCTCCAGCCTATCGTCGCTCAGTCTTAACACTGACCCCTTCTGTCATTGGTTGCAGTGCCTGTCGCTCAAATGCGAACTCGGAGGGTGATTAGTTTATGTGAACGTCAGTCAGCCTTCCTGTATTTATGAGTTTGGATTTGGATTTATAATGGGACAGGAAGCAAATTGGGAGAAATGTGAGTTTTTATGTGATGGTGCATCAGTCTCCGAGTTACATTATTAACGATAAAAGGGCAAAGGCCGTGGTGAGGAAGTAGGTAATTTATTGGAGGTTATATGGAGATAATATTGGAACGGATATCAAACTTGGAATTGTTTGGGATATTATTTAGAAAATATGGGGATTTGTGGGGATCATAATATTCCAGTATAGATTAATGAGGGCAAAATGATTGTTACTGAAACAAGGAAGGTTGTGTTACTGGCTGAGTCATTTGCTGAGATTCATAATCAGGATAATTTAAGTGAAGAAATTAAACAATATAAGGATATGTTTTTCAGTGAATACCCTGATGTGCTGGAAGTCAGCTGTAGCAATGATAGTATCACTGATGGAGAGATTTCTTTGTATGATTTTAAGAAGTCTATTAATAATGCAGGTCAGGTGTTCCCAGGAAACAGTGATATTTGAAATTGTAATTGTATATAATTCACTTTTGTAAATATTAAATGTTTGAATTGTGCAGCTACTTTCCTCATGGAAAATGGAAATAGTAGTCACTATTCTAAAACCTGGCAGATCCCCATTTGATCCTTCTAGTTAAGGGCCGATATCGTGAACGTCTTATTTATGTAAACTTATGGAATGTATGGTAATGAAGCGCTTGAGTTATATTTTGGAAAGAGTGGAGATGAAGTGTTTTATTGGAGTGGATTTTGGAAGGGTGAAATGACATTAGATTCAGTTTTAGGTTTGGAAGATGATATTCGGAAAGCACAATTAAATAAAGATGTTGTAATAGCAGTATTTCTTGTTACTGAAAAGGGAAATGAAATGGAAGAATAGACTTTTGATTAAGTTAGGAGTGAGGGGTACATTGTATATTTTTTTTAGTTTATTTTGGATGGACTGTCCAAATACAGGGCATGTTATGTTTGTGTTTCTATGAGATAGAGAATGGGAACTCACAAGGCAGTATTGTAGCCGTTCATTATTTAATATTATGATTAATGATATTTTCTCTGAGATGGGAAAATGGGATACCCTGTGTAAATCACAATATACAGATGACATAGCTTTAAGGATTAGTTATTAATTGCAATTTACAATTAATATGTCAAACACTGAACAGATTGATGAGGATTTTAAGCTTTCAGTCGTTAAACACATTGCGTGGTTTACAAACAACATCAATAGCCTTGCACTTTATTTAAAATTATATGACTAATGTCTTGAGGAAGTGTCAGTGGTAAGATTTCTCAGTATGTGGATGGATAATCTTTCGAGGAAGCACCTATCAGTAAAATAATTGATAAATGTAAAGGAGCTTTAAATCTCCTCAGACATCTATGTGGGTATTCTTGGGTGCAACATGAAAATCTTTGTTGACCAATTTGTTTAATTTGATCTGTTCTTGATTATGTCTGTGTGGCTTATGGGTCAGCTTCATCTTCAAATTTAAAATGTTTGTATGTGATACAATTACAGACTTTCAGATTGTTTTCTAGTGCAGTAATGTTGTCTCCTGTTTTGGCTTTACTGATTGCAGTGGGACAATTGCCCTCAAAGTAATAGAGGTTCAAGTTGATGTCAAAATACTGGTTTAATTTGCGTGGGCAAGGAAATTATCATCCTGTTAAAGGTGTGCTGGAGGACGGTTGGGGACATCACAAGAAGAGTGTTTTTTTTGTTTTGGGTGGCTGGGTTCTTACCACGCTGGGAATATGAGTGTATTTGATGATACAATATGTCCCACTGTAGGATAATGGACATAAAGACAGACACCTTTCCAGAATACATAAACCTGTTGGGTTTATAGAAGAAGGGCTTAAAACAAGGGAAGGAATGATATTCACATGACAGAAATATCCACACTATGCTTAATTATGCCTTGTAACTAATTGGAAAACTTCATTCTGTGTCGTGTACATTTTGTCATTATGAAACTGTCGAAACACATACTATTTCAATGTGAAGCGTACAAGGCTGAAGAAAAATCAAATGCAGCCTTCAGTGCAATCTTTGCGAGGGTAGATAGTTTTCAAATAAAAACTATTAAATTATGAGACTGACTTTAAATCAATTCAGAGTTTGTACTGGAAAAAGCATGTAATAATTGTGTTAATACCAAGGAAATGACATAGAAGATAGCAAAGGTGAGTGGGATGTTGGGTTATTGGGATGCTCTTAAAATCCATCAAAAGGCAACAAAAATCGCCATAAGAATGGTCAAGACGACATATGAGGGCAAACTGGCCAATAATATAAATCAGGATACTAAAAGTTTAGTTTTCAGTTACATGAAGAGTGAAAGGGTGATGAGAGTTGATACTGGACCACTGGAAAATGATGCTGGTGAAGTAGTAATTGGGGGACAAAGAAATGGCCGATGAACTGAATGAACACTCTTCACTGTCTTTTCCGGTCAGCACCGCCCCCACTTGTCCCATTTAACCTGTCTCATTACGGGTGAACTTTAGGACCCGGGGGAGCTTAGGACTGCTTCTGAATCCCCCGTGTTTCTGTTTGGCTGACGGATGCGGTGAATGAGTTAAAATTGATTGATCGATAATTCTCGTGTCGTGTTTATTTCACTCAATCGAACCATAGAACACTACAGCACAGAAGAGGCCATTTGGCGCTTCTAGTCTGTGCAGAAACTTTATTTCGCTCGTCCCAGTGACCTGCACCCAGTTCGTAACCTTCCAGACCTCTCCCATCCATGTATCCATCCAATTTATTCCTAGAACTTAAGCGTGAGCCTGCATTTACCATGTCAGATGGCAGCTCGTTCCACACTCACACCACTCTCTGAGTGAAGAAGTTCATCCTCATGTTCCCCCTAAACCTTTCCCCTTTCACCCTTAAACCATGCCCTCTCATATTTATCGTTCCTAATCTAAATGGAAAGAACCTAAACGCATTTTCTGTCTATATCCACCATAATTTTGTTACATTCTATCAAATCTCCCTTCATTCTTCTACGCTCCAAGGAATAAAGTTCTAACCTGTTCAATCTTTCCCTGTAACTCAACTCCTGAAGACCTGGCAACATCCTAGTAAATCTCTGCACTCTTTCAGTCTCTCCAACCTCTCCATGGATACCTCATGTCTGAACCTTCTGAACTAGCCTCCCATGTGGGACCTTGTCAAAGGCCTTACTAAGGTTCATGCAGAAAACAGCCACAGCCTTTCCTTCACCTACTTTGTTGGTAAACTCCTCTAAAAACTCTTCAAGAATCATTAAACAAGATCTACCTTGCACAAAGCCATAGTGACTATCCTTAATCAGCCCTTGGCTGTCCAAATACTTGTCGACTTGTACCAAATACAAATCTCTCTGAACATCTTACAATAATTTACATATTACTGATGTCAGGCTCACTGGCCTGTAATTACCTGGTTTGCTATTGGAGCCTTTTTTAAACAATGGAATAACAAGAGCTACCCTCCAATCCTCTGGCACTGCACCCGTGGCTGAGGACATTTTAAATATTTCTGTCAGGGACCCTGCAATTTCTGTCAGGGACCCTCTAGTCTCTCTCAAGGTCCGAGGAAATATCAACTCAGGCCCGGGGGATTTATCTACCTTTATACACTGTAAGTCAGCAAGCACCTCCTCCTCTTTAATCTACAAATTTTCTATGACACTACTGCTTGTTTCCATTCCTTCCATTTACACTATGCCAGTTTCCTGAGTAAATACTGATGCAAAAAATCTGTTTAAGATCTCCCCCATTTCGTGAGGCTCCACACATAGACGACCAACCTGATCTTCTCGGGGGCCAATTTTGTCCCTTACTATCCTTTTACTCTTAATATACTTGTAGAAACCCTTCAGGTTTTCCTTCACATTATCTGCAAAAGCCACCTCATGTTTTTGTTCCCCTTCCTGATTTCCTTCTTTAGTATTTTCTTACATTTTCTATACTCTTTAAGTAACTCATTTGTTCTTTGTTGCCTCTACCTGCTATACACTTACCTCTTTTTCTTAACCAGATCGCCAATATCCCTTGAAAACCAAGGTTCCCTCTGCCTGTTAACTTTGTCTTTAATCCTGGCAGGAAAATGCAAACTCTGCACCCTCAAAATTTCACATTTGGAGGTCTTCTACTTACTGAACACATCCTTGTCAGGAAAAAAAAAACTTATCCCAATCCACTCTTCCTAGATCTTTTTTTCATTTCCACAAAATTAGCCCTTCTGCTATTTAGAACCTCAACTTGAGGACCAGGCCTATCCTTATCCATAATTAACTTGAAACTGATGACATTATGATCATTATGAACCCATAATGTTCGCCTACGCATACTTTTGTCACCTGACCTGTCTGGGTTCCTAATAGGAGATCAAGCATTGCATCCTCTCTCGTAGGTACCTCTATATATTGATTTAGAAAACTTTCCTGAAAACATTTCACAAACTCCAAGCCATCTAGCCTTTTTACAGTTTGGGAGACCCAGTCAATATGAGAAAAGTTAAAATCCCCGACTATTACAACTTCCTGTTTCTTACATTGGTCTACTATCTTTATACAGGTTTGCTCCTCCAATTCTCTCTGACTATTGGGCGGTCTATAATACACCCCTATTAGTGTGGTCACACCTTTCCCGTTCTTCAGCTCCACTCATATGACCTCTGTAGACAAGCCCTCCGGGCTGTCCTCTCTACGCACAGCTGTGATATTTTCCCTGACTAGTAATGCCACTCCACCCCCTTTCATCCCTCCCTCTCTATCATGTCTGAAACAACGAATATTTCTATCATGTATAAACCTTAGGTGAGAGGTTATCTTTTTGTATTAATGTATTAAAAATAAATTATAAATTCTACCAATGGAGCCTCTTACTAAAGGATTCATATTCAAAGTAGTATCCAACAAATCAGATTCTTGCATTTCTGGAAACTTAGATAATTATTTTTGTAAAAAATGTCTACCCTGAAGAGAATTTTTGCTAATTAACTCTTCAAAAGTCATCGATCGACCATCACAAAATAAATGAAAATAAAAATAAATAAATCTGCAAAAAAAAAACAGATCACCTTAATCACTAAAGATTAAACAAGATTGGGAGAGAGAACTTAATATGACCTTTGTTAATGAAGATGGTCAATTCTTCTTTAATATGTGCCAATCAGTATTTAATTCAATTTAAAATTGTTCCCTGTTACTATTTAACAAAGGAGAGACTATCCAATATATTTCCTACCATAGACAGTTATTGCGATAGGTGTAAAACTGAAGTAGCCACTTTTTCACATATGCTCTGGTCATGCTCTTCATCAAAATCTTTTTGGAAATCTTTATTTTCTACAATTTCTAAAGCTCTGAAAATTAATTTACAACCTAATGTACAAACCTTTGATTTCTGTCTGTACAGGCAGTCCTCGCATGACCTTTATCCTCCTCCACCTCACTATCTGCTCTAACACTTTGGTTCTCCTCCCTCTGCAAATCTCCCCCCCCCCCCCACCCCCCGAGCAGCACTGGCAAATCTACCCGCAAGGATGTTAGTTCAGGGCAAACCGTCCCGTCGGAACAGGCCCCACCTTCCCGGGAACAAAGCCCAATTGTCCAGAAACATGAAGCCCTCCCTCCTGCACCATCTCGTTAGCCACGTATTTAGCTGCACTCTCCGCACATTTATATTTACAGGGAATTTACTCCTGACGCCGGTCCCGGGACCCGACCCGTTTACAGACCCGGAGCGGAACCGGAGCAGATTGTCAGCCACTGGTTTCCATCCCAGGTCGCGAAGAGAGGATAAAGTTTCCCGGTGAATTTATTCCCAGTTAAGGTGTGGAGATGGGACTTGTTCTCCGCGTTGTAAAATGAAACTGTCCCGGACTCGTAACTGAGATAAACTCGCACCCTCCCGGGGATGGGACCGGCAGCGAGACGGGACTCGGGGGAGGTGAGAGCAGCGAACACGTTACAATCCCGATGTAACACGTCACCAACCCGCCTGATGACCCAAAATCCGGTCTCCGGACTCAGACTGAACCCTCCCTCCCTCTCCACAGACTCTGCGGCGACTCCTAGACACCAGCCCCGATTCCCCGTCACCTCCACCTCCCAGTAATGTCTCCCCGATGTGAATCCCTCCGATCCCAGCACACATTCCCAGTCTGTGAATCTCTTCCCGGTGTCAGGGAGATTCCTCCGTGTCCCGGTATATCTCACACTCTTCCGATCCTCAGACACCTCGAGATCCGGATTCGCCGTTTCCACATCCAGGGTGACAGAGACTGGGGGGAGAAGCAGAGAATTAGAGAGACCCCGGGGATCGGGGGGAGACTCGGACAGCGCGGCCCCGGGGATCGGGGGGAGACTCGGACAGCGCGGCCCCGGGGATCGGGGGGAGACTCGGACAGCGCGGTCCCGGGGATCGGGAGGAGACTCGGGCAGCGCGGCCCCGGGGATCGGGGGGAGACTCGGGCAACGGGGCCCCGGGGATCGGGGGGAGACTCGGACAGCGCGGCCCCGGGGATCGGGGGGAGACTCGGGCAGCGGAGCCCCGGGACCGAGGGAAAAGGCCGGTGTGACGAACCTTTGACTCGACTAAAGCAGATGTCTCCACAAGGGTTTTCCACTGAACAGGGGAAACATCGTCCGTTTGCAGGAATCCTTAAGCAACACAGGTCCTGATGAAGTGTTTCAGTCTGAACCGTCGACTGTTTACTCTTTTCCATAGAAACTTCCCGGCCTAATGTTCCCCCAACAATTTGTTTGTGTTACTCTGCTTTAAATATATTCAATTATTTGGCCTCCACAGCTGCCTGTTGCAGATTCACTATCCTGTGGTTAAAGGAATTCCTCCTCATCTCTGTCCTAAATGGACATCCCTACTGTCGGTGGCTGTGCTTACCGTTCTCGACTCACCCACATCCTCCCAACATCAACTCTCTCCAGGAAGCTGCCAGAGAAATCTGGCGAGACCCTTCATCAGGACCCGTGTAGCTTGGATTACCAGCATCTGCAGATTTTCTCCTGTTTGATTTTTAAAGCAGAAGTTGATAACTGCCATCAGGTTCCTTTTACCCCTGCGATTTCTTAGCTCAACCCAGAAAGATTCTGCACCTTCCGATCCTATGTCACCTCTATCTAATGATTTAATATCATTTCTTACCAATAAAGCCACGCCACCCCCTCTGCCTACCTGCCTATCCTTCCGATACACCGTGTATCCTTGGACGTTCAGCTCTCCGAGACATGCATCCTTCAGCCACGTCTCAGTGATGGCCACAAAATTATACCTGCCAATCTGTAGCTGTAAGACAAGATCATCCACCTTATTCCTTATGCTGTGTGTATTTAAGTATAACACCTCTTAAGGTGTTACTTTGTTACTTTTTTGTTTTGATTGTACTGCAACTCATCCCAGTGGCTGCAAATTTGCCCCATCACCTGCCTGTCCTTCCTGACATCTTTACTGCTCACTATCTTAGATTTACTTCCGTTCTCCCTCTCCTCCGCTCTATCATTCCGGTTTCCCATCCCCCTGCCAAATTAGTTCAAACCCTCCCTAACAGCTCTATTAAACATTCCCGCTATGATATTGATCCCCGTCGGGTTCAGGTGTAACCCGTCCTTTTTGAACAGGTAATACTTCCCAGAAGAGACACCAAAGATCCAAGAATCTGAAGCCCTGCCTCCTGCACCAGTCTCTCAGCCACGCATTCATCAGTCTGATCCTACTATTCTTGCCCTCGCTAGCACGTGGCACAGGTAGCAATCCTGAGATTACTACCCTGGAGGTCCTGCTTCTCAGCTTCATTCCTAACTCCCGGAAATCTCTCTTCAGGAGCTCCTCCCTTTCCCTCTCTATGTCATTGGTAGCAACATGTGCCAAGACAGCTGGCTGCTCGCCCTCTCCCTTCAGGATATTCTGGTCCCGATCCGAGACATCCTGTACCCTGGCACCAGGGAGGTAGCACACCATGTGGGTATCTCTACCAGGCGCACAGAATCTCCTGTCTGTTCCACTGACTATGGAATCCCCTATGACTACCGCATTCCTCTTCTCCCTCCTTCCCACCTGCACAACAGCGCCAGGCTCAGTGCCAGAGACCCGGTCACCGTGGCCGTCCCCTGTCAGGTCATCCCCCTCAACAGCATCCGAAACGATATACTTGTTGCTGAGGGGGGCAGCCACAGGGGTGCTCTCCACTATCCGGGCATTTCTCTTCCCTCTCCTGACAGTCACCCAGTTTTCTGACCCCTGTAGCCTAGGGATGACTACCTCCCTGTAGCTCCTGTCTATCACCTCTTCATTTTCTCTAATAAGCAGTAGGTCATCAAGCTGCAGCTCTAGATCCCTAACACGGTCTCCGAGGAGCTGAATCTCGGTTCACCTGGTGCAGATGTGGCTATCAGGGAGGCTGGGGGTCTCCCAGGATTCCCACATCTGACACCCTGAACAAAGCACTAACCCTGCAGACATGCTACCTAATTCTACAGGAATGAAACAAAGAAAGATAGGTCTACTCACCCACTTACTTTGCCAAGCACACGGTCTTTTTAAACCGTTAGCTAAAGTGCCCTGCTGTTCCCCCGTCCGTCCGGGCCGAATTGCCAAGGGGAGAAAAAGAGTCGGTGCCTCGCTCTCGGCTCTTCCCGTTACCACCTAAGCCCGTTGAGCCAAAGCCCTACACTCTGCTGCCACCCACTCCGCTGCCCGCTGTATAGGGTGGTCATCTTTTTAAACTCTCCGCGCTGTCCTGCGCAGTCTCGCCGTTCTTGTACGCAAAGTTTTTTTTTAAACTGCCTTCCATCAGAATTTAGCTCCCACACCGCCCTTCTTGTCCCAATCTCAAAAAAACACCTTCAGTCCTGTATTCATCAGCCTATTCCACAAATTCAGCAAGGCCTTTGATGTCGATTATAGACCACACTTGGAGTATTGTCTGCTTTTCCGGTTCCCGAATATGGGGAGGATGTCATTACACTGGACAGGAGGCTTCAGGAGGATGTTACCAGGACTGGGGGCTTGGGTTAAAAGCAGAGAGTGGATAAGCTTGGGCTATTCAGCTGTAGTGTAAGATGTTCAGGTATGACCCCTTATCGAGGTAAATAATTCATAAGGAGCTTAAATAACGTATCTTTTTCCAAGAAATGGGAGTACAGAACCAGAGGCCTGGGATTGAAAGTGAGACGGGAAATTTTTCTGAGTGGTCTATTGGGTAATATTCTCATAGAGAGGGAGGTTGGAAAATGGAATTTGCCCTCAGACGCTGTACAAATAGGTATAAATAAAGTATTTTAAAATAAATTTGGGCAGGTACACAGATGGGAAATGGTTAGAGGGTTGGGGGGGGGGCAAACACACACAAATGGGCCATGCTCAAGAAGACATCTTAGTCTTGCAGATTGATGAAGTTGGCCTTGAGTTCAACATCCATCAAACCCTCCCAGATCATCCTCCTGAGGAATCTCACCCCGGAGTCTGTCTGTGAAGTGTTGATGTGACGTCACGTCAGAGGGCAGCTCAGTGACACAGAACAGACAGACTGGGTAAGGACGGCAGATTTCAATCCTAAATGGGAATTTGTGCCTATTTCTGTGGCCGTGTGTCACACTCTGATAGTATATCTGTGTGTGTGTGTGTGTGTGTGTGTGTGTGTGTGTGTGTGTGTGTGTGTGTTGATTGTGGTAAATATCTGTGTGGTGTGTATACACATTGAAGGACAGTGTGCACATTGAAGAATTTGTATGTTACAGTGTGTCATCACATGTCTGGTGTGTGTTGACAATGTGTCACACGTGATTGAGTTGTTTAAATGAATAAATGACTGTCTCTGAAGAGATTGGTTTCCAGGTTACTGAGGGAAATAACAACGTACATTGCTGAGGCTCTGACTACAATCTGCCAGTCCTTCCTGTGTATGTGTGTGAGGGAGCTTTGCCAGGCCGGTTATGCTGTGTGTGCTTCTCCCGAGATGAAATTTTGACCCATGTCAATGCTTGTTGGTGTGTCCGAGCTCATTCTCACAATGCTTCAATGAAGTGGTCTGATCAACATAAGACATAGGAGCAGAATTAGGCCATTTGCCCATCGAGTCTGCTCCGCCATTCAATCATGGCTGATCCCTTTTTTCCCTCCTCAGCCCCACTCCCTGGTCTTCTCCCCGTAACCTTTGATGCTGTGTCCAATCTAGAACCTATCAAGCTCAGCCTTAAATACACCAAACAGGTTCCACAAATTCACCAGCCATTGGCCCAAATTTCTCCGCATGTTTTAAATAGGGGCCCCTCTATCTTGAGGCTGTGCCCTCTTGCCCTAAACTCCATCGCCATGGGAAACATCCTTTCCACATCTACTCTGTCTAGGACTTTCAACATTCGAAAGGTTTCAATGAGATCCCCCCTCATCTTTCTAAATTCCAGCGAGTACAGACACAGAGCTATCAAACGTTCCTCGAATGATAACCCTTTCATTCCTGGAATCATCCTTATGAAATGAACCTTCTGCAATGCCAGCACATCTTTTTTTAGATGAGGGGCCCAAAACTGTTCACAATACTCAAGGTGAGGCTTCACCAGTGCCTGATCAAGCCTCAGCATCACATCTCTGCACTTGAATGCTATCTAAACCCCTTGAATTCAAAGAATCCCAACAGGTTTGTCAGGCAGGATATTCCCTAACGAATCCATGCTGACTTGTCCTATCTTGTCCAGTGTCACCAAGTATTCCATAACCTCATAGTTAACAACTGACCCCAATTTCTTCCCAACCACAGAGGTGAGGCTAACTGGTCTGTAATTTCCTTTCTGTTGCCTTCCTCCTTACTTAAAGAGTTAAGTGACACTTGCCATTTTCCAGCCCTCGGGCACCATGCCAGGGTCCAATGATTTTTGAAAGATCATTTAAAATGCCTCCAAAATGTCTACTACGACCTCTTTCAGAACACTAGGGTGCAGTTCATCTGGTCTGGGTGACTTATGTACCTTGAGGTCTTTCAGCTTTTTGAGCACCTTCTCCCTTGTAACAGTAAATGCACTCACTTCTCTTCCCTCGCACTCTTCAACACCGAGCACAGTGTTAGTGTCTTCCACGGTGAAGATTGGTGCAAAATATTTGGTTTATCTGCCATCTCTTTATCCCGCGTTATGATATATCCGTCCTCATTTTCTAGCGGCCCTATATCCACTCTCATCTCTGTTTTATTTTTTTACAATACTTGAAAAACAATTTGATATTTTTTGCTAACTTGTTTTACAAAGACATGTGTGTAAAAAGCGCCTGAAGGATCTTTGTAGAGCAGAGTCACCCCAACCACAACCTGTACCAGTTGCTACCATCCGGGATACGGTACCGCAGCATAAAAGCCAGAAGCAACAGGCTCCGGGACAGCTTCTTCAACCAGGCCATCAGACTGATTAACTCGTGTGGTAACAACAATATTCCTATGTTATATGAACCAGCCTGTTGTACGTATTATTCATTATAAATTACAATAAATTGCACATTGCACATTTAGGTGGAGACATAAAGATTTTTAATCCTCATGTATATGAAGGATGTAGGTAATAAAGTCAATTCAATTCAAATCAATTTATTGTTTATTTTTCCCCTCCCAATCATTCTTTTAGTTCCTCTCTGTAGGTATTTAAAAGCTTCTCAATCCTCTGTCTTCCTACTAATTTTTGTTTAGTTGTATCCCCTCTCTTTTGCCTTTACATTAACTTGTCTTCCCTTGTCAGCCACGGTTTTACTATTTTGCCATTTGAGTATTTATTTATTTTTGGAATACATCTACCCTTCACCTTCCTCATTTTCCCAGAAACTGACACCATTTCTGCTCTGCTGTCATCACAGCCAGCATCTCCTTCCAATTTGCTTTGGCAAACTCCTCTCTCAGAACACTGTAATTTCTTTCACTCCTCTGAAATACTACAACGTGAAGACTTTACTTTCTCCTAATCAAATTTGAAGTTGAACTCAGTCTTACTGTGAGCACTGCTTCCTAAGGTTTCTCTTAACTTCTCACCTCTGGTTCAATACATAACACCCAATCTAGTAGAGCTGTTCCCCGAGTAGGCTCAACGACAAACTGCTCTAGAAAGCCATCACATTGCATTCAACAAACAGACTCTCTTGAAATCCTTTACCAACCTGATTTTCCCAATTGACCTGCATGTTGAACTCTCCCATGATTATCTTAACATTGTTCTTTTCATCAGCCTTTTCTATTTCCAGTCGGAATCTGTGGGCCCCAACCCACTGACTGTTGGGAGGCCTGTATATGACTGGTGTCAGTGTCATTTTTACTTTTGCAGTTCCTTACCTCAAGCCACAAGATTCAATATGTTCCAATCCTATGTCACATTTTGCTGTTGATTTACCAGCAGAGTCACACCACCCCATCAGATCTTCCTTCCTTCCTCCGATACATTGTGAATTCTTGAACATTCACCTCCCAACTACAACCATCCTTCAGCCACGTTTCCATGATGGTCACATCATACCTGACCATCAGTAATAGTGCAACAAGGTCATCCACCTTATTTCTCATCGTCCATGCATTGAGATATAACACTTTGTGTACTGTATCTGTTACCCTTTTTAATTCTGCATCCCTAATGCACTGATACTCACGTTGCTGGCTGCAATTTTCTCCTCTCATCTGACCGCCCTATCTGACAGTATGACTGCATGCTATCTTGCATTTTTACCATCAGTCCTATCCCTTCACTCCAGTTCTAAACCCCACCAAATTTAAACCCTCCCAACAGCTCTATCAAACCTCTCTGTGAGAATATTGTTCTCCCTCGGGTCCAGGTGCGACCCATCCCTTTTGAGCAGGTCATTCCTCCACCAGATGAGATCCCAATAATCCAAGAACTTGAATTCCTGTCCCCAGCACCATCTTCTCAGCCATGCTCTATCTGCCAAATTATTCTGTTTCTACCCTCACCAGCACGTGGCACAGGCAGCAATCCAGAAATTACAACCATGGAGGTACTGGTTTTGAGCTTTCTACCAAGCTAGCCAGATTCTTTTCAGGACCTCTTTGTTTTTACTTCCTATGTAATTGGTCCCAAAATGCATCAAGATGGCTGACCCTTCACCCTCCCTCTCCAAAATGCTGCAGACACGATCGGAGATATCCCTGACCTTGGCACCCAGGGGGCAAGATACCATTTGGGGGCCCCATATACGTCCATAGATTCTCCTGTCTGTCTCCTTATGATTGAGTCCCCTGTCACTACTGCTCCCCTCTTCTCTCTCTTAACAAAATTAAGAGTTGTGGATCCAGAAGGGGAAAGACCTGTGTCAGTCAGAGTCTGCACTCACTGTGCAGGAAGGACTTGTGTATTTTCCTGACAATCCCAGTCACCCGCTTTTATTCCTTACAATATCATCAAGTCAGTGTTAAATTCCCCGCTCTTGAGGAAGGATTCAAACTCGTCCTGGTGTGTTAGTGCATTTGTCTGGGATCAGGACACAGTGGTTCATCTGCCAGTCCCATGTACTGGTTGTATTGTGGTCATGTGCTGATGTGTTCAGGGGTCTGACATCTCCAGCTGACCATGTGACAGTGATGCCTCTCAGTCAGTGGGGTTGATGTGGAATAAACATCACTTCCCCTTCAGTCCATTATCACAGCCAATCTTTGCTTCAGCTTATAAATTAATTGTGTTTCATGAACAAGGAAAAATGAATCTTTGTAAGTTTTACCTCGGTTAATGGCATCAAGTGTTTCACTCAGCACTGTGTTCAGCAAATAGAAGCGAACGAATTTTTCAACCGGTAGGGCCTCTTCTGTCACTGACAATTCCTGGACATTGTCACTGATTCTGTAAATAATAAACTGTAGTGATAAACTGGAATTTTGAACTATTTTACAAATCCATACAGGGTTTCAGTAAAGAGCATTTCCTACCTCCTATTTCGATGAGCTTCCTCCTGAAATAAATAAAAGCACAAATCTGATTAGACTTGGACTTAATGTCCACATTCTGAACTTCATCCAAATCATTACAAGGTGTTGAAAATTCCCACTCCCACAGTCTCAAACACACACCAGCAATACAGAACAACGGGGTAAATTACAGGGAAAATTTCTGCAATTTAGACCATTACTCAGAGGATGGAACTGTCAGGAAAGACAGGACAGGCTGTGCATTACCATCTGGATAAGACGTCAGAATGATATAATGGAACAATTTAAGATTAGTGATGGATTTGCTTGCGCGAATCTGGAAAATGTACCTCATTATGGCGAACACGAGAGGACACAGGTGCTTGGAAGTAGTACGGAGGAGATGTCCGGGGTAAGTGTTTTGGAATGGGTGGAATGAGCTGCCGGCAACGAAGGTGGAGGCGGATGCGATACGGTCTTTCAAGAGACTCCCACACAGGTACATGGAGCTTAGAAAAATAGAGAGCTATGGCTTACTCGGTAATTTCTAAAGTGAGTAGATGTTCGGCACAGCATTGTGGGCCAAAGAGACTGTAATGTGCTGTAGGTTTTCTTTGTTTCTATGTTTCTATTTAGGGGGAGACCTTCAGTCAAAGATAAAATGCCAGGAGGTTTTTAATAAATCCCACAAGAAATTTAGTGTAGAGGATGTGGAACTCAGTGCCACAGTAGTGGTTAAAATGGAACAGCAGAGACTGACTGTAATGGGGAGGCTGGATAAACACGTGAGACACCAGGGACTTGGGGCATTGTTGCTGGGTGCGGTGGGGAGGTGGCAGGAGGTTTGTGGCCGAGGGGAAATTGATAGAAGATGGACCAAATGGCCTGCTCATGACGGAGAATGGGACAGAATCCCATGTAAATCTAATTCGAAAAAGTAGAGACAGTGAAAGTTTCTATAATCTGATGGAAACCGGATAT
Organism: Hypanus sabinus; assembly: GCF_030144855.1. Taxonomy (NCBI): domain Eukaryota; kingdom Metazoa; phylum Chordata; class Chondrichthyes; order Myliobatiformes; family Dasyatidae; genus Hypanus; species Hypanus sabinus. Next base: position 339,610 of record NW_026778987.1, read on the forward strand.
GGAGGATAAGTCTGATGTGTGGGTCACATTCTTTGTTCTCACGGATTGACAGAGAGACCCTCACACCCACCGCACCAGACACACTCACAGCCTGTGACTGGAAATGGGAGTTAATGGGAGTTTTAGAGGATATTTAATGTGGTAATTAAGGACACAATCAGCAGCTCTGTGTTATGATCAGAGTAAATCATTGCAGAAAATATTACATTCTGTCCTGAGATGTACAGAAGTTGTGGAAGTCCAGTTTTGGGGAAACAACAACCCTGAATAGTTGCATCAATTGTCTTTTGAGAAACAGTTTACTGCCATTTGTCTAGCAGTGTCTGCATTGCATTCTGTGTTATGTGTTTATTGCGATAACCAGTCACGTGAGTGGAGACATGGTAAAAGTGAAGTGAATAAGTTACGTATTTGTACTTTTTTCAGGCTTGTTTTGATCCTGGGACAGGCAGATGCCATATCTTTTGTTGACCGATTAATTGCAGTTTAATTTACGATTAATTATGCTGAAATTTCATTGCTTAAATATTGTATGTTGCTGATAACGGATCGAATATCTGTCTCCGATATTTAGAATGTCATTAGCGGAGTGATTGGAGGTTCCTCATGCAAGGAGGATACTCTGTGTGAGGTCACCAGCAGCGGCAATGGATTCGGTAGAATTGGCCGCTGTGCTGTGTTTATTTCAAATATACTACTGTACAGAAGTTAAGGAAGTCCAGTTTTGGGACAACAACAACCCTGAATAGTTACTTCACTTGTCTGGTGAAAACCAGTTTACTGCCATTTGTAAATGCTGTGTGTAGGAGCAACACGTCTGTTTTCTGTCTGCATTGTATTCTGTGTTACGTGTTTATTACGATCCAGTCACGTGAGTGGGGACGTGGTAAAAGTGAAGGGAATAAGTTACGTATTCGTACTTTGTTCTGGGCTGTTTTGATCCTGGCACTGGCAGCTACCATATCTTTTGTTGACCGATTAATTGCAGTTTAATTTACGATTAATTATGCTGAGATTTCATCGCTTAAATTTTGTATGTTGCTGATAAAGATGGAATATCTGTCTCCGACATTTTAGAATGTCATTAGCGGAGTAATTGGAGTTTTGTCATGCAAGGAGAACACTCTGTGTGAGGTCACCAGCAGCGGCAATTGATCTGTTAGAATGGGCCGCTGAGCTGTGTTTATTTCAAATATACTACTGTTCATTTAGTTCAATTTGACAGAAATAAATTAAAATGTAATCCCTCACCTTGAGAAACATCACATTGTCTTTTTGATCCATCTGTTCCTTTAACTTAGTGATTTCCTCCTGAATAATCCTTATATTCTCTTGAATCTTAAGAAGATTTTTCTCCATTGGGTTGAGAATCCTCTTCTCTTCTTCCCTGAGATCCCTGAGTAAGCTTTGCTCTTTCTCACTGATAATCTGGCGCAGTTCAGCAAACTGAGATGTGATGTGGGTCTGAACACTGTGTGACTGTTTCTGTCGAATGAAAGGTGAAAATTAATTTACTGCATTGCTGTGTTGTATTTCCTGATGACATAAAAGTGACCATTCGGTCCATTGTGGTCCATACTACTTCTGAGACATTCCCGTCAACTCCTTTCCCTTACATTTTCCTGAAACCTATTCTCCCTCAGTGGCCCATTAACACCCAGCAGATTCACATCACTCTCCTCCACCTTCACAGGGTTAATTGTAATTAACCATTCATCCTGCATGTCCTTGGAATGTGTCTGAAACTGTCATGGCCACAGGGAGAGCATGCAAACTCCACACAGACAGCACCAGAGGTCAGGATCGAACCCAGGTCACTGGAGCTGCGATACTCTGCTATTCTGCATTAAATGGAGCAAAACTCGACAGTAAATTCCGCTCAGGAAGCCTCACCCGAACTCCGGAAATCTTCTCTTTCTGTTGCTGCTCCTTTTCCTGGAAGTCTGATTTATTTTTTGTGAGAGAGTCTAAGAAAGATTTTAGCTGATCCTGGAAGTCAGAGAGTGAAGGAAATAGAAACCAAGATGCATCAAAGTAAACAGGGGATCAAACCCGATTATCACACAAAATGCCGGAGGAACTCAGTGAGTCAGGCAGCATCTATTCAGGGGAAATAAACAGTCGGTGTTTCAGGATGAGTCCCTTCATCAGAACTGGGAAGGAATGGGACAGAAGCCAGAATAAAAAGGTTGGGGCCCAGAACCAGCCGACAGGTGACGGGTGTGACAACGTGAGGGGGAACGTGGGGGAGGGTGATGAAGTGAGAAGCTGAGAGGGGACAGGTGGAAGAGGTAAAGGGCTGGAAAAGAAGGAATCTAATACGAGAGGACAATCGACCATGGAAGAAACGGGAGGAACTGGGCTGTTTGCGGCCCTGAATGGTGACGAGGGAGGAGGTTAGGAGTCAGGTGTAGAACTTATCCCGCTTGCCTGTGTCGGTGCCAGGAGGGAGATCAGTGGGGAGGAGCGAGTGGATCAGGGCGATACAGTACGTAGAGCGCGACCCGTATAGAGAGCGGAGAGTTGAGGGGTGCGGAGGTGGGCTGTGGGACGGATAGATGCTAGAATCCCGTTGGAGACGGCGGAAGTTGCAGAGAATGTTGTGTTGGTTATGGAGGCTCGTGTGATGGTATGTAGGAGAAAGGAAATGTGTTAAGTACTAAATTAACGTTTAGTTTTTACCTTGTAGATTTTAACAGCTTCTTTAATCGGCATGAAGCGGTGCTGTCTGTGTTCCTGCGCGTCTCTACAGACCAGACAGATCAGTGTCTTGTCCGTTTCACAAAACAGCTTCAGTTCTTCCTCATGTTCCTCGCAGTAACGTTTACTTTCCTTCCCTTTCGGGTTCAGGTTTAGATTTCGAGCTTTTTCAGCCAGATTTGCTAAGGCCCGATTCACCCTGAGGGTGCGGTCAGCAAACTCCTCTCTACATTCCGGGCAGGAGTTTCTCTGCTCCCTTTCCCAACACCGTGTGATACAAGAGCGACAGAAGTTGTGTCCACACTCCAGAATAACCGGATCGGTGAAGAAATCCAGACAGACGGGACAAATTACTTCCTCGATCCAACTCTCGGCCTTTCTTTTCGAAGCCATGTTAACTCCCGGCACTTCCTGATTCCGAATGCTTTCACTTTCGGGGAGCTGCTGATCCCCTGCAGTACCGCGATTGTCCACTACGCGCGCTGCAGTCTCAGGGAATGAACATTCTGCTGCTGGATATGTTCAGTGGAAATTCTGGCTATTTCCATGTTAGTGTGGGATCAAAAACAAATTAAACAGGGAAAAGATAAGAAAACGCAAAATGGACTGTCTAAGCCCGACGACGAGCGTAGGTGAGTTGGCCATATGCCCAGCAACCCCATCTCGTAAACTAGCGACAAAAAACGTCAGCTGGAAGTCCAAAGGCCCCATCGCTCAGATAGGAAGGACCGTTCCGGATCGAGATCCTTCATCTGAACTGTCTCAACCCGAAATGTCGATTCTCCATTTCCCTCCACAGATGCTGCTCGACCCGCTGAGTTCCTCCAGCAGCTCGTTTTTATCTTTCTCCAGGTCTAAGAGAGTCAGAGTGGAGGGTAAAACGGTGAATAAGTAAACAGTGAAAACATGCCATTAAACTGGGGATGTGGAGAGAATATTGTGCTGTGAGGAGAGAGATGCAGTGGTGATGACCGACCTGTGGCTGCAGGAAAAAGCACAGGACTGGACATTCTACGTCATAGGGTGGAAAATGTTAATTTTTCGGTGAGGTCCAGATTTCAACAGCCCTTCGTGAGAAAACCTTCGTGACTTGACCCATGTCCGTCCCGTCTCCAATAGAAGGCCTGGTCTCTTTCACTCTGGATACAGTTCAGATGTTGATACTTTTTTGTATCAAAATAAGCTTTATAAGCTTTATTCAGAATGATAAAACGTGCCTATGCCTTTACCCAATGAATTTACATTCGTTCTCTATGGGGTGTTCTGTTGTCTGTTGTCGCTCATGTGCCCCCTGGAGTGGTGAACAATAATTGAGAGGCTTCCTCATCCAACCTGGCCTCTCCCAGTCGAGCAGTAGAGGGACCCGATAGTTCCAAATGTGTCCCTGTAGTCTGGAATGTGTCAGTCGGCAGCATTCCTGTACCAAACCAGTTCCCAAACTTTTTTTATGCCAAAGACCAATACCAGTAACGGTGGACCCCAGGTTGGGAACCGCTGCTCTCCGGACATCTCGGCGTGATGGCAAGCCAACAAGTTTTGGGCGTCTTTCCCCGAGTTGATGATCTTCCAGCAGCACTCGCTGTCCGTTTTCCTGCGCGTCCTGGGAACAGCCCGAGGATCAGTGAGCCTTCTGTCACGCAGCTGCAGTGGCACAGTCCCTTGCATCTTTCTCCACAGATCTTCGCCAGCCCACAGTCCGCAAAGAGGTGAGTGACCCTCTCGTCTCCACTGCAGTAATCTCGGGGTAGCGCGCTGTGAGAGTGATCTCCGGGCATGTAGCAAGGATCAGACTGGGAGGGCCCCTCTCGTTTCCACTGCAGTAATCTCGGGACAGCGCGCTGTGGGAGTGATCTCCGGGCATGTAGCAAGGATCAGACTGGGAGGGCCCCTCTCGTCTCCACTGCAGTAATCTCGGGACAGCGCGCTGTGAGAGTGATCTCCGGGCATGCAGCAAGGATCAGACTGGGAGGACCCCTCTCGCCACCAGAAAGGTGAGAGCTTGGTGCCTGTTGGTGAGATCTGCTGACGAGGCATTCTGCCAGATGGTCTGGGCTGTCTGCTCAGGGAACCACTCCACTGTGTCCATCCAGTCCTTCTCCTGCTGACCACTGTCTGGTGTCCTGGTCTGAAAGAACTAACACAAGGTTCACATGGAGAAGCTTCCTGACTGAGACAGACACAGTCTCACAGGGTATTTACAGGGTAGGGGCAGGAATGAAGTTTCTCCTGGCTGGGCAGTGGAACCAGGGATCACAGACTGAAAATCCGAGATCACCTCCGCAGGACTGCGATGAGGAGAAATTTCCCCAACATAGTGCGGTGAATATTTGGAGTTTTCTTCACAGGTTTTCTAAATTAAACGGACATATTTTGGGGCTCGGCGATGTTGGGAACGTTTCAGGAAAGTGGCGCTGAGGTCAAAGATCAGCCATGTTCTGAGTAAGCGGCAGAACAGCGCAACGGTCCGAATGGCAACGCCTGCTCCTGTTTCTTATTTTCTAAATCACGAGTTGACCTTTGTGCCTGTTCTCCCTTGGCCTTCAGCCTGTCGGATTGCACAGGGGAGCGGTGAGAGCTCCGGAGATCCATCAGCAGCCGCTGCGGTTATTTCATGCTCTTGTTATTTATCGCTGTTTCTCCATATTTGCATTCGCGCAGTTTGTTACCTTCAGCACTCTGGCTGATCGTTCACTGCCTGCTTGTTATCGTTACTTTTTCTAAGTATGTCAGCAGGGAAATGCTTCTCGTGCTTGTATGTGGTGACTTTTCTGTACTCTGATAATAAAATTTACTTTGAAATTTGAGTTTCGGGAAACTTGCTTTAATTCTGAGAACAATCTGTCATTGACATCTCCAGCTCCGAGGTAGCAGCCCGTTCACACATACTCACAGCCAATCAGCGATCGCTACTGAGAGAAGGATGCTCTCATTGGCTGAGGGGTGTCAATGAGCGACCGGCCGGGCCGGAGTTTGGAACCGGGACCGAGTGGGCCGGAGACCGGGAGCTGCGCCTCGGGTTTCGGCTGCACCACTGGCGGGTCGTGAATCCTTTCGAAGGCAGAGCTGGAGAGACCGGCGGAGATTCCGTGAGATGTTTCAGCTGCACGGAGGGCGCCCGGCCTTTCCCCTCGGAGAATCGGGGCATGTTGTCTGGAGCTGTCTCGCAGACCCGTCCCTTCCTGTTGGGAGACGGGAGCTGCCCCGCAGCGGCTGCCGATGGATCTCCGGAGCTCTCACCGCTCCCCTGTGCAATCCGAAAGGCTGAAAAGGGAGAACAAACCGCAAAGGTAAACTCGTGCTTTAGAAAATAGGAAACAGGAGTATGAGTGCCCATTCTGCCCGTTGCGAATGTACCTTATCCTCACTTTCCTGCAACGTTGCCATCATCGCTGAGCGCTAAATTTGACTTTAAATTTAGAAAACTTGTGGAAAATATTCCAAATATTCACCACAATCTGGGTGAGGAAATTTATCCGGATCTCAGCGCTGCTGAGTTGATCTCAGATTTCGAGTCTGTGACCCCTTGTTCAACACACACACCCCCACCCCGTCCAGGGAATACATCATTCCTGCCCCGACCATGTCAATATCCTGTGAGTCTGTATCTGTTTCAGTCAGACCACCTCTTATTTCTCTAGATTTGAGACAGGCCCAATCATTGTAATCTCTCTGAGGACACTACCACAACCCAAAATCAATCTGCGAAACTTCTTCATTCCCTTTATCCGATAAACTGCCTCTGGGACGGGGACCAGACCTGTGAATAGTGTTCCATGCAGGCTCTCAACAGGACCCCATGTACCTTCAGAGGAGATCTTTATTCATGTATTCGACTATAAGGCCATTTTCCCTATCTCATCTGCTTAGCTATTTAATCATGGCTGATCCATTTTTCCTCTCTGCAGCAATCGCCTGTCTTCCCCCATATCCCGTCATGCCCTGTCCAATCAGGAATCAAAGAACCTCTGTCTAAAAAATACCTTACGAATTGGCCTCGCAAGCTGCCTGAGGCAAAGATTTCCACAGATCCAGTTCTTCCTGTGACAGAAATTCTCCTCATCGCTGTTCCAAATGGACACCCTTCTATTTTGAGGCTGTGTCCTTAGACATGCCCACCAGAGGAAACACCTTCTCCACATTCACTCCATCAAGCTCTCTCAGTATTCAACAGGTTTCAATTAGGTCACCCCTCATTCTTCTGAATTCCAGTGAATTCAGACCCAGAGCCATCGAACAATTTTCATATAACAAGGTATATAATCCTGGAATCATTTTCTTGAACCGCATTTGAAACCTTTGCAGTTTCAGCACACCCTTTCCAAGATAAAGGGCACAAAACTGCTCCCAATTCTCCAGGGGTGGCCTCACCAGTGCTTTATAAAGACTCAACATTACATTTTTGAATTTATAGTCTTATCCTCTTCAAATGAATGGTGACATCGCATATGCTTCCCTCACCACAGACTCCTGCAAATTAACCTTTAGGGAATCCTGCACAAGGACTCCCAAATTCCTTTGCATCTCAGTTTTTGAAATTTCTCTCCATTTAGAAAATAATCCATAAGACCAGAAGAACCGTAAGACATAAGAACAGAATGAGGCCATCTGGCCCATCGAGTCTACTCCACCATCAATCATGGCTGATCCCTTGTTTAAAATCTCCTCCTCAACCCCAGATCTCGGCCTTCTCCCCGTAACCTTTGATGTCATGTCCAAACAAAAAGCTATCAATCTCTACATTAAATACACCCAACGACCTGGCCTCCACAGCTTCATGTGTCAACAAATTCCACAAATTCCCAATACTTTGGCTAAAGAAATTTATTTGCATCTCTGTTTTGAAAGGAAGCCTCTCTATCCTAAGGCTGTGTCCTCTTGTCCTGGACTCTCCCACCATGGGAAACATCCTTTCAATATCTACACTGTCCAGGCCTCTCACCAGGACCCCATATACCTTCAGAGGAGATCATTATTCATCTATTCAAACCTTCCTTCCCATTCAATGCTCTTCATTTAATATCGAACTCAAACCGTGAACAGACACAACACAGCCTCAGCCATGAATTTAAAGGGCAGGTGTTGCAACAGTTTCAGCATCATACCGGGGGCCACGGAGCAAGCAGGGTGTCACAAAGGGAGGAATGTGGGAGTGTTGTATGTCTGAGACCAGCTGTGTGTATTTGTGTATCAGAATCAGGTTTATATCACCGGCGTATGTGCTGAAATTTGTCAGCAGTAGATTGCAATATTTAGTAATAAAACTACAGATTATAATCAGTTTGTGTAAAATTATATTTAAAATGCAGTGCAAAAAGTGAGGGAAAATCCTGAGGAGGTGTTTTATCGGCACATTGTCCATTCAGAAATCTGACAGTGGGGAAGAAGCTGTTCCTGAACCGGTGAGTGTGTCTCCAGGGTCCTGTACGTCATCCTTGATGGTAGCAATGAGAAGAAGTCATGTCCTGTGTGATGGGGATCCTTAATGATGGATGCTACCTTTTTGTGGCATCATTTTTTGAATGTGTCCTGGATGCTGTGGAGTCCAGAGCCCATGAAGGAGCTGGCTGAGTTTACAACTTTCTGCAGCATTTTCCGATCCTGTGCAGTGGCCTCTCCACACCAGGCAGTGATGCTACCAGTTAGAATGCTCTCCACAGTACATCTGTAGAAATGTGCAAGTGTCTTTAGTGACAGACCGATTCCCCTCAATCTCCGAATGCAATATAGCCGATGTTGTGCCTTCATTGTAACTGCATCAATATGTTGTGCCCAGGATTGTTCCTCAGAGATGTTGACAGGCAGGAAATGGAAACTGCTCACCCTTTTCTCTTCTGATCCCACGATGAGGACTGGTGTGTGTTCCCTCGACTTCCCCTTCCTGAATCCACAATCAATTCCTTTGTCTTCATGATGCTGAGTGCAAGGTTGTTGCTGTGACACCACTCAACTTGCTGATCTATCTCACTCCTGTACTCCTCCTCGTCACCATCTGAAATTCCACCAACAATAGTTGTGTCATCAGCAAGTTTATAGCTGTGTCTAGCCACACAGACGTGGTGTAGAGAGAGTAGAGCAGTGGGCTGAGCACGCATCGGTGAGGTGTGCCAGTGTTGATTGTCAGCAAGGAGGAGATGTTATTTCTGATCCACACAGACTGGGGTCTCCTGGTGAGGATCCAGTTGCAGAAGGAGGTACAGAGGCCCAGGATTTGGAGCTTGTTGATTACAATTGAGGGTCTGATTGTGTTGAACGCTGAGCTGTAATCAGCAGCCTGACTTGTGTATTGCTTTTATCCTGGCGATCTGCGGCCGAGTGTGAGCCAGTGAGAATTGTTGACAGATTGTGGCGATTGGCAAATTGCAGTGGGTGTCTGCACACAGACAGGAGTTGATTGATCATGACCAACCCCTCAAAGCACCTCATCACAGTAGTGTGCGACACCGGGAGATAGTCGTTGAGGCAGGTGCCCCTGGTATTTTTGGGCACTGATATGATTGTCGACGTTTTTAAACGTGTGTGTGTGTGTGTGTGTGTGTGTGTGTGTGTGTGTGTCTACGTGTGTTTGCACGCTTGAGCAGAGAGACAGAGTATTTGAGGTTTTCCAGTTCAATTCAGGAATATTTCCAGTATTTGTTGTGCCTCGAAAGACGGGTCACGGTGTTGGGCCGACCATTCAGATCAGAAAAAATATAATTTACCCAGCAGACTGAGCAAACAACCCGCTCTTGTGTTTCAGAGTTAATTACAAATTGAAATGTACAATTTAAAATGTGCAAAGTAAATTTATTATCTAAGTATAGGCATGTCACCATGTATAATCCTGGGATTTGATTATATCGTAAATTCAGTGAACTCAAGAATCATTATCAGATGAATGAAAGATCGCCCCCAACAGGACAAACAAAACAACCATGTGCAAAAGACAACAAAATTCAAATACAAAAGAAATAAAACTAATAAATAACTCAGAAATAAACGTCAAGAACATGAGATGAAGAGCTGTTGATTGTGTCCATTGGTTGTGGGAATTGCAAAGTATAAGGATCTGGTCTCAATTTAGAAATTTTTTTGTTTCATTGAATTTTTCATTATAATCTCCCATTCTCCTTAATTATTTTTTTTTATCCCTTCGAGTGACAAAGTCTTTAAGGATTCGGATGAACTAGGTATTAAGAGTTTTTGGGACTTGTTTATCTCAGGATCTCTTGCATCATTTGACCAATTGTCAAACAAATTTGCACTCGCAATATCACATTTTTACAGATAGCTTCAAATTAGAGATTTTCTACGTTTCCAATTAGCTACTTTTCTTATAGGTCCTGATAAAAATTTACTGGACGATCTTTTAAATTTAAAACCAGTATCTATAACTTGTTGGTTGATTCTAGATAAGACTTTTTAGATAAAATAAAAAAGCTTGGGAGGATGACCTAAATTGTCAGATTTCTGATGATAGATGGAATAAAATTCTTAAATGGGTTAATAAATCATCTCTCTGTGCTCGTCATTCTCTTCTACTATTTAAAGTGCTTACATTTCTAAACAGAAGCTGTCCAGTTTTTACCCGAATATTTCCCCACTTTGTGAAAAATGCAACTCTGCTGTTGCCTCTTTAATTCATCTGTTTTGGTTTTGCCCTACAATTGAAAACTTCTGGCGGGAAGTATTTCATATCTTCTTTCAACTTTTTAGGGTCCAATTTGACCCAAATTCCCTTACTGCCTTGTTTGGTATTATTGCAAATGAAGATATAACTTTAAATACTCCTAACCTACAGGTTGTAGTTTTTATCCTCTTTTAGCAAGAAGGACAATCTTGCTTAAATGGAAGGAGTCTACCCCTCCTACACATCTTCAATGGCTACGTGATATTATGTCATATTTAAATTTAGAAAATAATCGCTGCTCAGTCTTAAATTCGAAACAATCTTTTTATGATATTTGGGGACCTTTCCTAAATTACTTTTCCAATTTATAAAGTTTAACAGTGCACAGACTTTTATGTATATTTTTTATCTTCTCTTCTTAAGTGAGTATGTTTTTTTTTCTAATTATCCATTGTCATCCATCAGCTTTTTTCTTTGATAGTTGGTAGGGGGTTGACTTTTATATATATATATAACATTTCTTTTATGATTTATGACCTATCTTTAATTTTTTGATTACAGAGTGCTATACCTTTATGTGTTAAGCTAAAACATTTTGATCAATTTTATTACAATATTTGAATGTACACAATTTATGTTGTGATGCATCTATGTGTTGCACTCTGTAAATCTTTTTTTTCTTCTTAATAAAAACATTGTAAAAAGAAAGAAGGACCTGTTGGTTGAGTGTAATAACTGTTCCTGAACCTGGGGTTGAGGCTCCTGAGGCTCATGCACCTTCTTCCTGATGGCAGCATGGAGAAGAGAGCATGGCCTGGGTGGTGGGGGTCCTTGATGATGGATGCTGATTTCCTGCGACAGCACTCCACAGAGATGTGCTCAGTCGTGAGGAGAGTTTTACCCGTGATGTGCCCGGCCATATCCACTATGATGTGCAGGGCCATACTACCGAGGACAGACAGTTTCTGCTTTCTTGTAATTGCACTTGTGTCCCGGGCTTGGGACAGATCCTCTGAAATGTTGACACTGTGGAATTTAAAGTTGCTGAACGTCTCCACCTTTGAGCCCCGATGAGGATTGCCTCATGGGTTCCTGTTTCCTCCTCCAAAGTCCATAACCAGTTCATTGCTCTTGCTTGCATTGAATGAGAGGCTGCTCTTGGACCATAAGACCATGAGAGACATGAGCAGAATTAGGCCATTTGGCCCATCAAAACTGCTCTGCCGCTTCATCATGGTAAATCCATTTTTCCTCCCAGCCCCATTTTCCTGCCTTCACTGCGTATCCTTTCATGCCCTGACCGATCGAAAGTCCAACAACGTCTGCCTTAGCAAAAGGAAAAGCAGCATCCGTCATCAAGGCAAGATGAGGTGAGGCACCTCCCACACCATACCCATCCATTTCTGTCCCTCCCCTCCCCACTCTCTTGCCTACAAAGCTCACATTCACTCCTTACCATTACCTACCTAGGACTGTTTAAAGTGCACAAAACAGTGCAGGCATTACTATAAATAATAAACAGGACAGTAGGGCAAGGTGTCAGTCCAGGCTCTGGCTATTGAGGAGTCAGCTTGGGGAAAGAAACTGATACATAGTCTGGTCGTGAGAGCCCGAATGCTTCGGAGCCTTTTCACAGACGGCAGGAAGGAGAACAGTTTGTATGAGGGGTGCGTGGGGTGCTTCATAATGCTGTTTCCTTTGTGGATGCAGCGTGTAGTGTAAATGTCTGTAATGACGGGAAGAGAGACCCCGATGATCTTCTCAGCTGACCTCACTATCCGAGATGGTGCAATTTCCAAACCAGGTAGTGATGCAGCTGCTCAGGATGCTCTCAATACAACCCCTGTAGAATGTGATGAGGATGGGGGGTGGGATATGGACTTTCCTCAGCATCCGCAGAAAGTAGAGACGCTGCTGGGCGTTGTTTGCTATGGAGCTGGTGTTGAGGGATCAGGTGAGATTCTCCGCCAGGTGAACACCAAGAAATTTGGTGCTCTTTACGATCTCTACCGAGGAGCCGTCGATGTTCAGCGGCGAGTGGTCGCTCCGTGCCCTCCTGAAGACAACAACCATCTCTTTCGCTTTGCTCACATTCAGAGGCAGGTTGTTGGCTCTGCACCAGTCCGTCAGCCGCTGCACCTCCTCTCTGTAAGCTGACTTGTCGTTCTTGCTGTTGAGACCCACCACGGTTCTGTCATCGGCGAACTTGATGATGTGGTTCGAGCTGTGTGTTGCAGCACAGTTGTGGGTCAGCAGACTGAACAGCAGTGGACTGAGCACACAGCCCTGGGGGACCCCTGTGCTCAGTGTGATGGTATTGGCGATGCTGCCTCCCGATTTGGACTGACTGAGGTCTCCCAGTCAGGAAGTCTCGGATCCAGTTGTAGAGGGAGGTGTTCAGGCCCAGTAGGCTCAGCTACTGTATGAGGTTGGTGGTGGGTGCTGGGAGATCCCCAGAGTCAAGATGGTTGGTGATGGTGTGGGAGATGATGTCCTGGTGTTCCTTACTGGGGTCCTGTTCGAGGGGTAAGTAGGAGGAGGTGTCTGAGAGTTGGTGATAGGCCTCAGCAAGGTAGGGGTCAGTCCGACAGACTACTACAGCACCTCCCCTATCTGCGGGTTTGATGGTGAGGTTTGGATCAGTGCAGTGGGGGTGGAGAGTCCAACGTTCAGAAGGAGTGATGCTGGAATTGGAGAGAGGACGTTGAAGTCCAGATGGTTAATGTCCCGTCAACAGACTTCGTGGGGTCCTGTTCAAATTCCCGTGGCTCCTATGAGCCCCTTTTCAGGTCAGCACATCTTTTCTTAGACATGGGGCAGGAAACTGCTCACAATGCTCCAAGTGAGGCCTCTTTGTAAAGCCTCACCAATGCATCCTTGCTTTTCCTTTCGAAGTGAATTCAACATCACAGAGAATTTCCTCAACATCCACTCAACCTGCAAATTATCCTTCAGGGAATCCTACACGAGGATTCAGAAGGCCCTTTAATTTTTTTATTTTTTTAATACTTTTTCCAGTTACAAAACGGTCCGCCCTTTTATTTCTTCTACCAAAGTACACGACCATGCCGTCCCCGAAATTCAGTCCTTCATCCATTGATGTCCTCTGTAAATCTTTCTACAGGAAAGAAACAGCAATTTGTGTCCGGGAATTCTCAAACACAACACACCTCTGTCCGGATATTTAAGGAGTGACCAGATATTTCCATTGCAACACCGATACATCGGTTGTTGATCCTTGAAGTAGTGTCTCATCTCAGCCGGAGACGTGACTGAAATATTTTCGATGTAACTCAGTGAAATCCACTGGAACCGGGCGCTGAGAACACAAGTAACAGAAGTAAGGCTGTTTGCAAGAGGGGGATGAGCGGTCTCCGTTTTCTAAAGAAGCCGAGATCCTTGAATGTGTCAGGTAGGATGCTGGAGATGTTTTACCAGTCTGTTGTAGCGACTGCAGTCTCCTTTGCCGCTTTATGTTGGGGGAGCAGCATCGGTGCTGTGATGCAAAATGAACTCATCAGAAAGGTTGGAACCGTCCTTGGCCACAACCGGGGCTCTTTCGAGTGAGTGGTGGAGAGGAGTGGTGTCACTAAACAAATGGTCATCCATTACGGACAATCGGACACATCCTCTCCATGACCGATTGCACAGGCAGCTTTCGAACAGACTCACTCAGCACCGCTGTCACAAGGACCGTTACAGAAGCTCTTTCCTCTCAAACGTAATAACCATATACAACAGTTCATCTGCTAACCGGCAACCCACAGCTCCAATCTGTTCATTAAATTTGCCGACAGCACCACATTGATTGGCCCAATCTCAAACAATAATGAGGTGGCCTGCAAGAAAGAAGTCATCTCTCTGACACACTGGTGTCGAGAAAACAACCTCTCCTCCAATGTCGAAAAATCAAGGGAGCTGGTTGTGGATTACAGGAGGAATGGAGACGAGCAAACCCCTAGAGACATCAGTGGATCTGGGGTTGAGAGGGTAAACAGCTTTAAGCTCCTCGGGATCCTCATCACTGAGGACCTCGTGTGGTCTGTACACACAAGCTGTGCGGGGGAAAAGGCACAACAGCGTCTCTTCCACCTCAGACGGTTGAGGAAGTTTGGTATGGGCCCCCCAAATCCAAAGATCTTTCTACAGGGGCATAATTGAGAGCACCCTGACTGGCTGCATCACTGCCTGGTATGGGAACTTTACCTCCCTTAATGGAAGGGTTCTGCAGAGAGTGGTGCGGGCAGCCCTGCGCATCTGTAGTTGTGAACTTCCCATGATTCAGGAAATTTACAGAGACAGGTGTGTAAAAAGGGTCCGTAGGATCATTGGGAACCTGAGTCCCGTCAATCACAATATATTCCACATGCTACCGTCGGGGCAAAGCCAGGACCAAGGCTCCGGGACAGCTTCTTCCACCAGGAATCAGACTGCTTAACTCACGCTGATTTGAGTGCATTTCTATGTCACCTTGACTGTTCTGTTTATCATAAATTATTATGAATTACTATGATTGCACATTACACATTTAGACGGAGTAACAGTTTTACTCCACATGTATGTGAAGGATGTAAAAAATAAAGTTAATTTAATACATCTTTCTGCGACAGATCATAGTTCAATAGTCTCTGCAATATTGTTTCATGCATTATTATTGCACATTGGTACAGTATTACTGTGTATGTTATTATTCTCTATTTTTTGTAAAGTCTTCACACTGTTAAGTCCGATTTTAAATATTGCTGCTGTAACGAAAGAATTTCCCACTCGGGATCAATAAAGTATTTATTATTATTATTCTCCAGCCCTATATCTCTTTCACCGACTTCACCGCTCTTGACTTTACGCCTCCCCCTTTCCCGTTTTCACCTATCACCTCACGTCGCCCCACTATCTGACTCCCGCCCTTCCTTTCCAGTCCTGAAGGGTCTCGGTCTGAAACGCCGACTGTTCACTCCTCTCCAGAGTCGCCGCCTTCCCCCCTGAGTTCCTCCAGCATTTTGTGTCTGTTGCTTTGGGTTCAGGATCTGCAGATTCTCGCCTGATAAATCATTGCGCATGCGTGGTCGTCGCCACCAATCCCGACTATCGCGCATGCGCCAAGTAGCAGAGGCTGACAACGACCGGACAAAGGTAAGAGCGGGTTCCGGCCGGGTTCTGATACACCGGCGTCTGAAACGCGACCGAAGGACAATTACTGTGATTTCCAGCAACACTGGTGCTGCACCCCACGACGCTCCTGGTCCTCTCCCTCTCTCTCAGCCCCATGATCCGTAACCTGCCCCGGAGAGATTTCGACTCCCCGGCGTTGGTGCCGCCGCCGCTTACTTTGCGGCGCATGCGCATTCTCGGGCCTTTCGATGCGGCCAGGGAGGTTTCTCCCTCCCTCCCCCTCTCTCTCCCTCCCCCCCTCTCTCCCTCCCTCCCCTTGTCTCTCCCTCCCTCCCCTTGTCTCTCCCTCCCTCCCCCTCTCTCCCTCCCTCCCCCTCTCTCCCTCCCTCCCTCCCCCTCTCTCTCCCTCCCTCTCTCTCCCTCCCTCTCCCTCTCTCTCCCTCCCTCCCCCTCTCTCCCTCCCTCCCCCTCTCTCTCCCTCCCTCTCTCTCCCTCCCTCTGCCTCTCTCTCCCTCCCTCCCTCCCTCCCCCTCTCTCTCCCTCTCCCTCCCTCTCCCTCCCTCCCCTCTCTCCCTCCCTCCCCCTGTCTCTCCCTCCCTCCCCCGTCTCTCCCTCCCTCCCCCTCTCTCTCCCTCCCTCTTCCTCTCTCTCCCTCTCTCTCCCTCTTTCTCCCTCCCTCCCTCTCTCACTCTCTCCCTCTCCCCCTCCCCAGCTTAATGGGGCATTACCGCCACCTTCTGCTCCGGAGTATTCGATGGACTCACATTCTAAATCCCTTCACCCAAACGCACACACACGTACCCTAACCTACACTTTATCCTCCCCATCCTAGTACCCTATTTTTGTTTATCCATCATATCCTATAAAAAAAACCCTGTACCCCTTAAGAAAGCTAAAAATACCCTGACCTGTGTTCTTCCACCTATGCCCAGCAACCCTTTTAATGTGAATTCCTGCACCCCCAATGCACCCCCAATTCCCTTAGATTAATTCTCATCATCTCTCTCTGTATCCCATACTTCCTGCAACTCAGAACTACATGCTCTACTGACTCCTCTTCCTGACATTCCTCACACAGTCCTGTCTGGTGTTTCCCTACCAATTTCAGTGTTTGGTTTAGTGCACAGTGCCCCAGCCTTAACCTTGTCCACACAATTTCCTCTCTTCTGTATCTACTTCCTACCCTAGAACCTGCAACACTTTTATGTATTTGATATAAATGCCTCCCTTTCCCCTCCCTGTCCCATCTTTCTTGCCACATCTGGTTAATTTTTTCCCCGATTACACACTTAACCTCTGCTTTACTAATACTAATGTGCATTTCTATATTTTCTTTCTTTATTGCCCTCTTTGCCAACTCATCCACCCTTTTGTTGCCCTTTAACCCCTACATGAGCTGGAACCCATAGAAATTTAACCTGACCTCCCTGATTTGGAACTCTTGTGACTGACTGAAGGACTTCATGAAGTACATCTTGCCGGCTGTTTGAGTGAGAAGACCTTAAACTCGCCAGTACTGAAGATGAATCTGAGCATATCAATGCTTTGACTAGTTTAGATTTCTCCCCCCATCACAATGCAACCAACACTGCCATCATCTCCACTGGACACACCGCTAACTTATCAGATGTTCTTCTGCTGATTGCAATTGCTTTTGCTGGTATAGCCACACCAAACCCTGTCACTCTGGTCTCAGGTTCCTTCGCACCATCTGTATAGACCTGAGTATAATCACTATACTTTTCCATCACATAACAGTTAAATGCACTTACCAAATCAGTTTTATACTTTCCTTTCCTTTTTCCCTCTAACAAATGCCAGTCTACATCAGGCCATACCAGCTTCCATGGAGCTACAACTGGATAAACTCCTGAAGGACTTATCCTTAAATCGAACACCACATGATCTAGCAATATCATTCCCTACACGACTAAAGTTTTCCCTCTGTAACTACCCATTTAACACTCATTAAGAAGGGTGAGAATCATTGTGTCCCTGCAAATTAACCCAGTAGTTTGCCATCAATTGCGTCCTTCTCAATTCCAAAGGCATTGTTCCCATTTCTAACTGCAGGGCTGATACTGGTGATGTTTTAAAAGACCCACTGCACACTTTCAAAACCTGAGCCTGAATCACATCCAGTTTCATTATAAGAGACCTGGCTGCTGATCCATATGCTACACTTCCATAATCCAACACAGATCTTACTAAAGCCACATACATTCTCTTCAATGCTGAACAACTTGCTCCCCATTCCCTACCAGTCAAACATCTCATCACGTTTATTACTTTTTTACAATTCTCATCAACTTTTCTTATATGGTCTGCCCATGTTAATCGTGAATCAAATATAACTCCCAGAAATTTAAATGATCCAACCCTTTCTAATTCAATCCCATACATCCTTAACATCTTCCCTACTTCATTTCTTTTCCTAGTGAAAAATACAGTTAGTTTTTTCCACTGAAAATCTACATCCTCAATCATAACCACACTCTACCACTTAATCAATTGCTCCTTGTAGTTTCCTGATTATATGCTCCGTCTTCCTGCCTCGTTTCCACAAGCCCCATCATCCGCAAACAGTGACCTACCTATATCCACTGGTACCTTTGTGAAGACATCATTGATCATGATGATGAAAAGTAACAGGCTAATCACACTACCCTGAGGTGTGCCATTTCCCACTGTGGACTGTATTGACAATTCTGATGCAATCCGAACTTGAATTTTTCTACCAAACAAAAAATCTTTAATCCAATTAAAAACTCTCCCTCCAACCCCCATCTTGTGCAGTTTAATTAATAATCCTTCCTTTCGCATCATATCATAGGCTTTTTCAATGTCAAAAAACACTGCAACTACTGATTCTTTACTTGCCTGGGCCTTTCTTATTTCAGTCTCTAACCTTATCACTGAGTCCATGGAATTCCTTCCCTTCCTAAAACCACTCTGATAACTTTCCAGCATTCCTCTCTTCTCAAGATCATATGATAACCTTTCAGTTATCATCCTTTCCATTACCTTACATATACTTGATGTTAGTGCTTTTGGCCTGTAGCTAGTGGGTTTTGACGGATCCTTGCCAGGTTACCTTATTGGAATTACTACTGCTTCTTTCCATGCACTTGGCAACCTTCCCTCCTCCCACACTCTGTTGTAACAATGCAGTAACTTCAAGAGCGCTCCTTCTCCTAGATTTTTTAGCATAATGTAGCGTATTAGATCTTTCCCTGGGGAGGTTGGTCTCGATGTCTTTATTGCTCTCACCATTTCTGCCGAAGTAAATGGATCATCAGTTATATCATCTGTTTCTTCCCTCCTGTTTAACGCACCTGGGTATTGACTCATTGTTCTTTCCCTTCTCCTTCTCACTTCTTCAGAGAAATCTTCTGAACTGTGTATCTTTACAAATGACTTGGCCATGATCTCAGCCTTATCCCTGCTGGAGACTGCTGTTTCCTCCTCAGATATCATTACTGGATACTCCCAATCCCTTCTATCGCCCCCCATCCTCTTAATCATTCCCCATTCCTCTCCCACAGGCGTTGTTCTTCCTATTTTGTTGCAAAAACTCCTCCAACTTGCCCTTTTAGCCTGACGTATACTTCTTCTCACCACTGCCTGTGCCTTCTTATATTGAATCAAATGCTGCATATTATGGGTTCTTTTAACTAGCCTGAATGCTCTGTTTCTGTTTTTTACAGCCTAACCACATTCCTCTGCCCACCATGGCACTATTTTTCTATTCATCCTATTTTTAGTCCTGGGTATAAATCCTTCTGCTGCCATAATAATTGCTGAAGTCACCTGACTGTTTAATTCATCTATATCTCCAGAAATGTCAATCCTTGTCAATGCTTCTTCAGTTAACTTCTGGAACTTATCCCAATCTGCTTTTCCAAACACCCACTTTGGGACTACCCCACCTGGTATTATTTCAACTCTTTCACCCACTGAACATAAAACTGGGTAGTGATCACTACCTACTGTTGAAGCAGTCCAAACTCCCCAGTTACTGATGACAGCCAAGACATAAGACACTAACGTAATATCTAATACCGACTCAGTTCCTGTTGTTATGTTTATCCTTGTTCCTCTCCCATCATTCATACATACCTAATCCCTTTCTTCCATCAAATCTTCAATTACAGTTCCATTTGAATCTGTAATCGGATCCCCCATATTGTGCTGTGAGCATTGAAATCTGAACACCGCACTACTTTATGTCTATTTTGTCCTTGTATCCTTAGTAGGCTGTCCAAATCCAACCTTTTACATGGATTGTAGTAGTTAATTATAACCACTCCCTCCCCTCTCTCCCATATTTTCACCACTATGTATTCCTGATCGTTTCCTTTTTCCAGTACTCTATACGGTGTACCTTGCTTGATTAACATAGCACAACCTCCTCCTCCCCCTAGATTTTTATCTTTTCTTATCATTGTATACCCATGTACCACAAAGTCTAAAGCTGGTTTCAACCAAGTTTCCTGAATACACACTACATCTGATTTTACAACCATTTCCTTAATAAATTCCTTAAATTCCTAGCCATTGGCCAGTAAACTCCCTGCATTCCATTCAAAAGAATCACCATAATGAGTACTAACCAAACTATGACACGTCCTGGCTTGACTGATTAGTGAGGTTCTCCCTGACTTCTTCCCATGTCAGTCCTACTAACACTAAATGGTTTACTGCTGCCTTGACCACCAGCAGAATTTTGTCACTTTTTGACTTTACCTCTACCGTACAATTAATGACTCCTGCAATGAATGTTACCAGAGCTTTTTTTCCCACACATAAATCCTGTCTGCATAAACTCTTCGCTGCATCTCTTGCATCCCAATTGCTCTCTGGTCATTAGGAGCATTATTCTGTTCTCTGGACATTCTTACAGCTCCTGCATAAGTGATCTTTCTTTTCACTTCTTATTTCTTGAATTTTATTCTCTCGTCTCATAACCCCACACCCACTATATGCCACATTATGAGCTCCTCCACAATTACAGCATTTTGGTTGCACTCCTGTTCCGCACTTTCCATATTCATGAACATCCCCACATCTGGCACATCTCCTCTGCCTTTTACAGTTTTTAGCTATGTGTCCAAACCTTTGATAATTATAGCACCTCAATGGCTTTGGCACATATACCCTTACTGGGTAACTCATGAAACCCAGGAAAACTTTACTTGGCACTCTTGCTTCTTCAGATTCAATCAATACTGTTTCACTTTCCTTTTTCATTCCCTCCTTTGTTGTTTTCAGTCTTAGAACATTAATTACTTTCCACCCTTTGATATTCCTCTTCAACTCTTCCATGTTTATACTCATTGGTACACCTGTGATCACTCCTTTACAACCACCATTTCGTGCTCCCACCCTCCCTGTATATTCCACCTTGCATTTTCCTATCTCTTTTAGCTTGAGTGCTTTCTCAAGTTGTTCCTCATTCGCACATCTTACCAATAGATTGCCATCATTAAAGACTTTTGCAAATACTATTTCCCCTATCTTATTTGCCAGAGTTGTTGTTAGCACAAACGGGTTAATTTTCTTCATGTGTCCTTGCGCCTTCTCATTAAACCCAACACCTCCCCTCTCAACTTGTTCATCTTCCTTACTTTCAGCACTCTCTCCACTGTCATTTCTTATTCTTTTATTCCCTTTGTCTTGGTTTTCATTCATCCATCCCCTCACTATCTCCTTATTCCTTTTTGTTTCTCCCTTCACAATAATCCATTTCTCCCCAGCTGCCTACCTCTGCTCCCAAATCCCTATCTCACTCCTTCTCCACTCTCTTTCCCTCAACCCCTCCTCTCACCTTGTCTGCCATTCAAAGACCCAGGCAACCCGCTCCCAGCAATTCCCACTCCTTCCCCACTCTCTTTCCCTCAGCCCCTCCTCTCACCTTGTCTGCCATTACCAGACCCAGGCAACCCCCTCCCAGCAATTCCCGCTCCTTCCCCACTCTTTTTCCCTCAACAAGTTCCAAACCACATT
This sequence comes from Hypanus sabinus, assembly GCF_030144855.1. Taxonomy (NCBI): domain Eukaryota; kingdom Metazoa; phylum Chordata; class Chondrichthyes; order Myliobatiformes; family Dasyatidae; genus Hypanus; species Hypanus sabinus. The sequence goes on from NW_026778987.1 coordinate 361,034, forward strand.
CACACATGCGCCACCACCTTCCAACCTCTCAGCCCAGCCCACAACCAACCCAACAACACCGGGAGGTTTCTCTTCGTGAGGGTTTCTGGGTAAAGAGGTCCGTACATTCGAAGGAAGTGCGAGCGGATGTATCTCCTGAACGTCGCTGTGCTCCACTATGTAAATCCGAGGATTATGAACTCCGAACGAAAATATAGTTCCCAGTTAAGCTCGGTTGAAGAGTTTACATTCCAGTCAGTGAAAATGTCAATTAGTGCTGTACGGAAATAAAACCTTCCATCAGATTTAGTTCTCTCTGGGTCAATAACGATATGAAACACCTTTGCCTCGATGACAAGTGACTTCTGGCTTTCAGATCACAAAGGTGCCGCACTCCAATGAGAATAACCACTGCCCTCCACTATATATTCATTGGCATTGCCATCGATGGGTTCATCACTGTCAATCAGCAGATGGGGGGGGGCATCCAAGTAATTAGTAAATCTCCAGCATCGTACATGCAGTAACACGTGATCTTTGTAGTATTGTGGAACATGACCAGAACTTGAAATAATCCCGAAGGAGAGAGACAAATTGGGCCAAGTCACAGGTTGATTGAGGTCAGCAACAGCCCATTCTCATAAAGACAGGGATATAGTCAGATAATTTGACGGTCAGTCAGAATGTCTGATCCGAGCCTTGTTAGAAGATGAGTGCTTATGGAAACATGGAAATCTACAATATAATACACAGTGTGCCGTCCATGTAACCTATTCCAGAAACTGCCTCGCATTTTCCAACTGCATTGCACTCTGTGTATTCTAAGCTCCATGAAGTTATCTGAATCTCTCAAAAGACTGCATAGTATCTGTCTGTACAGTCATCGCTGGCTGTGTATTCCATACACCTGCTACTCTGTGTGAGAAACCTATCTATGACATTCCAATCGACCAAGCACCTTAAAACAATGCCCCTTGTGTTTGCCAATTCAGCCCCAGGAAAAAGCCTCTGGCTGTCCACACGATCAATGCCTCTCATCATCTTTTACACCTCTATCAGGTCACCTCTCATCCTCCTTCGCTACAAAGTTCACTCAACCTATTGTCATAAGGCATGTTCTCCAATCCATGCAACATCCTTGTAAATCTCCTCTGCTCTCTTTCTATAGTATCCACATCCTTCCTGTAATGAGGAAACTGAACAGAATACTCGAAGTGGGGTGTAAATCAGGTCTTGTACAGCTGCAACATTACCTCACCACTCGTGAATTCAGTTCCATGGTTGATGAAGGCCTTATTAACAACAATGACAATCAGCGCTGCGCCTTTAATTGTAAAATTGACATGGACCCCAATATCTCGCTGATCCTCCACACTGCCAAGAGTCCTAACATAATATTGTATTCTGTCTTCAAATCAGGTTGGATAGATTTTGGCATAGTAGGTGAATTAAGGGTTATGGGGAAAATGCAGGTAGGTGGAGATGCCCATCGCCAGATCAGGCATGTCCTTATTAAATGTTGGAGCAGGCTCGACGGGCTGGACGGCCGACTCCTGCTCCTATTTCTTATGTTCTCACCACAGACTATAATCTCTCCTGAAATACTCTCCTTCTCCCATTGATGTCTTTTGCAAATATTTTTTACAGGTTTGAAATGGCAGAACACTTGCGCATGGGAATCTCAAACACAACAACACATCAGTTTTGCTGAATGACTGGATATTTAAGGAGTGACCAAATATTTTCTTTGCAACACCAACACCTCTGTTGTCGATCCACGGAGATGAAGAATTATCTCATAACATCTGGTAATGTGTTCTGTCACTGAAATCAAGCATTCTGTTGTAACTCAGTGAAATCCACTTGAACCGGGGTGCTGAGAACACACCAGCATTTGTTCACTGGAGATCAGTTCTTCTACTGCATTGATTGTAGAAGGGATTCAAACATCTGACTGTCTGAATTGCAGAGAATTGATCGCAGTGAGATATCATTCTCCTTCTCTCAGTGTGGGAGGGGATTCACTCACAGCCTACCCACAGACACGCCAGTGAGTTCACAGTGGGGAGAGGCCATTCACCTGCTCTGTGTGAGGGAGGGGAACTACTCAGTCATCCAGCCTGAAGATACATCAGCAAGTTCACACCACAGTGAGATGCTCCACCTGTTCTGACAGCGGGAAGCAATACATTCTGTCATCGATGCTGAAGATATATCCTAAAGTTCACCAGTGAGAGGACATTGACCTGCTCGGATGGTGGGAAGACATTCACACGCTCAACCAGACCACAGTGACACCAATGAGTTCACACCGGGGAGAAGCCATTCACTTGCTCTGAATAGGGGAAGATACTCACTCATTCGTCCACACTACATAGACACCAGCGAGTTCACACTGGGGAGAGGCCATTCTCCTGCTCCTGAAAGGAGTCAAATCACCTGCTGCAACCTGTTACAAATTTACACCGCGGCACCCGGCAACACTGATAAATTTTTTGGATGACGGAAGAAGATATTTTACTGATTGTCGGAAAGTGGGAGAGATGGCACAAGAACTCCCAAATATCGCTACACACAGCTAAGAATCTATGGAAGCGAAAAGGATTAAAGATGAAGACTGAGATAGTGAATGGAATTGATAGATATTTAAGGACAGAAGAATATATAAATATACTCTTAATTATGTGATAGAGGGGGCGAAAGGTAAAATTTGAGGAATAATAATCGGGAGTAGTGGTATTATTTTTTCTGTTCGTTACGGGGGAGCAGGGGGAACTTCTGATGGATCGCTACGGGATTCATGTGTGTAATCATGGCGATTGCCATGACCAGTACAACGGAGAGACAGAGAGGGGTAATTTTGTGTTTTTTTTCATTCACATAATTAGTAGGGGGTATTTTGTTATCTTTTTCTTTATAAAATGTTTTTCTTTTATCTTTCTTTCTTTGCCTGGATGATCGGGTGTTGGGGTGTGGGGGAAGGGGTGACACATAGCAACATGGAGAATTTAAAAATGATTCCCCAAGATACTACGAGAGTTGAAATATTATGTATTGTTATAGATTGTGGTAACCTTGTTAAAAATAATGACTAATTTACTGAACTTTTAAAGTTTTATTGTTAATGGACTTAATAGACCGGTGAAAAGAAAGAGAATTTTAACATACATCAGGAAAATGAAAATAGATATAGGTTTTCTACAAGAAACACATTTAACAGAGGTAGAACATTAGAAATTAAAGAGAGACATGTTATTGCAGCTTCATTTAATTCAGAGGCGAGGACAGTTGCCATTTTGGTTTAAAAAACTGTATGAATTAAAATACAAAATGTATTAATTGATTTTGCGCGGAGATATGTGATTATACATTGTCAAATCTTTTCAAAATTATGGACTCTAATGAATATTTATGCACTAAATGAAAATGATGTAAAATTTATGCAAGAATCCTTTTTGAACTTGGCTAACGCACATGATAAAATACTAATAGGTGGGGACTTTAATTTTTTTCTAGACCCAGTTTTAGACAGGTCAACAAAGGTTGTTACAAAATCGAAAGTAGTAAAATTAATTTTAACATTTATGAAAGATTTAAATTTGATTGATATTTGGAGAAGAATTAACCCAAGAGAACTAGATTATTCATTTTATTCAAAAAGCCATAACATGTATTCAAGGACAGATTTTATCCTATTAACAACGAATATTCAAGACAGAGTGAAAACTATGGAATATAAAGCAAGAATATTGTCAGACCATTCCCCCTTGATAATGACAATGATAATGATGGATAAGGAGGGATGGATTTACAGATGGAGATTTAATTCAATATTATTAAAAAGTCAAGTTTTCTGTAATTTTATGAAAAAACAGATTCAATTTTTAAGATACAAATCCACATTCAGTTGATAATTAATTTGTATCATGGGAAGCCATGAAGGCATATTTAAGGTGCAAGATAATGTTATACTTCTAAAATTAAGAAGGAATCAATGGTAGAAATAGATCAATTGGAAAAAGACATTACAAAATTAGAAAACGAATCTCAAAGATACATGACAGAAGAAAAACGAAGACAACTTGTTAATAAGAAACTACAATATAATACACTTCTGACATATCGAACAGAAAAAAGCAATTATGAGAACTAAACAGAGATATTATGAATTAGCTGAAAGATCACACCAGATTCTTGCTTGGCAGTTAAAAACAGATCAGGCTTCCAAAACGATAAATTCAATTAGAACAAGTGTAAATAAAATTACTTATAGACCTTTAGAAATTAACGAAACGTTTAAAAGTTTTTATTCTAAATTATATCAATCAGAATCACAAAATGATATTGCTGAGATAGAAAGGGTTTTATCACGAATACCTCTCCCAAAATTGAATTCGGAAGAACAGAAGGGATTAGATGTGCCTTTTACATTAAAAGAGGTCGAAGTATCTCTAGGATCACGTCAGAGTATTAAATCTCCAGAAGAAGATGGTTTTCCGCCTGAATTTTACAAAAAGTTTAAATATTTATTAATTCCTCCTTTTATGGAGTTAATGCATCAAGCGGAAAGAACGCATAAACTTCCAGAATCTTCTTCGACAGCTATTTTAATAGCACCGCCAAAAAAAAGCTAGAGATCTTTTAAAGCCAGCATCATATAGGCCTATTTCTTTGTTGAATACGGACTATAAATTAATAGCAAAGATTTTACCTAATAGATTATCTAAATATTTACCAAAACAAATACATTTGGATTAAACTGGATTTATTAACGACAGGCAATCGGTAGATAATGTAACTCGGTTACTTAACATAATTCATCTGGCACAAAAGAGGAAGGAAATGAGAGTAGCAGTTGCTTTGGATGTAGAGAAATCATTTGATAGATCGGAAAGGGATTTTTTTATTTAAGGTATCGGAAAAATATGGATTAGGGGTATCTTTTATAAATTGGATTAAAACCTTAAATACTAATCCCAAAGCTAAAGTAGTGACAAATGGCCAAATTTAAACATCATTTCAGTTAACAAGGTCAACTAGACAAGTTTGTCCATTATCACCTGCTTTGTTTGTATTGGCGATAGAACAATTAGCTGAATTAATTAGAACTGACTCAGATATTATTGGTTTAATCAGCAGGAATATAAGATTAACTTATTTGTTGATGATGTTTAGATTTATCTAACAAACCCATTGTTTTCGTTGCGTAAATTACCTTCTAGATTGGAAGAATACGGGAAAATATCAGGGGATAAAATAAATTGGGATAAAAGTGAAATTTTACCCGTTACTAAAGGAGATTATAATCAAGATCCATCAGTAACTCAATTTAGATAGCCGATAAATGGTATAAAATGTTTAGGTATAAGAGATACAAAGATTTTATATAAATTAAATCATTTATCATTATTGAAAAAACTTCAAGAAGATCTTGATAAATGGATGATGCTACCAATAACATTAGTAGGTAGAGTAAATGCTGTAAAATGAATATATTTCCAAGAATACAATATTTATTCCAATCACTACCAATGCAATTACCGCAGAAGTTTTTTTTTCAAGAACTAAATAAATGCGTCAGGAAGTTCCTTTGGAAAGGTAAGATGTCAAGAGTATCGTCGGAAAAATTGACATGGAAATTGGACCTAGGAGGGTTACAATTACCAAACTTTAAGAATTATTATAAAGCAAACCAACTTAGATTTATTGCATCTTTTTTTTCTATGCAGATAAACCGGCATGGATTAGAATAGAATTAGATAATAGAGGAGAAATTATACCAGAAGATTTTATATTTAAATAGGAATCTAAATGGATACGGGAAAAAAGAGAATCTCTTATATTAAAACATTTGATTGATCTATGGAATAAGATAAATCTTGATGATGAGTTCAAGAAATCTTTATTAGCAAAGAGACCTTTAATTCAGAATAGACGTTCCTTTTTCAATGGATAACCAACTCTTATATAGCTGGTTTTAAAAGGGAATTAGATATATAGGAGACTGTTTTGAAGGAGGAATATTAATGTCATTTGATCAATTAAAGAAAAAATATAGAATATCAAATAATACTCTTTTCTGTTATTTCCAATTAAGGGCTTATTTAAGAGATAAACTGGGTCAAACTATGTTAAAGCCGAAACTTAATGAAATAGAAACTTTAATTCAAAAAGGAAAAATTATTAACAATTAATTCTTGTATGTATAATTTGATTCAAGAACAGACACCTAAACAGGGAATTCATAAGTCAAGACAAAAATGGGAAACTAATTTGAATATTAAAATCGATGAAACAAGTTGGTCAAGGCTATGCCTTGACAGAAGGACAAATACAACAAATGTTCGACTTAGATTAGCACAATACAATGTTTTTACATCAATTACATATTACACAAAAAATGAATAGATTAAACCAAAATTTATCTGATCAATGTTTTCGCTGCAATCAAGAAACCAGTATTTTTTTTTACATTCTACTTGGTCTTGTTTTCAAAATCAACCTTTTTAAACAAATTTAAGAGTTTTATTGGACACAACTTCCGCATAACACATTATTATTTTTACTAGGTGATATTGAAGGGATAAAACCGAAACCTAAATTGAACAAATATCAGAACGAATTCATTAAAATTACATTGGCAATAGCCAAAAAGGCTATTGCAGTTACTTGGAAATCAGATTCATGCTTAAGTATGGAACGTTGGAAGAATGAAATTTTTGGCTGTTTTCCAGTTGAAAAAATTACTTATAATTTAAGGGATAAATATGACATATTTTTGAAAATTTGGCTCCCTTGTTTACAAAAGGTAGGATTAAATATATAGGTGCGCCGAAGATAAAGTTATTGGATATCTGGGGAAAAATATATATATATATATTAAAGTTATTTTTAATTCCATGGTGAATGTGGGGATCTTCCAATACCCAGGCAATCCTTCTCCCTTTCTTTTTATCTTTCTTTCTTCTTTTTTTCTCCTTTTTCATATATAAGGATATGCTGGGGGGAAGGGTTGATATTATTAACTATTCTTTCGTATCTTATGTATCCTGTTTGAAAATTTAATTTTAGAAAAATTTAAAAAAAGCAACGGTACACGATCATGGCAAAAGGGGTAAGGGCGAGAGGAAGGGAGCTGATCGGCAGGTAAGGAGATAAGAGAGAGGGAAACAGGAATGGGGGAGTGGTGAAGAGGGTGCGGAATGTCGGTAAGTTCGAGTGATCAATATTCGTGGCATCAGATTGGATCCCACCCAGACGGAACATAAAGTGTTGTTCCTCCAACCTGAGTGGCCTCATCACACAGGAGAGGAGGCCATGGCCTGCAGTGTCGGAATGGGAATGGGAAGAAGAATTGAAATGCGAGTGTTGAGTTCATTTCCAGTATATGGAGATTTTCCCGTGTTTAAGGTCGCATTCAGATGAGGTGCGACCAGACTTGCTGCAGAATCAGAGTGAGAGATAGTTTTCTTCCAGAGGATCTTCTATACGATTTCCCCAACTAAAGGTCGAAGGTCACACGGACACAAACAAGAGGTGGTGAGATGGGTCTGATGGTGTTTTGCAGGAAGAATGCTGCTCCCAATTTACAGCCCTCAATACTCTCACATTATCCATTCTTTGCCGTTTCGCAATTAATTCACTAAATTAATCGCTACCTTTCACCGTGGGGATTTCACGTGTCTGACGTAATCAGTTTGGAAATAGTTTGAATATCTTTATTTCTGAATCTGTTGAAACCTGTCCCTGTGGATTCGCTAAATGGTATTAAAAACTCCAGGCTTCTGCTGCTTTAACATTTCATTCCGACAGATCCCCGGGAGACGGGGGACGAATCACTGGACAGAGAAAATGCCTTCAATGTTGGATAGTTACAGGAGTGCGCAGAATATATTGTACATATTCATTGCCGTCATTGGAGTTCCTGGTGAGTGTGCACAATTCGTGTTTGCCATTTTTGTGTATTAACCGTTTGCGGACCTGTTTCCGATCAGTTTACCAGCTTCCAACTTAATGACTATTACACATATATCCGTCAGAAATATCAATCGTGTCAATTCGAGATCTGATTTTTCATATTTAATGACCAACGAAACAAAACTTCTGTCTCTCCTGCACCAGCAGGGATCGACCCGGACGTTTTTCGTCCCTTTAATGACACCTTTTCCAGAGTAGTCCCAATTAAGCTCTCCGGGAAGGTGTGATTGGAAGGGTTTTACTGGGAATTCGTCCAGAGTTTTGCCCCATGCTGGAGAAAGGCATTTTCCCCGCACCGAAGATGCGACTGGGCGACTGGGAGGGTTTTACATTGAGAAGTTGACTGTCTCTGAGATATTGATCAGACTGTAAACCTGCTCCTGTGTTTTATGTCTCCCTGCTGATTCTGTCATAGTCGGATCCCACTGTCTGCTGGTCAATAATTGGGTCTTATCACCAGAATCAGTGTCCTCGGACATACTGAAGTGTGTTATGGAATTGCTCTGCGTTGTAGAATTAATCCGTTAACGGAGCCACTCAGCCTCTGTTTACTAAGTTGACCCGGCATTCCCTCTGTGACCCGTCGTAAATTGGGGCATCGTTTCGTCCTGAAGAAGGGCCCGACACGGTCAGTGTTTGTTCAATTCCATAAAAGCTCTTGAGCTGCCGTGACCATCCAGTGCTTTGTGCGCGTTGCCCCCCCCCCCCTCAGCCCCACCAGATGCCGAGTTCCTCGCGGCCTGCTCAGTCACGGCTCAGTCAGAGAAACCGGCCCCCATCAGCGATGGAATCAGGATTAGCATCGATCGCTGTCGTTCATGCAGCTGGTTTTTAGCACCGAAGGTTAGTCACAGATCGCCTTATTTGCACAGTGAATAAGAGAGTTCAGAGATAGTGAGAGACGTGTCAGATATTAGACTAGCAGCTGTTTACACATTCTCGCACTCCTGAACTTTATCCGAAACCCGGTGATTGTGTTCAGTAATGTCGAGTGTCTGTTCTCTTCCCTCTTCTCCCTCCCTGTCTCTCGCACTCTCCCTCTCCCTGCAGTGAATTTACTGGCGATTGTGATCCTATCCCGGGAAAAATGTGGCCTCTCCACCTGCACCACTCGCTACCTGGTGGCCATGGCGGCGGCGGATCTACTGAATATTGTCTTCGAAGGCATTTTGTTCCGGATAAAAATCAGTTACTTTACGTACAGTTTTTTGAACATTACCCCTGTTTGCAAGGTTATCAATGTACTGAGGTTCGCAGCCACAGACTGTTCTGTATGGTTCACTGTCACTTTCACCTTTGATCGGTTTGTCGCCATTTGTTCCCAGAAGCTGAAAACAAAATATTGCACCGGGAAAACTGCGGCTGTGGTTCTAACAACCACCGGTGTACTATTCTGTCTAAAGAACGTTCCCCGCTACTTCCTCTTTGAACCTAAAGTGATCATCGATAATGTGCCGTGGTTCTGTGAACTCGTGGACAAAGGTCGCACTGACCCCGGGTGGGTAGCACGGGCTTGGGTGGAGACTGTTTTAACTCCGTTGCTCCCTTTTGCTGTGATCCTGCTGCTCAACGCTCTGACAGTCAGACACATTTTAGTGGCCAGTCGGGTCCGTAAGGGACTGAAGGGTCAGAGCAAGGGGGAGAACCGCAGTGACCCGGAGATGGAGAGCAGGAGGAGGTCTGTGGTTTTACTCTTCACCATCTCCGGCAGCTTCATCCTCCTGTGGATGACACTGGTTGTAAATTTCATATATTATCAGGTCAAAGCTATTGGTTTCAATTTCAATGATTCCGAATGGATATTTCATGAATTCGGCGTTTTGTTGAGGAATTTCAGCTTGTGCACGAACACACTTATTTACGTGGCGACTCAGTCGAAATTCAGGGAGCAGGTGATCAGCGCGGTGAAATACCCGATCACCTCGGTGGTTCAATTCATCAATAAAGTGGCGCCCTGAGCGCAACCCTGGTGCAGCTTCAATGGATCCAGTCTGGGCTCCACATCTTCTCATCCACCGTCTAGTCTCCAATCTGTTTTTCCCGGGCTGTTGAAAGGGGGATTGGAAGAAGCAGTGCTGTGGACCGTGAGAAAATGGAGGGAAATTGGAAAGTGCTTGCACGTCTGGGATAGGCTGAGTGGAGTGTTTGCCTGGGGGGTTGGTAAAGAGATACAGGGAGATCGGTAAAGATTGTTTGTGTGTGTGTGTGTGTGTGTGTGTGTGTGTGTGTGTGTGTGTGTGTGTGTGTGTGTGTGTGTGTGTGTGTGTGTGTGTGTGTGTGTGTCTGTGTGTGTGTGTGTGTGTGTGTGTGTTTAATTGAGAGAGAGGGCAGAAAATGTGTACGAAGTTGTTGCTATTACAAGTTAACCTGTGTTAGATAGACAGTTTGTCCAGGCATCAAAAGTTGCAGACTGAGAGGCAACCGAGCGGAAAGGAATAAGATTACAAGTGTTCAGAGAGCCAACGCTCAAGTTTCTTGAGTAACTCAGCAGGTCAGATATTATCTATTTAAAATTGTAAGTCGTCGACACTTCGGGTCTTCAGTCCCCATACTCTAATCTGGCGTTCAATATCCACACCCGCTCCCCATTATTACACAAACACATCACTGTTCCGCATTCCTAATCTGACCTCTATCACACAGCATCCTTGGCAAAATATTCATCTGAATTCTAATTTCCCATATCTGACGACTAACCCCTCATGTGACGTCTAAATACATCAACATAGCAATCCCTAAACTGCACTCCATATCTCTAAACCCATTATGATATCTTACTCGGCTACATGCTTATTAGTAAACCCAATCTGATCTTTAACTACTTCACAAACCTGCCCCTATACCTAACCAGACTTCTAAACCCCAAACCCCAGTCACCAACCCTAAATCTGTCCATTCATAATATCCTATCCCAACCCTCGGTCCTAATGTGCTCAGTAACCTCCTACATCCCGGCCCCTTACCCTAATATGAGCATTAACTTCAAAACATCCCATTCCTTAAATCATAAACTGAAATCTAAATCCCCTCAACACTGTCCCTGAACTTTAATCTGAACTCTAACAAATTCCGACACCACACATCTCTCAATCTAATCTCGAATCTAATCTGATCTCCAGCACCAAACTTCCCTCTCCATACGACCTAACCAGACATCTAGACCACCAGAGCCATGTCCCCAAACGCCAATCTGACTTCTACCTCTCCACATACCTAACCGTAAATATAATATGATTTCCAACCCAGTACCATCCCGATCCCTAAACATTAATCAGACCTGAAACATTCCACATGTTAGTCTATAAATCATAGTCTGGAATCTAAATATGCATTATTATGCTGTTCGGTAAGTCTCCTTAACAGACTTCGATAGCTTAGAGAAATGGGCAAAGGAGTGGTAAATGAAATATAATGTTGGAACGTGTATGGTCATGCACTTTGGTGGAAGAAACAAACAGGCAGTTTATTATTTAGATCTGGATAGAATTCAACATGAAGAGCTGCAAAAGGAGTCCCTGTGCAGGAATTCAGTTGAGCTGGTGGTGAAGAAGTCAAATTAATGTTGGCATATATTTCTGGAGCTCTAGAAACAAAGAAACATAGAAAACACATAGCACAACAGAGGCCCATCGAACTATCTAGATTTTACCCATAACATTTGATTTTTCTAAGCCCCATGTAGACGTCCAGGAGTCAATTAAAAGACCTCTACCTACCCACATCCGCCTCCACCACCGCCGCCGGCAGCCCATTCCACGCGCTTACTACTCTCTGTGTAAAAAAATACCCGTGACATCTCCTCTGTACCTACCTCCAAGCACCTTAAAACTATGCCCTCTCGTGCTTGCCATTTCAGCTATGGAAAAGCCCTCTGACTATCCGCAGGATCAATGCCTCTCATCACCTTGTACACCTCTATCAAGACTCATCTCATCTTCCGTCCCTCCAAGGAGAAAAGGCCGAGTTCACTCAACCTGTTTTAATAAGCCATGCTCCCCAATCCAGGCAACATTCTTGTAAATCTCATGTGCACCATTTCTATGTTTTCCATGTCCTTCCTGTAGTGATGCGACCAGAACTGAGCACACCAGTCAAAGTGGAGTCTGACCAGTGTCCTATATTGCTGCACCACTACATCTCGGCTTTTAAACTCAATCCCACGATTAATAAAGACCAATACAACATCCACCTTCTTAACCACAGAGTCAACCTGCGTCGCAGCTTTGAATGGCCTTTGGACTCGAACCCCAAGATCCCTCTCATTCTCTACACTGCCAAGAGTCTTACCATGAATACTACATTCTGCGATCATACTTGACCCACCTAAATGAACCACCTCACACTTATCTGGTTTGAACTCCATCTGCCACTTCTCAGCCCAGTTTTGCATGCTATCAATGACCCGTTGTAACCTCTGACAGCCCTCTACACTATTCGCAACACACCCAACATTTATACCATCAGCAAATTTACAAAACCATCCGTCCACTTCCTTATCCAAAGTCATTTATAAAAATCACAAAGAGTAGGAGTCCCAAAACCGATTCCTGAACCGCCCCACTTGTCACCGGCCTCCATGCAGAAAATAATCTGTCTACCACCAGTGTTTGCCTTCTGTGGGCAAGCCAGTTCTAGATCCACACAGCTATGGCCCCTTGGATCCCATGCCTCCTTACTTTCTCAATAAGCCTTGAAAGGAGTAACTTATCAAATGCCTTGCTGTAATCCAAAATGCAGAGATAGAAGGAACTTAGGAGTCCTTGTGAAGGAATCCCTAAATGTTAACCTCCAGTTGAGTCGGTGGTGAAGAAGGCAAATTAATGCTGGCGTACATTGCTAGAGGTATAGAAACATAGAAAACACACAGCACAATACAGGGCCATCGATCTACCTAGGTTTTACCCACAGCCTTCTATTTTTCTAAGCCCCATGTAGACATCCAGGAGTCTCTTAAAAGACCTCTACCTCCCCGCATCTGCCTCCAACACTGCCGCCGGCAAACCATTCCACGCACTCGCTACGCTCTGCGTAAAAATTTACTCCTGACATCTCCTTTGTACCTACTTCCAAGCACCTTAAGACTATGCCCTCTCGTGCTAGCCATTTCAGCTATGGAAAAATGCCTCTGACTATCCACAGGATCAATGCCTCTCATCATCTTGTACACCTCTATCAAGTCACCTCTCATCTTCTGTCGCCCCAAGGCCGAAGTTCACTCAACATGCTTTAATAAGCCATGCTCCCCAATCCGGGCCACATCCTTATAAATCTCCCGTGCACCATTTCTATGGATTACATGTCCTTCCTCTAATGAGGCGACCAGAACTGACCCGAGTTCTCCAAGTTGGGTCTGCCTAGGGTCCTCCACAGCTGCAACATTACGTCTCGGCTCTTAAAGTCAATCACACGATTGGTGAAGTCCAATGCTCCGCATGCCTTCTTAACGACAGGGTCAACCTGCTTCGCAGCTTTCAGTGTCCTATGGACTCGGAAACCAAGATCTCTCCCATTCTTTACACTGCCAAGAGTCTTACCATGAAGACTATAGGTTGCCGTCAGGTTTGACTCATCTAAATGAACCACTTCTCACTCATCTGCGTTGAACTCCATCTGCCACTTCTCAGCCCAGTTTTGCATCCTGTCAATGTAACTTCTGACAGCCCGGCACACTATTCGCAACACCCCCAATATTTCCGTCATAAGCAAATTTACTAAACCATCCCTCCACTTCCTCGTCCAGGTTATTTATAAAGATCACAAAGAGTAGGGGTCCCAAAACGGATCCCTGAAGCACACAACTGGTACCGGCTTCCATGCAGAAAATAATCCGTCTACAACCACCCTTCGCCTCCTGTGGGCAAGCCAGTTCAGGATCCACACAGCAATGTCCCCTTTGATCCCATGCGTCTTTACTTTCTCAATAAGCCTTGCATGGAGTATCTGATCAAATGCCTCGCTGAAATCTATATACACTACATCTGCGGATCTACCTTCATCAATTTGCTTAGTCACATCCTCAAAAAAAAGTTCAATCAGGCTCGTAAGACACGACCTGCCTTTGGCAAAGCCATGCTGACTATTCCGAATCATATTCTGCCTCTCCAAATGTTGATCAATCCTATCTCTCGGGATCTTCCCCGTCAACGCAGCAATCACAGAAGTAAGACTCACTGGCCTATAATTCCGTGGGCAATCGCTATTCCCTTTCGTGAATAAGGGAACAATACCCGCATCCCTCCAATCAAGGAACTCTGGGCCGTACCCTTCCCGGTCGGCCAGGTGTTGGAGGCTTTGCCCCGATGGCGCATATCTATTGGCCGTCGGACGGAGTAGGCCGGATGGATGTGGATGCCCTTATGCGGGCGGGTGGAGACGTTTCGGTCGGAGGACGCAAGGGGCTGACGGAAAGTGGTTTTAACTGGGAAACATGAAAATTAGGTTGGATGTACATAGATCCTGCTAGTTTACGTAGGGCAGCTGTGGGACTGATGATACTTTAGACCTCGAAAAGTCCAAGGAAGCGAGTGGCGAGATTCTTAGGCTCGTCTTTGAGAGGGATGGCTTCGGATGAAATCCACACCATCTGCCCAGGTCGATACTCAGGAGCAGGAGTCCGGTGTCGATCGGCAATCCTGCCATTCCGATTGGCTGATCTGAGCAAGGTCATGCGTCTGTCCTCCCAAGCCTTGCGGCACCGATCGATTTTGGCCTGAACAGTCGGCACCACGATCTCCTTTTCTTGCGCGGGGAACAGCGGGGGTTGGTACCCAAGGGAGCGCTCGAAGGGAGATCTTCCGATGGCAGCGAGGTAATCCCTCCAGGTAGCCAGGTTGTTGGTTGTTATACAAAGTAGCGTCGCCTCCAAGTCTTGCTTGACACGTACCGTTTGCCCGTTAGTCTGTGGGTGGAGGCCGGATGACAGGCTGACTGAGGGACCAACGGCTTGACAGAAGGTCTTCCGTACCTACGAGATGAACTGGATGATCGGTGACATTGTCCGCGGCGATTCTATGGAGGCGGAAGAAGTGACGGACGAGAAGGTCTGCGGTTTACTGAGCGGAAGGGAGTGTAAGGAGGGCTACAAAGTGCAGATTCTTGAAGAACCTGTCTACCCCGGTGAGTACGGTGGTGTTTCTGTATAAAGGGGGTAAACCGGTGACGAAATCTCGGGCGAAGTGCGACCAAGTCGGCGACGAAGTAATCACGCAGATGGCCGATGGGAGGCCACGGGCACAGACATTGCTGAGACATTAGAACGGGTATCATTCCTGTGCATTTCCAATTGCGCCGACACAGCCAGATCTGTGGGCAAGCCCAAATCCGTGTGCAGCGCCATATTCGACAGCAGACCAATAAATCTGCGCAAATTCCATATTCAGGAATATAAGCCTAAATCTGCCCGCATCCCCAAAGCTGTCCGCGCTCAAATCCAGCTGCAATCCCCACATGCACATTCGATGTTCCTGAAGGAAGAATCAATTCAAACAATTCAGAAAATGACCGCCTGGTCATTTTAAAATCCGCACGCAGCACAATTCTTAACTGTGTGAGTTCGTTCAAATTAAATTTATTATTAACGTCCCTGTGAATGAAACAAATTTGAGATTCGCCACATGTCCAGATCTGCAGACAACCCGCTTCGGTGAGGCCCCCGAAATCGGTGCGCACCTCGAGATCCATACACAAGGGCACATCTATACACGTCCCGAAACCCGCTGATACACCCGCGTGGAAATCAGATTATCCCCAAACCCGAAATCGGTGCGCACCTCGAGATCCATACACAAGGGCACATCTATACACGTCCCGAAACCCGCTGGTACACACGCGTGGAAATCAGATTATCCCCAAACCCGAAATCGGTGCGCAGATCGAGATCCATACACAAGGGCACATCTATACACGTCCCGAAACCCGCTGATACACCCGCGAGGAAATCAGATTATCCCCAAACCCGAAAACGGTGCGCAGCTCCAGATCCATACACAAGGGCACATCTATACACGTCCCGAAACCCGCTGGTACACCCGCGTCGTAAACAGATTATCCCCAAACCCGAAATCGGTGCGCACCTGGAGATCCATACACAAGGGCACATCTATACACGTCCCGAAACCCGCTGGTACACCCGCGTCGTAAACAGATTATCCCCAAACCCGAAATCGGTGCGCAACTCCAGATCCATGCACAAGGGCACATCTATACACGTCCCGAAACCCGCTGATACACCCGCGTGGAAATCAGATTATCCCGAAACCCGAAATCGGTGCGCAACTCCAGATCCATACACAAGGGCACATCTATACACGTCCCGAAACCCGCTGATACACCCGCGTGGAAATCAGATTATCCCGAAACCCGAAATCGGTGCGCAGCTCGAGATCCATACACAAGGGCACATCTATACACGTCCCGAAACCCGCTGATACACCCGCGTCGTAAACAGATTATCCCCAAACCCGAAATCGGTGCGCAACTCCAGATCCATACACAACGGCACATCTATACACGTCCCGAAACCCGCTGATACACCCGCGAGGAAATCAGATTATCCCCAAACCCGAAATCGGTGAGCACCTCGAGATCCAAACACAAGGGCACATCTATACACGTCCCGAAACCCGCTGGTACACCCGCGTGGAAATCAGATTATCCCCAAACCCGAAATCGGTGCGCAGATCGAGATCCATACACAACGGCACATCTATACACGTCCCGAAACCCGCTGATACACCCGCGAGGAAATCAGATTATCCCAAAACAAAGTGATTGCTCCCACCGTAAAAAATAGCAACAACAAACTATCTGTAAATGAAGCAACTTCGAGATTCGTCTCGACTTGAAAATCGCTGTCTCCGCAATTCTGTCAGAACTCTGAAATCGGTGTGCAACCCCATATTGTCTTACCCACCGCAAATACACTTGTCTACCCCGATCCGTGTGCATATTATTAGTTTGAAAGCCTTTGAGTGGAGGTCCCACTGATTTTATTGCATTTCTATGTTCCACTGGGAATGTCAGTAAGTACATGATTCTCGGCTAAGCTGAGATGTGCGTACTTCAATAATAAAGTTAATTTCATATTTGAATAGAAACACACACGGACACGGGCACAGGCATGTACAGAGATACACAGTATCACACACACAGTCTCTCCGACCGACACAGAGAGAGATACGCACACAAGTAACTGGATCTACACACACAGACACACGCATACGAACATGCGCACACACAACAGACTGTGGAATCTGACTGTGCCAACAAACACAGACAGTGTCAGACACGCAACGAAGCAGATACAGACACACACAATCACACACAGAGTGGCAGACCAAGACACAGACAATTATAAAGGAGCGCAAACACTGACTCTCATTTATGCAGTTCTGGGTAGGTCTGTAGTCTAGTGTAGTTTTTTTTTCTCTGTGCTGTTTTCACGTAGTTCAGTGTAGTTTTTGTACTGTTTCATGATCCTGAAATACGTTGTCTCGTTTTTACTGTGTACTATACCAGCAGTTATGGTCGAAATGACAATAAAATGAACTTGACTTGACTAAGACACAGACGCACACACATGCACAGAGACACTGACAAAAACACACAAGCACACAGTCAGAGGGATACAGAGAGGCGTGCCGTGAAACACACACTGACATAGGTAAACACGAGACTTCCGGTGGCTGTAATGGAGTAGGTTGCCCTGGCTACGTGCTCCGAAATTATTCGCTTACTTCGCTGTTTAAACCTATCTCGGTGAGAGCACCAGGAGTAGAAAGCAGTCAAAAAAAGAGACTACTTTAGAGACGTTGACTGAAATGATTCGACAAATGTCAGAGAAACTCGAAAAATTGGATAGACTGGATGACTTGGAGTCCAAGTTTGACTTGTTACAGATTTCCTTCGGCCTGGTTAAATCCGAACTGAAAACGCTTAATCGGAAACTTGGAAGTATACAGCAGGCTGTGAATGACCACGAAACTCGTATTAAGCTACACGAAGAATCTTTGCTGGTGTTGCAGAAGGATATCGAAGGTTTCAAGAAAATTTCCAAGGAAGAACTTAAAAAATATGATGCGTTACTGAAGAAACTTACAGATTTGGAGACCAGGAACCGAAGGTGCAATATCAGAATTCTTGAGCTTCCTGAAAATCTGGAGGGTAATCAACCTATCGATTTTTGTGCTCAAATGCTGAAAGATTTATGCCCTGATATATTATCGGATCTCCCAAAATTTGAATGCGTTCACCGAGTTATCCCAGCTAATTGGGATCCTTCCAGACCTCGCTCTGTTATCATTCGCTTTTATGACTATCAGATTAAAGAATAGATCCATCGTGAATCAAGGAAGAAACGTATATTACAATTTCGCGATCAACAGTTTCGGATCGTTCAAGATTATCCACTGGAAGTTCCAAGAGCTACACAGGCTTTTAAAGAAGTCATGTCTGATCTTTTTAAGCTTGGCTGTCGCCTTTCACTTGGAGATCTCTGTAAACTCAAGGTTACTACTTCTGATAATAAGGTTTCTTGGTTTACGAAGCCTGAAGAAGCGAAGAAATTTTTACAAAGTCTCCATCCTTAAATTCAACTTTCAGTTGTTTTCTGTTAAATGTTTTAATTCCAGGTGTTCAATCAAGTAATTGGCGTTTTGTTGATAACAAGGTTTCTTGGTTTTACGAAGTCTTAATCATTTGTTTGATTCTGTAACTGGGGCCTTGTTATCTTTCAAACTATGCAAAATATGCAAGCAGACTACATTCATTTTCTCTTTTGCTGTTTTCCACATCTCTTTTTAAACAATACGTTATATCCTCAGTGTTATATTGATTTCACAATCTTTTCCGTAATTTGAGTGAAAGTAATTATGTAGGGTGTACATGTAGTAATCACTAAGGAATGAAACTATAGGGTGTTTTGATTTACCTTAAATTTACTCAGGTTTTTCCTATCTTTTGATTATTTATATAACTTTCGGTCTTTTACTGTTTTTCAATAATACACAATATTCTATATTTCTTATTGCTGTTTTTTGGTTCTTTCATTATTTTGCCATTTTATCCTTTTTTTGCTCTCCCTTGAATGCCTTAAATTTGTCATGTAGGAAGCTATCTAAACCGCTTCCCATTTTAATTATCTTCTATTTGTTTCTTTACTTTTTTTGCACCCGAGAGCATTTGAAGTTTTACTTATTGATTTTCCTTATCTGTCTTTTCTTTTTTTTTTACCGAGACTAATATTTATATTTTCCCATGGTTTATTTTTCGTAATTAGCAAACTTATTCACTTTGATATTTTGTTTTTGTGTATATATATATGTAACGTTCTCCTTCGGGTGTAACGGAACGCCGAATTCAACGTCGAGATAAACCACAGTCAATGAAACCAGTTTGCAGTAAGATTAACCATTTACTGTTCACTCTTCACATTAACATATGGTGAAAACTGTTGATAAAACAATACAAGATTGATACAGTATTTGTTCCTTTCTTAATATCACATTTCAATTGTAAATACTTGTAAAGGTGACTATAACTACATTACACTAAGGTGCAGTATACAGGGAGAGTTTACCTGCTCCATTGACTACTTTAAATACACTTCAATGCAAACTATCCGCAACTCTTTAACTAACGAAAGCATAAACATTATCGACCGTCGTTACTTTTAACAGGATCGGCGTTAACATCTTAGTTCAATATATCGATTATCTATTAACTTACAGCGTTGCTCTCAATGTGATTTCTAATGCTTGCAAAACAACTTCTGCTCAGGTGTGCCTCGTGGTGAGCCCCCACCCTCGCGTTAATTTCAAACCGGTATTTTCCCACAGGACGCGGCGAAACCGGATGTGACGTCATCGCATGCCGATAAATTTTACATGCAATGAATACACTTTAAACACTTCTAATTCTAACTAGAAAATACTAACAAATGAATTACTAAGCGAAAATATTATAAACTAAATAACTGTCGTAAAGACAGTATATATATATATATATATATATATATATGTTTACAATCGTTTATTCAGCACAGCTATACATATATATTTTCTGGAGCCACCGGAGTATGGGGTTGGGAACGTTAGATTTAGTCTTCAGCCTCTCTTGGCTGATTTCTCTCTTTGGGGGAGAGAGGGGGGAAATGGGTTCTAATATTAATCTGATTGGATGTTTTTACTGTTTTACTTATTCACTATCTACATGTCTGTGATTACCTTTTATACATCACTAAAGGATACTTGATGGATTCTTTTATTAATATACTCAGTTTTAATGTGAAAGGTCTAAATAACCCTGTTTAGCGAAATAACATTTTCACTTATATCGGGAAACTTAATACTCATATAATCTTTCTCCAAGAAATCTATATTTGTGAAGATGATATTTCACATTCTTTCAAAGGATGGAAGGGTACACATTTTCACTCACCCTCTCAATCTAGATCGAGAGGCGTCTCTATCCAATTTGATCAGAATGTATCCTTTACTCAACATAATGTAATTTCTGACACAAATGGGCGCTTTGTTGTTATTTCGGGTAGTCTTGAGAATAAACTAATCGTATTTGCGAATGTATACGCTCCAAATACAGATGACCCCTTGTTCTTTGAACGTCTTTTCTCTTTTCTGCCTGATTGGACTCGGTATTCCTTAGTGTTGGGTGGAGATTTTAATCTTTGGCTTGACCCTCTATTAGACAGCTCTTCAAGTAAAACCCCTGTCACTATTAAATCAGTCCTGCTTTTTAAATCTTTTATTTTATCTCAATGTGGTATTCTTGACGTGTGGCGTCTTTTACACTTCCAAGAAAAGGAATATTCATATTTCTCTCAGGTTCATCATATGTACTCTCGGATTGATTATTTTTTTATAGACAGAAACTTGCTTCCACTGGTACGATCCTGTGATTATAAGGAGATTGCTTTGTCTGCTCATGCACCTGTGCTTCTGGCTTTAAGATTACCTGTTTACTCTGTACCAAATAGAAGTTGGCGTTTTAACTTATTATTGTTATCTGATAAAAATTTTCTAAAATTTTTGGAAAACCATATTACTTTTTTTCTTTAAAGATAATTTTAAAGGAGCTACTGCTGGTAATATAGCCTGGGATACTTTTAATGCATATATTCGTGGAGGAACTCTACCTATATAAAGAGAAAATGCTGACAAAGAAAGGTCTGACCGAGCAGCTATATTAAAAGATCTTGATCGAAAATATGCCCTATCTCCAGATCCATGTATATATAATAAGCGCATTGAAATCCAATCCAAGTATAATCTTCTGCTGACTTACACAATTGAATGACAGCTGTTGAGAGTTAAAACTCAATTTTACATTCACGGGGATAGAACTGGTAGTTTGCTAGCCAATCGCTTAAAATCTTTTACAGTTAATCGACAAATCTCAGAATTTTTAAAAGATAATGGAAATAAGACTTCCGACCATTCTGAAATTAAAAACGTATTGAAAGACTTTTACCTTAAGTTGTATCAGTCTGACTCTTCTTCAGATGATACCAATATGAATGTTTTTTCCAGTAATATCAACATTCCTACATTGTCTGCTGATAGTCGAACACAGTTAGATCAGCCTATTTCTAGTGAAGAAGTGGCTAAGGCTAAACGTGCTTTACATTCTGGTAAGACCCCAGGACCTGATAGCTTTCCTGGGGAGTTTTATAAAACTTCCACCACGTTACTTACACCTTATTTTTCCTCTGTTTTATCAGAGTCCTTTAAATCAGGTAAACTCCCTCAATCTTTTTATGAAGCTTTTATTTCTCTTATTTAAAAAAAAATAAAATCCAGCTCAATGTTCTCCGTACAGACCGATTTCTTTATTAAAAGTTGTTGCAAAAATTTTATCCAAAATCTTAGCTCGAAGACTTGAAAATATTCTTCCATCTATTATATCACATGACCAGACAGGATTTATTAAAAATCGTTACTCACATTTTAATATACGTCAGTTATTGAATGTGATATATTGACCATCCAAAAAAATCAGAGTGTATATTATACTTAGATGCAGAAAAGACCTTTGATAGGATTGAGTGGAATTATCTTTTTAAGACCTTAGAAAAGTTTAGTTTTGGGCCTAATTTTATTCGTTGGGTTAAATTAATCGACTTGTCTCCTACCGCTCAGGTTATTACTAACTCCCAAATTTCTAAGCCCTTTAAATTAGAGCGGGGAACTAGACAAGGTTGTCCTCTTCGTCCTTTACTTTTTGCATTAACTATAGAACACATATCAATAGCACTTCGAGAATCTAAGGACATTGCCGCTACACTAAGGGAAGGTATGTCTCATAAAATGTCATTATATGCTGATGATATTTTACTTTTTATCTCTAACATTGAAACTTCTTTACCTTTGGTTTATTCTTTAATCTCCCAGTTTAGTTCTTTTTCAGGATAATCTGAACCTACATAAAAGTGAGCTATTTTCTTTAAATGACCTAAAGTCATCAAATGCCAAATTTCCGTTCAAAGTTGTTACAAGTCAATTTACATATCTAGGTGTAACAATTACTAAAAACTTCAAGAATTTATTTAAAGAAAACTTAAACCCCTTATTGAATTATGTGAAAAAGACGCTTTCTAAATGGTCCCCTCTTTCATTATCCCTAATTGACTGAATTAGTTCGATTAATATAAAGATTCTTCCTAATATCTAATATCTTTTTCAGGCCTTACCTATTTAAGACATACTTTGATTCAATTTTATTCTCTTAAATTTGGAAAAATAAACAAGCTCTTTTAAGTAAAGTTCACTTACAAGGAAATATCGAGGTGGGTGGACTGGCCCTACACAATTTTAGGTTTTACTATTGGGCTGCCAATAAAAGGAATATTACATTCTGGTCCCACTATATTTATCTTAAAAATTACCCATCATGGGTCTCCTTAGAAGTTAATTCTGTAAAAAATTCCTCTATTGTCTCTCTTCTTGGATCATACTCTTCTTTTTCAGCAAATAAAACAACAGATAACATAATTGTTAAGCAAACTTTAAGGATCTGGTCTCAATTTAGAAATGTTTTTGGTTTAGCGAATTTTTCATTATCATCTCTCATTCTCCTTGATTGTTTTTTTATCCCTTCCATGACTGATAAAGTCTTTAAAGATTGGGATGAACTAGGTATTAAGTGTTTTTGGGACCTGTTTATCTCAGGATCTCTTGCTTCATTTGAGCAATTGTCAAATAAATTTGCACTCCCAAAAACACATTTTTACAGATACCTTCGAATGGGAGATTTTCTATGTTTCCAATTAACTACTTTTCCTATAGGTCCTGATAAAAATTTACTGGATGATCTTTTAAATTTAAAACCTTTTGTTAATGGTTCTATTTCCGGTATCTATAACTTGTTGATTGATTCTAGACAAGGCTTCTTAGATAAAACTAAAAAAAGCTTGGGAGGATGACCTAAATGGTCAGATTTCTGATGATAGATGGAATAAAATTCTTAAACGGGTTAATAAATCATCTTTCTGTGCTCGTCATTCTCATCTACAATTTAAAGGGGTTCATAAAGCTTACATTTCTAAACTGAAGCTCTCCAGTTTTTACTCGAATGTTGCACCACTTTGTAATAACTCTGCTGATGCTTCTTTAATTCATATGTTTTGGTTTTGCCCTGCAATTGAAAAGTTTTGGTGGGAAGTATTTCATACCTTCTCTCAACTTGTTAGGGTCCAATTTGACCCAAATCCCCTTAATGCCTTGTTTGGTATTATTGCAAATGAAGATATAACTGTAAATACTTCTAACCTACAGGTTTTAGTTTTTACCTCTCTTTAACAAGAAGAGCAATCTTGCTTAAATGGAAGGAGTCTACTCCTCCGAGACATCTTCAATGGCTATGTGATATTATGTCGTATTGAAATTATGAAAAGATCCGCCGCTCATTCCTAAATTCGAAACAATCTTGTTATGATATTTGGGGACCTTTCCGAAATTAGTTTTCCAATTTATAAATATTTATAAATATGCTTTTATGTATATTTTTATCTTCTCTTCTTAAATGAATATATTATTTTTCTAATTATCCGTCGTCATACTTCAGCTTTTTTCTTTGGTAGTTGGTAGGGGATTGACATTTTTATCTAAAAAAAATCTTTTATCACGTATGACTTATCTTTAATTTTTGATTACAGAGTGGTATACCTTTATGTATTATGCTACAGCATGTTGATCAATTGTATTACAATATATGATTGTACGCGAGTTATGTTGCGATGTATCGGTGTGTTGCACACTGTAAATCTTTTATTCTGAATAAAAATTTTGTAAAAAGAAAGAAAGGTATACACACACACACACACACACACACACACACACGGGAGCGCGTAGATATAGATACACACGCCTACACGTATAGCGACAGATATAAAAAAAAACAGAGAGAAATCCTCAGCCACAGACATACACTCACACTCACACAAACAGGCCTACACATACACAAACACGTGCGCGGGCAGACATACAGTTGTGTACACATCGAGATAAATCACTGTCGCGCAGACACACACACACACACACACACACACACACACACACACACACACACACATACGTACACGCGCCAGATCGAGACAAACATAGATTGTGCTACACGTTAACACACACATAGATAAACTCAGAGACACAGACAACAGAGAAAAAGATACACCCACCCCAACCCCAGCTTAGACTGCTGTGGTTGCAACCCATTAAGCGTGGTTAGGATTGGGTCCTGGTGAAGTTAATGGATAGTGTTTTTTCATCACCACATAGACATTTTACTAGAGACCTTCTCGGCAGAGACCCCCAGACACAAAATGTACCATGGGTTTATATTTTGGAGGAGAATGGCAACAGTAGGTCTTTCAATATAATTTCACAAGTTACAATGAGTAAATTTACTTCAATATTTTGTTTCTGTCAAACAGTTCATTTAAAGTACATATTTACAATGGAATCACATTCAATTAATACATCTCCATCGGTTCAACAACTTTTTTTGAGACAAACAAATCAACACAAATGCTTAAGTATTCTGAGAAGAGAGAACACAAGTGTCCGGTTACTGTTGTTAGGGCTGATGCACCGACAGGCGGGAATGTAGGGAGACGGGTGATCTGTAGTAGTTAGGATGTGGTGTTCCGATTGGCACAAATTCTCTGGGCCGTAAGCACTCTTCCTGTGCTTTAACTTTCTCCGTTTTAGGTATAAGACAAATAGAGGACAGTGACGTTTATTTTCACAGGTAAAACGTTATGGTGATGAACGCGGACATATTTGAAACCCAGAAAAATGTTTTTATACCTCGGATACCCTGAGGAAGGTTAGTGGTAATCAGGAAAGAGGGAGGCGATTGCATTCAAAGCAATCGCACAAAATGCTGGAGGAACTCAGCAGGCCGGGCAGCATCTATGGGAAAGAGCAAGCAGTCGAGCTTCAGTCCGAAATCCTTCATCAGGACCGAAGAGAAGAGAATTCAGAGTAAGACGGTGGCGGGAAGGAAGGAAAGCCTACAAGCTGGTGAGTGATAGTTGAGTGTGGGAGCGGTGATGTACAGAGCTGGGAAGTTAATTAGTGAAGGAAATAGTTGTTTAGAGAAGAAGAAGTCCGATAAGAGAGACTAGAAGACCATGGAAGACCGGCAAGGAAACCTGAGGGAGTTGATCGGCAGGTGAGGAGATAAGGTGAGAGATGGACTCGGGAACAGGTGATAGTGAAGGGCGGAGAAATACTGGAAGTTCGAGAGATCAATATTCATTACATCAGATTACAGCCCACCCAGACTCCCACTCTCCTCCACACTCCTTCAACCGGAGTGTGTCCTCATGGCGGCAGTAGAGCAGGCCGCGGACTGACGTGTCGGAAGGAGAAAGAAGGGTAGAATTGAAATGTGAGTGTTCATTTGATTTCCAGCATCTGCAGAATTTCTCGTGTTTGAGGTCGCATTCAGATGAGGTGCTATCACAACTGGCGAAGCATCAGAGTGAGGGGTAGTTTTCCTCCAGAGGATCTTCTATACGAATTCCTCCACCGATGGACGGAAGCCGCACCGACACAAACAAGAGATGGTGTTTTGAAACAATGTTCCCTTTACTGGATGAATGTCACTCCCAATTTACAGCCCTTAGTAACATCACATTATCCACAGTTTGCCGTTTCACAATTATTTCACTGAATTTACCACTATCGGTCACCGTGGGGATTACACATGTCTGACGTATTCCGTTTGGAGATAATTTAAAAACCTTTCTTTCTAAAACTGTTGAAATCTGTCCCTGTGGAGTCGCTAAGTGGTAATAAAACCCTCGGCTTGTGTTGCCTTTACATTTCATTCCGAGAAATCGCCGGCAGCACGGGGGAAGGATCTCTGGAAAAAAAATGTCTTCAATGTGGGATAGTTACAGGAGTGTGCAGAAAGTATTGTACGTGTTCATTGCCGTCATTGGAATGTGCACACTTCATGTTTGTTATTTCTTTGTATTAACCAGTTTCCGAACAGTTTACCAGCTTCCAACTTACACATTCTCGCACTTCTGAACTTTAGCCGAAACACGGTGATTGTGTTCAGTAATGCCGAGTGTCTGTTCTGTCTCTCTCTCTCTCTCTCCCCAGTGAATGTAGTGGCGATTGTGATCCTGTACCAGGGAAAGTGCGGCCTCTCCACCTGCACCACGCGATACCTGGTGGCCATGGCAGCGGCCGATCTACTGACTTTTGGCTTCGAGATCATTCTGTATCGAATGAAAAAATATTACTTTATGTCCAGTTTTCTGAGCATCACCCCTGTGTGCAGTGTTACCGAGGTGCTGAGGTTCACAGCCACAGACTGTTCTGTCTGGTTCACCGTCACTTTCACCTTTGATCGGTTTGTCGCCATTTGCTGCCAGAAGCTGAAAACAAAATATTGCACCGGGAAAACTGCGGCTGTGGTTCTAACAACAACCGGTATACTGTTCTGTCTGAAAAACATACCCCGTTACTTCATCAGGGAACCCAAATTGTTCATAGATAATGTACCGTGGTTCTGTGAACGTAAGGACCATATTATCACTAATCCCGGCTGGGTAGTACGGTCTTGGGTGGAGACTGTTTTAACTCCCTTCCTCCCTTTTGTTGCGATACTGCTGCTCAACGCTTTGACAGTCAGACACATTTTGGTGGCCAGTCGGGTCCGTAAGGGGCTGAAGGGTCAGAGCAAGGGGGAGAACCGCAGTGACCCGGAGATGGAGAGCAGGAGGAGGTCTGTGGTTTTACTCTTCACCCTGTCCTGCAACTTCATCCTCCTGTGGATGACCTGCGTTGTGAATTTCATTTATTATCAGGTGAAAGCAATCGGTTTCAATTTCAATGATTCCGAATGGATATTTCATGAGGTCGGCGTTTTGATGAGGAATTTCAGCTGCTGCACGAACACATTTATTTACGCGGTGACTCAGTCGAAATTCAGGGAGCAGGTGATCAGCGCGGTGAAATATCCGGTCACCTCGGTGGTTCAATTCATTAATAAAGTCGCGCGCTGAGCGCAACCCGGATGCAGCTTCAATGTATCCAGTCTGGGATCCAGATCTTCTTATCCACCGTCTGCTCTCCAAGCTGTTATTTCAGGGCGGTCGTCCAGTTTTCCGGCATATTGGAAGCAGCAGTGCTGTGGACCGCAAGAAAATGGAGGGAGATTGGAAAGTGCTTGCAAGAGAGACACGTCTGGGATTGGCTGAGTGGAGTGCTTGCGAGGGGGCTGGGGAAAGAGAGGCTGGGAGTGTGTGTGTGTGTGTGTGTGTGCGTGTGTGTGTGTGTGTACTTCAGAGAGAGTGCAGAAAAGGTTTATGAATTTGCTGTCAGTACAAGGTGACCTGTGCTATAGAGAGAGGTTGGCCAGGCATCAAACTTAGCAGACCAAGAAGCAACCGAACGGAAAAGATGAAAATTACAAGTGGTCAGACAGGCAACGCAGAAAAATCTTGAGGAACACAGCAGATCAGGCATCATCTATTGAAAATTGTAAGTCGTCGACACTACGGGGCAAGACATGCTTTCCGTCCCCATAGTCTAATCTGGTTTTCAATCTCCACACCCGCCTCCCATTATTACACAAACATATCACTGTCCCTCATTCCTAATCTGACCTCTAACAAACAGCATCCTTGGCTAAATCATCATCTGAATTCTACCTTCTCATACCTGACGTCTAACTTTTCATGTGACGTCTAACTACCTGAACATAGCTGTCCCTAAGCCATATTCTGACCTCTCATTCCATATATTCCTGTCCCCAAACCCGTACTGATATCTACCTGTCCAACATGCTTATTACTAAACCGAATCTGATTTTTATCTCCTTCACAAACCTGCCCCTGTACCTAACTAGACTTCTAAATCCCCAAACCCCTGTCACCAAACCTAAATCTGTCCTTTCGCAATATTCCATTCCAACCCCTGATCCTAATGTTCTCAGTGACCTCCAACATCCCCGTCCCTTACCCTAATATGGAAATTAAATTCCAAACTTCCGATTCTTTAAATCATAAACTGAACTCTAAATCGCTTCAACACGGTCCCGAAACTTTAACCTGAACTCGAACAACCACCGGCACCCCACATCTCTCAACCTAATCTGACCTCCAGCACCACACGTCCCTCTCCGTAAGACCTAACCAGACATCTCGCCCACCATAGCCATGTCCCCAAACGCCAATCTGACCTCTACCTCTCCACATCTCGAACCTCAAATATAAGATGACTTCCAACCCAGTCACATCCCGATCCCTAAACGCAAATCAGACCTGAAACACTACACATGTTTGTCTATAAATCATAGTCTGAAATCTAAATATGCATATTCCTGTTCGGTAACTCTCCTTAAGAGACTTGGATAGCTTAGAGAAATGGGCAAAGAAGTGGCAAATGAAATACAATGTGTATGGTCATAGACTATGGTGGAAGAAATAAACAGGCCGACTATTATTTAGAGGGGGATAGAATTCAAAATGCAGAGATGCAAAGGTATTTAAGAGTCCTTGTGCAGGAAACCCTAAAGGTTAACCTCCAGTTGAGTCGGTGGTGAAGAAGGAAAATTAATGTTGGCGTACATTTCTAGAGGTATACAAAAATAGAAAATACACTGCAGAATACATGCCCTTCGAACTACCTGGGCTTTACACACAGCCTTTGATTTTTCTAAGCCTCATGTAGACATCCAGGAGTCTCTTAAAAGACCTCTATCTTCTCATATCCTCCTCCACCACCGCAGCCGGAAGTCCATTCCACACCTCTCTCTGCGTAAAAAAAAATACCCCTGTCATCTCATCTGTATCTACTTCCAAGCAACTTAAAACTATATCCTCTCGTGCGAGCTATATCAGCTATGGCAAACCCTCTGAATATCCACAGGATCAATGCCTCTCATCATCTTGTACACCTCTATCAAGTCACTTCTCAACTTCCGTCGCTCCAAAAAGGCCGAGTTCACTCAAACTGTTTTCATAAGCCATGATCCCCAATCCAGGCACCATCCTTGTAAATCTCCTCTGCACCATTTCTATGGTTTCCACGTCCTTCCTGCAGTGAGGCGACCAAAACTGAGCACAGTAGTCCAAGTGAAGTCAGATCAGGGTCCTATATAGCTGCAATATTACCTCTTGGCTCCTAAATTCAGGGGGTGGAGTTTCAAGATGGCGACGTAAACATCTGTCTTTTTGGCGCTCTTCATTTTTTCAACTATAATCACCCTTTAATCAAATCTTTTCGAACTTAATCATATGGGTTGATACTTACGATTAACTTTATTTCCTAAAACAATATTTGATCTAATCTTGTCAGACTTAAAATGGCGACAAGCAAGAAATTGTCTAAGGAGCCTTTATCATTCGACGCAATTTCTAATCTTCTGGACGTTAAACTGGATACTAAACTTGCAAGTTTGGAAAGCAAGCTTGAAAGTAAAATGGAAAGTAAAGCAATAAGTTTGGAAAGTAAGCTGGCAAGTTTGGAAAATAACCTTACTACGAAAATGTCTGAACTTGAAGGAGTTGTTAGATCGCTTGATACTAAGCTTCAATCGCAGGCATCAGATATTCAGCGGCATGAAGATAAGATCACGACTCTTGAAAAATTAATTTGTGAAAAAATACGTACAATTGATGCGTTGGTGAAGAAGGTACATCCGACTGTTAAAACAATAGATCAGTATAAGTTTAAAATTACCGATCTTGAAAACTGATCCCGCAGGCAGAATTTGCGAATCATCGGGCTCGCCGAAAAAGTTGAGTCCGGTGATTTAACTGAATTTTTCTCTAACTTATTATAGGAAATTTTCGGTGATGAAGGTTTGCATGCTAAACCTGTTATCGACCGTGCTCACAGAGTTGCGAGATTTTCGGCTGCGAGAGGCAAACCACGAGCTGTGATTGTTCGCCTTCATTATCCTCGGGAGAAAGAGCTTTTAATTCGATTAGCTCGTCAAAAAGGTATGATTTCTCACAAAAGCAACACATTTCGTATTGTTGAAGATTATTCATTTGAAGTAATGAGAGCGAGAATCGCTTTTAAACCAGTGATGGCAGAGATTCATTCGATTGGACTTAAACAAGCTTTAAGATACCCAGCGAATCTTAGAATTACGTTGAACGACAACAGTCAGCAATTTTTAACACTCCGGAAGAAGCGAAGAAATTCGTCGAAGAATATCGATCTTCTAGTTGAACTAAGTGTTATGCTGAAGATTTCTTGGAGAGAAGATGCCATTTCAGTTTGAGTTTTAACCTATGAAGCTGGGTTATAACTTCTTACCCTGATCTACGGATCTGGTCTTTTTTTTATTATTATCATCGTTTATATATGCTCTTTTAATTTTTTATAAAGTCTTTTTTTTATTCTTTTTTCTGTTTTGGATATACACGTTTATACTTTGTAATAAGGATTTACTTTTTTAAGATGTCGTTTCTTCTTCCCATAAGACTTTGCTTTCTGTAAGCATTTATTTGTTTGCCTGTACTTGGAAATGGGACGAATGTTTTGGATTTTTTGGACTTTTTTTATATATTGTAGTGTCTATTAAATCTTTTTTAATCCTATTTTGATAACTTTTTTATTAAATTTTTAATAGATTGCTGAACTTACATTTATATTTTGTAATATGTTGTTTTTTCAAAATGTCGTTTCTTCTTCCCATAAGTCTTTGCTTTTGAAACGTCATTTTTCTTGTATTTGAACATGGAATTTTTTAAAGGTATATTACACTTTCAAATTTTAATGTTTATACTTTTTTATTAAAGATCGTTTGTTTTATTATATTATTTTTTTCATTCTGACTGATATATATTCTCTTTTTGCAACCCTATATTTAAATCTGGGTGTTATATAGATTTTTTATCCTTGTATGGAGCTGCCATCTTGAAATGCGGGTAATACTAGAATTAGTTTATGCGCCTGCCGCGTGGCTTTTTTTGGAGGCTTTTTTTTGCGGGGGGAGCGGGTAGGGATCTTTTTTCACGCTTTTGCTTTTTATTTTTTTGCTTTTAGTTCATGGGCCGACTTCAAATTATTAATATTGGTGAGGTGTCATGTTCTCCGGTTGCTCCTGTATCATGTTTCCTTCTTCCTGAATTATGGGTTATGTGTTTTATTAACTTTTTATGATATATACAATTAATATTGGCATGATGGATAAGACTATTAATTTTATTTCTTGGAATACTAATGGTTTAAATCATCCGATTTAAACGTAAATAAATATTTAAAGTATTCCATAGACTAAATGCTAATATTATCTTTGTACAGGAGACCCATATTAGGAGGGAGGATAATCACCAATTTTTTTAGGTTCTGGGAGGATCAACAATTTCATTCGAATTGTACTGCTAAAATTAGGGGAGTGGCTATTTTTATAGACCCCTCAATTTCGTTTATACATCATGAAATTATATCTGATCCACAGGGCAGATTTTTGTTGATTACAGGTTCACTTTTTAACCGAAAAGTGGCTCTAGTCAATATTTATGCTCCAAATTGTGACTGCCCTGAATTTTTTAAACGTTTATTTATTGCCCTTCCTAATCTAAATGAATATATGTTGATAATGGGTGGAGATTTCAATTGTTGTTTGAATCCTTTGATGGATAGATCTAAACCTATTTGACCTCTTCCGAATAGATCAGCTTTACTTATTAACTGTTTTATGGTTGATTCGTGAATTACTGAAATATGGCGGTTTTTGAACCCTAAAGATAAAGAATTTTCGTTTTCTTCACATTGATATCATAGTTAATATAGAATTGATTATGTCCTTATTGATCATTGTTTATTAGCAGATGTTACTGATTGTAAATATGATTCTGTTGCTATCTCGGATCATGCACCTTTGAAGTTATCTATCAAGATTTCGGACTCTTTCATTAATACTAGATCTTGGAGACTCAACGCTACTTTGCTTCAAGATCCAGAATTTATTACCTTCGTAAAACAGCAAATTGACTTATTTTTTTCAACAAACTCTACCGAAGAGATTGACAGAGGAATACTTTGGGACTCTTTTAAGGCTTTTATTCGTGGACGAATTATCTCATATTCTGCAGGTAAAAGAAAACAAAGATATCTAGATATAGCTTTATTGGTGGATAAAATTAAAGAAATTGATAAGATTTATTCCGTTACTCCTCCCAAGGAACTTTATAAGAAGAGAGTTGATCTGCAAATGGAACATAGCTTACTATTATCGTCTTTAATTGAGAATCAATTAATTAAGACCAGGGCTCAATTTTATATTTATAGTGATCGAACTGGTAAATTGTTAGCTAATCAATTAAAAGCTATTTTGACTAAGCGACAAAATATTAAAATTCGTAAACAAGACGGTAATCTGACTACTGATAATAAAGAAATTAATAATATTTTCCAAGATTTTTATAAATCTTTATATCAATCAGAATTTGATGGTGATCTGTCTATGATGGATAATTTTTTTTAACAATTTGAATATTCCCAAACTGACAGATGAAGATCGAAGTTTATTTGATGCTCCTATTTCTATGGCTGAAGTAGGAGAGGCTATTTCATCGATGAATTCAGGGAAAGCTCCTGGCCCCGATGGCTATATTATGGAATTTTTAAAAACTTTTTCTTCTTTGCTTTCCCCTTGGCTATGTGAAATCTTTAATGATGCATTTATTAAGAAGAGACTACCCCAGTCTTTTTGTGAAGCTACTATTACTTTAATTCTTAAAAAAGAAAAAGATCCTACTTTATGTGCATCCTATCGCCCTATATCGTTACTAAATGTAGACTCTAAGATTTTTACAAAAATTTTAGCTATTAGGTTAGAAAAGGTACTATCACAGATTATTTCAGGAGATCAAACTGGTTTCATTAGGAACCGATACTCCTTCTCTAATGTTAGAAAATTGATTAATATAATTTACGCTTCCTCACCCACAACCCCAGAATGTGTTATTTCATTAGATGCTGAAAAACCTTTTGATAGAGTTGAATGGACATACTTATTTAATGCCTTGAAAAATTTTAATTTTAGTTCGAATTTTATATCATGGATTAAATTAATATATTATACACCTGTTGCTTCTGCTCTTACGAATAATTATAAATCCTCTTTTTTCCAATTATCTCGTGGTACGAGACAAGGTTGTCCCTTAAGTCCTTTATTATTTAATATTGCATTAGAACCTTTAGCCATTGCTATTCGTGAATCTCCTAATATTTTTGGTATTACCCGTAATGAGAAATTATACAAGTTATCGCTCTATGCTGATTGACTTGTTGTTATATATTTCTGATCCTGATAATTCTATTCCCGCTATTCTATCCTTGTTGGTTCAATTTGGTAGTTTTTCTGGTTACACATTAAATTTGGATAAGAGTAAACTCTTCGCTTTAAATGCACAAACTTTACTGAATGACAGGATACCATTTAAAGTTGTTACTGACAATTTTATTTATTTAGGTATAAGAATTACCAAGAAATATAAAGACTTATTCAGTTTGAATTTTTTACCTATGCTTCATCAAATTCAACAGCTTACTACTAGATGGTCTCCTTTATCCTTATCATTGGTTGGTCGGATCAATGCTGTTAAAATGATGATTTTACCGAAATTTTTATATTCCTAAGTCTTTTTTTGATAGCATTGATTCAAAAATTTCCTCATTTGTGTGGCAAAATAAAAACCCCAGATTAAGTAAAAGACAGTTACAGAAATCTAAAAAAGATGGTGGATTAGCTTTACCTAATTTTAGATTTTACTATTGGGCGAATAATATTCGAAATTTAATATACTGGAAACTAGATTTAGATTTACCATTGTGCCCATAGTGGGTAAATTTAGAATGTAATGATGCACAAGGATATTCTTTATTTTCTGTTCTTGGTTCCTCTCTCCCTGCTGATTTAGTTAAACTTAATAAACAGATATCTAACCCTATTGTCAAACATACATTATGAATTTGGTTTCAATTTCGTAAATCTTTTACCCTAACTTACCCTACCCTAATCTTTTAGCCCTATCTTACTTAATTTTTTCTTTAAACCTTCTTTAACAGATCAAGCTTTTAGCATATGGAAAAGGAAAGGTATAATATGTTTTCGCGATCTTTTTTGTGAAGGTAGTTTGATGTCTTTTGATCAACTTTCTAACAAATTTAAGTTACCTAAATCTAATTTTTTTAGATATTTACAAATTAGAAATTTTTTATATAAAGTTTTACCATCCTTTCCTAATTCAACTTTGATAGATTTTTCAGATATGATTTTTACTTTAAATCCCTGTCAGAAGGGATTTGTGGCTCTTATTTATAATATGATTATGAAGATACAACCAGAGGTATCGGGCAGAATTAAACAGGAATGGGAAAAAGAACTTCGATACAATATTTCAACGGAAAAATGGGAAACAAATTTACAAATGGTTAATTCTTCTTCTATATTTGCTAAACATGCTCTATTACAATTTAAGGTTGTACATAGAGCTCATATGTCTAAAGATAAGCTTGCTCGGTTTTATTCTCATGTTAATCCTGAATGTGACAGAAGTCATTTTGATGTGGCTTCATTGACTCACATGTTTTGGTCATGTCCTACTTTACATAATTATTGGAAGGACATATTTGCTCCCATTTCCTCAATTTGGAATATTGATTTACAACCTCATTTTGTCACTGCAATTTTTGGTATACCAAATGAAGATGATAGTCGATTCTCCCCTTCAATTAGACGAATGATTGCCTTTGTAACATTAATGACCAGGAGATCTATATTACAAAATTGGAAAGAAGTAAATCCTCCTACCACATTTCAGTGGTTCTCTCAAACTATTTCTTGTTTAAGTTTAGAAAAAATTAGAAGTACTATTTTTGATTCATCAATTAAATTTGAAGAAACTTGGGGACCGTTCATTCGACACTTTCATATGAATTAATTTTGCTTCTTCCAGACCTTTACTCTGTTTATTCTTGTTCTGGTATGGAGTTCCGGAGTTTTTGACACGATCATATACATATACACTATTATTACTGCCCATGTTAGTTTGGTTTATTTTTTTATTTCTTTAAATATACATTTTTTCTTGTATTTTATACTTTTTTTTCTTTTGATGATTATTTTAAATCTTTTTCATGTATAAACAATATAGATTAGATTGAATATTGCACGGTCTCTCTTTTGCTGATAGCTTAATAAGATATTGTTATCTTGTTACTAATTTAATTCTAAATCTAATGTATTCATAATCTATTTAATATAATATTATGTTATGTTTTTTAATAAAAAATAATAAGAAGATTGAAAAAGAAAGAAAGAAAGAAAGAAAGAAAGAAAGAAAGAAAGAAAGAAAGAAAGAAAGAAAGAAAGAAAGAAAGAAAGAAAGAAAGAAAGAAAGAAAGAAAGAAAGAAAGAAAGAAAGAAAGAAAGAAAGAAAGAAAGAAATTCAATCCCACGATTGATAAAGATCAATACACCATCCGCCTTCTTAACCACAGAGTCAAACAGTATAGCAGCTTTGAGTGTCCTGTGGACTGGGACCCCAAAATCCTTAGATCCTCCATACGGCCAAATGTCTTACCATGAATACTATATTCTGCCATCATATTTGTCCTACCTAGATGAACCACCTAACACTTACCTGAGTTGAGCATCTGCCAATTCTCAGCTCATTTCTTTATCCTATCATGTCCCGTTGTAACCTCTGTCGGACCTCCACAATATTCACAACACCCCCAACATTTCCGTCCTCGGCATATTTACTAAACCACCTCTCCACTTCCTCATCCAGGTCATTTGCAAAAACCACAAAGAGTAGTGGTCCCAAACGGATCCCTGCTGCACAGCACTGGTCACCGGCCTCCACGCAGAATATGATCTACCCACAACCATTCTGCCTCCCGTGAGCAAGCCTGTTCTGGATCCACAGAGCAATGCCCCTTGCTACCTTACTTTCTGAATAAGCCTTGCATGGGGTACCTGATCAAATGCCTTGCTGAAATCCACATACACTAGATCTGCTGCTCTACCTTCATCAGTTAATTTAGTCACATCCTCAAAAAATTTAGTCAGGCTCGTAGGTCACGTCCTAACTAAGACAAAGCCATGCTGACTATTCCTAATCATATTATACGTCTCCAAATGTTCATAAATCCTGCCTCTCAGGATCTTCTCCATCAACGTAGCAAACACCAATGTAAGTCTCACTGGCCTATAATTTCGTGGGCTATTCCTATTGCCTTTCTTGAATAAGGGAACAACATCTTCAATCTTCCAATCCTCCGGACCCTCTCCCGTCCTCATTGATAATGCAAAGCTCATTGCCAGAGGCTCAGTAATCTCATCCCTCGGTTCCCACGGTAGCCTGGAGTACATCCCGTCCGGTCCCAGCAAATTATCCAAATTTTGGCTTTCCAAAAGCTCCAGCACATCCTCTTTCTTAATATCTACATTCTCAAGCTTTTCAGTCCACTGCAGGTCACCCCACAATCACCTAGATCCTTTTTCCATAGTGAATACTGAAGCGAAGCATTCATTAAATACCTCCGCTATTTCCTCCGGTTGCATACACTCTTATCCATTGTCACACTTGATTGATCCTATTCTCTCAAGTATTATCCTCTTGCTCGTCATATACTCGTAGAATGTCTTGAGATTTTCCTTAATCCTATCCGCCAAGGCCTTCTCATGGCCCCTTCTGGCTCTCCTAATTTCATTCTTAAGCTCCTTCCTGCTAGCCTTATCATCTTCTAGATTCATATCATTACTTAGTTTTTGGACCTTTCGTTACCTCCTCGTTTCTTCTTGATGAGATTGACAGAAGCTTCCTGTACCCTACCATCCTTTCCCTGTCTGATTGGAACGTACCTACAGAGAACCCCACGTAAATATCCACTGAACATTTGCCACATTTCTTCGGGAGGTTGGCCTGAAAACATCTATTTCGAATTTATGCTTCCAAGTTCCTGCCTCGTAGCCTCATAGTTCATCTTACTCCAATTAAACGTTTCCCTAACTTGTGTGTTCCTATTTCTCTCCAAGGATATGATAAAGGAGATAGAATTGCGATCACAATTTCCAAAATACTCCCCAACTGAGACACCTGACACCTGACCAGGTTAAGTTCCCAATACCAGAGCAAGTACATCCTTTCCTCTTGTAGACTGATCTACGTACACATTGTGTGAAGAAACCTTCCCGAACACACCTAACAAACTCCACCTCATCTAAACCGCTCACTCCAGGGAGATGCCAATCAATATTTTGGAAATTAAAATCTCCCACCACAACAACCCTCTTATTATTAATCCTTTCAATTTTCCTGTCTGCTCCTCGATGTTCCCGTTACTATTCGGTGATCTATAAAAAGCACCCAGTGGAGTTAGTGACCCCTTCCTATTCCTGACCTCCACCCACAGAGAATACGCAGACAACCCATCCATACCTTCCTCCTTTCCTACAGCTGTGACGCTATCTCTGATCAACAGTGCCACGCCCCTCATCTTTTGCCTACGTGCCTTTCCTTTCTGAAATATCGAAAGCCTGGCACTTGAAGTAGCCATTACTGTCCCTGCACCCAACAATTCTCTGGAATGGCCACAACATCATAGCTCAAACTGCTGATCCACACTCTGAGCTCATCCACTTAATTCATGATACTTCTTTCATTAAAATAGACACATCTCAAACCACCGGACTGAGCGCGTGCCTCTCTGCAACCTGCCTCTAATCCTGTCTCCAAACTGTCTCCAAACTTCCTTTATTTGTGAGCCAAATCCCTTTCCTCCGTCACTTCACTTCTGTTCACAACCACCAACAATTGTATTTTAAACTCTCCACATCAGCCTTAGCAAATTTCCCAACAGGACATTTGTTCCCCTTAGATTCGTGTGCAAAGCGTCCTTTTTGTACAGGTCACACTGCCCCAGAAGAGATCCCAATGATCGAGACAAATGAATCCCTGCCCCCTGCTCTAATCTCTCAGCCACGCATTTATCCTCCACCTTATTCTATTCCTCTATTTACTGTCACGTGGTACAGGCAGTAATCCTGAGTTACTACCTTTGAACTTCTGCTTCTCAACCTTTCCTAATTCCCTGTAGTCCTTTTTCAGGATCTCTTCCCTTTTCCTACCTATGACGTTGGTACCAACATAGGCCACGACCGCTGGCTGTTCTCTGTCGCACTTCGAGATATCGTGAACGCGATCAGAAACATCCCAGATGAAGGGGATCCAGTTAGTAATCCTTCAACCAGAGAAAACAAGTCGCCATTAAACCTAACCTAACAGTGACATGCTCTTCATTTCCTCAGTAGTGTTGTTATGAAAAAGCCAAGATACCAAGAGTATGAGAGAGATCCAGTTAGATAAACTGGAACCAGACAAAACAAGTTGCTCTAAGCTCCCAGTGACAGGCTGAAGTGACTCTCAATCTCCAGTAAACCCTGTTGATTTAAACCGGGTGGACATCCAGATGCAAAATAAAATTGCAGTAAATTTAAAGTAGGGAGGTTACATCTTACTCTGAGATGAAGCCTCATAACGAGGCCTCAAAGCATTTTACTACCCAAGTTGTTAAAATAAAATCAACTGAAGAGGTCGGAAATACCTTAAACTCAAGATGACATGGTTTTCAATATCTTTGTCAATGGGAATATCACAAGCCCCTGCTGGATCTCCCTGGTTAGTGTGTCTATTGATGATAAACCTGATTTACCCAGAGACCTCAGTTTACAGTACTGATGATGCATTCCAGCGCCGCCCAAGTAATTAAGCCGACAGTTGTTGAACTTGTTTAATGAAAGGCGTGGGACAGATTAAAATTGTTTCACAACCCTGACAGAGTCCCAAATTCTGCCCCTCCATAAACTCCACAACCTTGTCTCCCCCAGCCTCACATGCACGTCCTCAACCTTACCGCTAACCCTAATCCTAAGGGCTAAGGACCAGCAACCCAAATATCCGGGACTGCAGCCCGACTAACCCTGGCCAGAGCCCCCAAGAACAAGTTCAATTAACACCAAGTCTCATCCACCCCGCTCTCTCCCCATGTGCAGGAATGTATCCCCAACTCCTATCCCTAACAGACACTAACACCTACTCCCCTCCTACACACCCGCAGAAACCCTAACCCACAACACGACACTCATTCTCTACAATCCAATATTAGCCCCAGTACTTCGATCACAAGTCGTAATCCTATCAGAGCATATTCATAGCAATGTACTTGAAAATATGTGTAATGGCAAGAAGATCCCAATAAGGCAGTGTTTGACTGTGGGCCAGACCAAAGTGGCAGGGTTGAGTAACACTGAATACCGAGAGATGAAATCAAGAGCAACAAGAGCGATGATTTTCCCTCCGCTCGCATAACAACAGAACTATTACATTGTGGTGAGGAGGTGGGAACAGACAAATGGTTTAAGCTTTACTCGACACATGGAACATAGAAGAGTACAGAACAGGAACCGGCTATTCGGCCCACAGTATTGTGCCGAGCCAGATCCAAAGCGAATCAAAACCACCCGAATACTAATCCAGCCTACCTACTCCATGTCCATATCCCTCAACTTCCTGACATCCATGTGCCTATCCCACACGTCTCTTCAGAACCTCTCATGTATTTCCTTCTACCACCATACCAGGCATCCACGAGTCTCTGAATCAAATTATAGGCTTGCACACAGAAGACAGAGTGCAGTGATTGAAGGGACTTATTGGAGCCGGGAGACTGCAATTAGTGGTGTTACACGGGGTTCTGTGCTGGGAGCTCACTGACGACAGACTCAGTGACCCCGTTTCTGGAAGAATTCTACAGCTCCGTTCAATTCGTTAACACACGTCAGCAAATCCGTGGACACCGGTTCACGTAATGGGACAGAATTATTGACCAACAGACAGTGTAATCTGACAATGACAAATGCAACAGGAGACTTGAAACACAAGACCAGAGATTCACTTTGTACAATAATTGAGAAACAGTGAATTTCGCAACGCAATATCGTCCCAGTCACACCTTCCTGAAGATGTGTCTGTTCCCAGCTCTGGGGAAATTCCCACTAAATCCCTCCGAGACACCCCTCTCCGGAGAATCCTGAACAAAACAATGGTACTACTCTGGAAAAGGTGTCATTAAAGGTGTTCACGTTGTTCAACAACTCAGAAACAGTCAACGTCATAATCTATAACTTTCCCAGTCAAACCTCCTTGGAGTGTTGCCTCTCCACGGCACTGACACAACTCTGGTTACGGTGCCATTTAAACCCTGCCAGTCACACCTTCCCGCAGAACACCATTGATGGAATATACTAACCCTCACAAGATATTAAAAAATACTTCTGAGAACAGTGAACCCAGATGCCCAAGATTTCTTGGATAAGGGTTGACACGTGCACAGGCAGTCAAAGTAGGGAGGCAGACCACGTGCGGACCGGTGGGATCCATTTCATATGGTGTCATGGTTGGCACTGACATAACGGGCCGAAGGACCTGCCCTTGGCCTTTACTTTTCTCTGTTTTATGGTGGTCTGCAGGTTTTTGTCCAGGTGCGGTCGGGTAAATACCTTTCCCGAAACGACAAAATTGTGTGTCTGCATTGCTTAAGGACTGGAGCAGCAGAAAATGGTGGGGCTGCCCTCGGGCCTGCTGTTCCAAACATAAGAGTCCGTGGTGCTGCTTTCCAGCTTGCAGCTGCGCACCGCGAGGCTGTGTGACGTAGGTATTTTATCCCTTTGGCTGCGTCCTCAGGATTTGCCTCTCCGGGTGGAGTCGAGGGTGGGTAAAGTGAATCCGTTATCTCCATCACCATCAGCGCGGCTGCCACCCACGTTTGTCCATGGGAAACATATCTTTATTGTAAAATGAATTCCGGAAACTGTTCAGCGTGTTCGGGGTGGACCGAGAGGGATCCCGACCCGAGGAAGACTGCAGGGTTCCTGAAATAGACAACTTGGATCCGGCGCTCATCCATGACAACCATCATCATCTCTCCAAGAGGCCAGGGCCGTCAGGATCTCGCCAAGGGGATGGGGTCCTGTTACGATGTACAACCAACCACGCCAGCTCCCGAGGATTGGACGCTCCGATTTTCCAAAATATGGCGAGCTGTCGTGGTTCCTTTAAACATTCATGGCTGCTCCGCTAGTGGACGGTCATATTTTACCGCCAGGACTTTAATATTGAAAGAGCAGCTGAACTCAGTTTTGGTGCTGAAACGTCAGCTTGACTAACATCTGGTTATGAACCCTTTCTTCGTTTCAGTCTCATGTTGGGTTTTGATTCTAGGCTCTTTCACCAATCGAATTCCCAGCTCTTTACTTCACCAGCCGACCTGCTTCCTGGTTTCACCTATCACTTTGTATTTCCCTCCCCACACCAACTTTTAACTCGACTTCTCATCCTTTTTCCCCCTGTCCTGCTGAAGGGTCCCGGCCCGAAACCGCCCTGCTGAGTCCTTGCAGCGTTTTGTGTGTGTTACCATTGACCTGGAGAACAAGTGACGTGTGGCTTTCACATCGCAAATGTGCCACCTTTCAATGAGCAGGACTACTGTTCCCCCCTTCATATTCACTGGTATTTAATCGATGAGATCACATCATTGGTCCTCCGGGGAGTCGGGGCGGAGTAACTGGAAAGTCTCCAGGATTCGGCATATAATATCACTCATTCTTTCTAGCGTTTTGGGACATGACCAGGACGAGACATAATAACGGTGCACCCTCAGGTTCGTTTTCACAGCTGTGTGGACCAACCATTGGTCTGAACAGGAGATTTTTACACAGCCTGAGAGCATTACGGCTCTTTAAATAACCATTGTATAAAAGAAAATATCAACTGTGCGGCAACAAAGGGTATCTGCTTGGGAGCTTGTCATACCCAACCGTCCAATGAACTCTGCAGATTCACCACCTGTCCAATGAACTCTTTCAGATTCACCAGTATCTGGCTAAAGAAATGCTTCTTTATTCCCATTCTGAAAGGAAATCTCTCTGTTTTGAGGGTGAGTCGTCCCCACCACGGGAAACACCCTCTTCGCATACACTCTATCGATATCCTTCAACATTCGATAGGTTTCAGTCATGTCCTTTCTAGTTCTTCTAAATTCTAGACTAGTGTCCCGGGGCTCCTGATGTGACAAGCCTTTCAATCCCAGGATTGTTGTCATGATCATCCCTTGAACCTTGTCCAAGATAGACGCATCTATTGTTAGAAAACGGTCTATCGAAATGAATGCGAACATCAAATCTGCCTTCCTCATCACCAACTCCACCTGCAAATAACCTTCCCCGAATCCTACACAACAGCACTCAAGTGTATTTGCATTTCTGATATTTGACATTTCTCTTCCTTCAGAATATAATGTTCGCTTTTATTTCTTCTGCCAAAGTGCCGGACCATAAACTTCCTAACATGCTGTTGGTGATGTATTTTTTAAATATTTTACACTTCAAAAACGGCTAGAAGGACTGAGTACATGCATCTCAAACACCACGTACATTTTGCTGCTTTTGCAGGAGAGAACAAATATTTCCATTCTGACACTAATATATCAAAACATGAGCTTTATAAATCAGGCTTCCGACATTCCACTGTAATATTTTAATCCCATTAGATTCCTTCACAACTAAACTGGGATACAAATAATTGTAGCTCCATTTATGGATTCCCACAAAACACCAGTTACACTCAGATACTTTTCTGCAGCTTTCACAATAATTTTAATTTCCTCAGTTCGACTGGATGTCTGATCAGTACAATTCAGCACATCAGTTATAACCGTCACAAATTTCATTTCTTCCAGCAGTAAATATCGTTAGAAAGGCCAACGTGATGTGAACGAATATCTACTGATTTCACCGTCTTTTCTCTGAGTGTTAAAACTCAAACTTTTTGCAAGGTCCCCATTGCTGACGTTCATATTAACTAATCAGCGTGTAGGTTGTTTTTTGACAGACAGGCACCTCAGCCTGTGACAGCAAGTGATATCCATTAGTCCGAGCTACGATAGGCCCCTCCTCATTGGCTGTCAGTATCCATCGGGGAGTTCAGCGAGTTTCTGCCTTAGGTGGTGTCGGCCAGGCCGTCCCCAACAGCGGGCGTGATTCTTTTTCGATGTCGTGGTGAGTCGGTCCGGCGGATATTTGTGCCGGTTGAGGAACAGTTTTAAACCTGTGATCGAGTGAGGAGTCGAAGCATTTGGACTACAACTTCCATATGGCCCCGTGACACGCAAATCTGTGTTAAACCCAAATCGGTGTGGACCCCACGTTCAACAACGCACCCCTGAGATTATGCACATCACCAAACCTGGCCCCCACCAGCATATCTGACAACCCACCGCTGAAGCTCTGCGTATCCCCAAGTCAATGTCCGTCCCCAGGTGGCCGCACATCGACAAATAAGGGAGAACCCCAAACCCAGTGACAACCGCACAAACACATTAGATTCTCGCAGAGTAAGAATAATTTCAAACAGTTCCCAAACTGAACCATAAAAATTTACGAGCTGAGATCAAAGTTTAAAAGTATTATTATTGTATCTCCAAATGAAAGCAATTTGAGATTGGTCACACTCCAAATCTGCAGAGACCCCACATCCCTGAGGACCCGAATTCCGTGCGCACCCCCGTATGCACCCCCATATCCATCCACATCCCGAAACTGCTGACACACCCACATGCAAATTAGACTATCCCAAACAAGAATTATTCCAACAAAATCCCTGTCTCCACCATAAACATAGCAAAAACAAAGTTCATAAGTGCATCTACTATTAAAGCATCTGTAAATGAAACAACTTTGAGATTCGTCACAACTCCAAAAACGCAGACAGCACAAATCTGTCAGTACACCGATATCCGTATGGAACCCCACCGCAACTCCATCTGTACTCCAAATCCGTGTGGATATTATTAGTTTGACAGTCCTTATATGTAGGTTCTCACTGATTTTATTGCATTTCTCTACTCCACTGCGAATATGGGAAAGAACACGAATCTCAATGTTGTATAAGTTGACATGTAAGTACTTTACTAATAAAGTTAGTTTCATATTTGAATAGAAGCGAAACACCTACGGGCACTGGCACTGGCACTGGCATGCGCACAGAGACATGGTATCAGTAACACCGCCATTTCACCAGACTCTCCCACAGGCAGAGACAGACAGAGACGCACACAGCGCTCCACCCACACACACAAAAACATTGACACAAATACTGTAGGTCACAAACTTATCAATCACCCGTATGCGGACACTTTCTGGCGGTCCCAGATCCGTATGCTCCACGACTGCTGGACGAAGTGTGTAAATGTGGGAGGGGAATATGTTGA
This sequence comes from Hypanus sabinus, assembly GCF_030144855.1. Lineage (NCBI taxonomy): Eukaryota > Metazoa > Chordata > Chondrichthyes > Myliobatiformes > Dasyatidae > Hypanus > Hypanus sabinus. Next base: position 405,817 of record NW_026778987.1, read on the forward strand.
AAAATAAATGTTCTAGGTTTTCTAAAACTGACTTATTCTCCCTTAGGCTACAAGCATATATAACCATATAACAATCACAGCACGGAAACAGGCCATCTCGGCCCTCCTAGTCCGTGCCGAACCCTTAATCTCACCTAGTCCCACCTACCTGCACTCAGCCCATAACCCTCAACTCCTTTCCTGTCCATATACCTATCCAATTTTACCTTAAATGACACAACTGAACTGGCCTCTACTACTTCTACAGGAGGTTCATTCCACACAGCTATCACTCTTTGAGTAAAGAAATACCTCCTCGGGTTTCCGTTAAACTTCTGCCCCCTAACTCTCAAACATGTCCTCTTGTTTGAATCTCCCCTACTCTCAATGGAAACAGCCTGTTCACGTCAACTCTATCTATCCCTCTCAAAATTTTAAGTACCTCGATCAAATCCCCCCTCAGCCTTCTACGCTCCAATGAATAGAGACCTAACTTGTTCAACCTTTCTCTGTAACTTAAGTGCTGAAACCCAGGTAACATCCTAGTAAATCGTCTCTGCACTCTCTCTAATTTATTAATATCTTTCCTATAATTCGGTGACCAGAACTGCACACAATATTCCAAATTTGGCCTTACCAATGCCTTGTACAATTTTAACATTACATCCCAACTTCTGTACTCAATGCTTTGATTTATAAAGGCCAGCGTTCCAAAAGCCTTCTTCACCACCCTATCTACATGAGACTCCACCTTCAGGGAACTATGCACTGTTATTCCTAGATCTCTCTATTCCACTGCATTCCTCAGTGCCCTACCATTTACCCTGTATGTTCTATTTGGATTATTCCTGCCAAAATGTAGAACCTCACACTTCTCAGCATTAAACTCCATCTGCTAACGTTCAGCCCATTCTTCTAACCGGCATAAATCTCCCTGCAAGCTTTGAAAACCCACCTCATTATCCACAACTCCTCCAACCTTAGTATCATCGGCATACTTACTAATCCAATTTACCACCCCATCATCCAGATCATTTATGTATATTACAAGCAACATTGGGCCCAAAACAGATCCCTGAGGCACCCCGCTAGTCCCCGGACTCCATCCCGATAAACAATTGTCCACCACTACTCTCTGGCATCTCCCATCTAGCCACTGTTGAATCCATTTTATTTCTCCAGCATTAATACCTAACGACTGAACCTTCCTAACTAACCTTCCACGTGGAACTTTGTCAAAGGCTTTGCTGAAGTCCATATAGACTACATCCACTGCTTTACCTTCGTCAACATTCCTCGTAACTTCTTCAAAAAATTCAATAAGGTTGGTCAAATATGACCTTCCACGCACAGATCCATGCTGGCTACTCCTAATCAGATCCTGTCTATCCAGATAATTATAAATACTATCTCTAAAAATACTTTCCATTAATTTATCCACCACTGATGTCAAACTGACAGGTCTATAGTTGCTTGGCTTCCTTCTCGAACCCCTTTTAAACAATGGAACCACATGAGCAATACGCCAATCCTCCGGCACAATCCCCGTTTCTAATGACATATTAAAGATCTCCGTCAGAGCTCCTGCTATTTCTACACAAACCCCTCAAGGTCCTGGTGAATATCCTGTCAGGACCCGGAGATTTATCCACTTCTAAATTTCTTAAAAGCCCCAGAACCTCCGCCTCTTTAATAGTCATAGGTTCCATAACTTCCTTACTTTTTTCCCACACCTTACACAATTCAATATCCTTCTCCTTAGTGAATACCGAAGAGAAGAAATCGTTCAAAATCTCTCCCTTCTCCTTCGGTTTCACACATAGCTGACCACTCTGATTATCTAAGGGGCCAAATTTATCCCTCACTATCCTCTTGTTTTTAATATAACTGTAGAAACCTTTCGGATTTACTTTCACCTTATTTGCCAAACCAACCTCGTATCTTCTTTTAGTTTTTCTAATCTCTTTCTTAAGATTCATTTTACATTCTTTATATTCCTCGAGCAATTCCTTTACTCCATGCTGCCTATATCTATTGTAGACATTCCTCGTTTTCTGAAACAAATTTCTAATATCCCTTGAAAACCTTGGTGCTCTCAAACCTTTAACCTTTCCTTTCAACCTAACAGGAACATAAAGATTCTGTACCCTCATAATTTCACCCTTAACTGACCTCCATTTCTCTATTACATCCTTCCCATAAAACAACTTGACCCAATCCACTCTCTGAATCCCTTCGCATCTCCTCAAAGATCTCCAATCAAAAATCTCAACTCTAGGTCCAGTCCTGTCCTTCTCCATAATTATATTGAAGCTAATGCTATTGTGATCACTGGACCCGAAGTGCTCCCCAACACATACGTCTGTCAGCTGACCTATCGCATTCCCTAACAGGAGATCCAACACTGCCCCATCTTTAGTCGGTGCTTCTATGTATTGTTGCAAAAAACTATCCTGCACACATTTCACAAACTCAAAACTTTCCATCCCTTTTACAGAATGAGCTTCCCAGTCTACGTGTGGAAAATTAAAATCTCCCACAATCACCACCTTGTGTTTACTACAAATATCTGCTATCTCCTTACACATTTGCTCTTCCAACTCACGCTCCCCATTAGGTGGCCTATAATACACTCCTATCAGTGTTACTACAGCTTTCCCATTCCTCAATTCCACATAAATAGCCTCCCTAGATGAGCTCTCTAATCTATCCTTCCAAAGCACCGCCATAAGATTTTCTCGGACTAGCAATATAACACCTCCTCCTCTGGCCCCTCCTGTTCTATCCTGAAGCAACTAAACCCAGGAATATTTAGTTGCCAATCACACTCATATGGTCAAAGGCATAAACACACAGACAGACGCCCACGGATGTAAACACATCGGCAACTAAACTATCTTCTCCGCCTCTCCAGCTCTCCGTCGTGTTCTGTGGCACTTTCGGGGGTTATTATTAATATATATTCAGCCCCAGCCGAGATTGCTGAGTTTGTGAGCCGTGCAGTCACGTCCGGGGTGGGTCCTGGTGAGGTTATAGGTTGTTGTGATTAAAACATGCTCAACGCCAGCTGAGACAGCGGAGTGTGCAGTCCAGGGATTAGGGTTAGGGGTGGGTCCTGGTGAGGTTACAGGGTGTTATGATTAAAACATGCACACCCCCCCCCCTCCCAGGCTGAGACAGCGGAGTGTGCTGGCCAGGGAGTAGGGTTGGGGGTGGGTCGCGGTGAGGTTACAGGGTATTATGATTAAAACATGCACACCCCCCCTCCCAGGCTGAGACAGCGGAGTGTGCTGGCCAGGGAGTAGGGTTAGGGGTGGGTCGTGGTGCGGTTGGTGGTGATGGTGTTTATCCATTACCACAAACAAATATTTTCTTGGAGATCCTCTTGGTAGGATGTGTGCACATCCGTGTGTGTGTCTTGGTTTGGATCCTAAATACAAACGACATAACGAATTTCAGCGCTTGAGGAGAATGGGAGCAGTCGGTGATTCAATACAACTTCACAAACTGGAATGCCATAATTTACTACAATATTTTGTGTTTGACAAATGGTTGATTTGAACTACATAATTACAATGGAATCATGTGCAATTGATACGACAGCTCAGACGGTTCAGACACCTTTTTGGGGGCAACTAATTAACACAAATGAATAAAGATATCTACGAATAGAGACCCAATTGCCCACGGATACTGTTGTGAGGGCTGACTTACGGAACGGCAGGGAATGTCGGGAGACGGATTGTGTAGGTTTAGTTACGACTCTTTAAACATGGCGTAATGTTTGGCACAGACACCGTGGGCCGAAGGGTCTGTTCCTGTGTTTTAAATTTCTCTATTCCATGTAGAAATAACTCAAATGGAAGGCAACAGAGAATCATTTCTCAGAGCAAACATTTGTTTCAATGGTGATGAACGTGGACATGTTTTTCACCCAGGACAAAGTTTGGTATACCCCCGGTACCCTGAGGGGGGTTAGTGATAATCAGGAAAGAGAGATCAGGTTACATTCAAAGCAACAGGCACAAAATACTGAGGGAACTCAGAAGTCCAGGGAACTTCTATAGAAAACAGTATTGTGGACGTTTCGGGCTGAGTCTCTTGATCAGGACTTGGGAGTAGTAAGAGAATTGAGAGCAAGAAGACGCGGGGAGGCGTGAGGGTGAAGAAGGCGGACAATGTGGTAGGAGATAGGTGAATGTGGGAGTGTGGCGGGGTGAAGTGAGCTTGTGAAAGATAAATAGTTGGAGAGAGAAAAATCTGATAGGAAAGGGTAAAAGATCATGGAAAAAAGGTAAGGGCGAGAGGAAGGGAGTCGATCGGCAGGTAAGGAGAAAAGGCAAGAGAGGGAAACGGGAATGGGGGAGTGGTGAAGAGGGATCAATATTCATGGCATCCGGTTGGATCCCACCCAGACGGAACATAAAGTGTTGCTCCCCCAACCTGAGTGGCCTCATCGCTCAGGAGAGGACTGCCGTGTTGGAATGGGAATGGGAAGTAGCATTGAAATGCGATTGTTGAGATCATATCCAGTATATGGAGAGTTTAAGGTTGCATTCAGATGAGGTGTGATCAGACTTGATGCAGAATGACAGTGAGAGGTCCTTTTATTCCAGAGGATCTTCTCTACGATTTCCCCAACTAATGGTCGAAAGTCACACGGACACAAACAAGAGGTGGTGAGATGGGTCTGATGGTGTTTTGCAGGAAGAATGCTACTCCCAATTTACAGCCCTTAATACCATCACATTATCCATTGTTTACCGTTTCACAATCAATTCACTAAGTTAATCGCTCTCTGTCACCGTGGGGATTGCACGTGTCCGACGTAATCTGTTTGGAAATAGTTTGAATATCTTTATTTCTGAATCTGTTGAAACCTCTCCCAGTGGATTCGCTAAATGGTATTAAAAACCCCAGGCTTCTGCTGCTTTAACATTTCATTCCGACAGATCGCCGGTAGCACAGGGGACGGATCACTGGGCAAAAAAAATGTCTTCAATGTGGGATAGTTACAAGAGTGTGCGGAAAATATTGTACTTGTTCATTGCCGTCTTTGGAGTTCCTGGTGAGTGTGCACATTTCATGTTTGATATTTTTGTGTATTAAACGTTGCGGACCTTCTTTCCGATCAGTTTACCAGCTTCCAACATGATGACTATTACACATATATCCGTCAGATATATCAATCCTGTCAATTCGACATCTGATTTTTCATATTTAATGACGTGAAACAAAACTTCTGTCACCCGTCCGCCAGCAGGAATCGACCCGGACGTTTTTCGTCCCTTTAATGACACCTTTTCCAGAGTAGTCCCTTTGAAGCTCTCCGGGAAGGTGTGATTGGAAGGGTTTTACTGGGAATTCGTCCAGAGTTTTGCCCCATGCTGGAGAAAGGCATTTTCCCCGCACCGAAGATGCGACTGGGCGACCGGGAGGGTTTAACATTGTGCAGTTGACTGTCTCTGAGATATTGATCAGACGGAACACCTGGTCCTGTGTTTTATATCTCCCTGCTGAGTCTGTCATAAACGGATCCCATTGTCTGCTGGTCAATAATTGGGTCTTATCATCTGAATCAGTGTCCTCGGACGTACTGAAGTGTGTTATGGAATTGCTCTGCGTTGTGGAATTAATCCGTTAACGGAGCCACTCAGCCTCTGTTTACTAAGTTGACCCGGCATTCCCTCTGAGACCCGTCGTAAATTGGGGCATCGTTTCGTCCTGAAGAAGGGCCCGACACGGTCAGTGTTTGTTCAATTCCATAAAAGCTCTTGAGCTGCCGTGACCATCCAGTGCTTTGTGTGCGTTGCCCCTCCTCAGTCCCACCAGATGCCGAGTTCCTCGTGGCCTGCTCAGTCACGGCTCAGTCAGAGAAACCGGCCCCCATCAGCGATGGAATCAGGATTAGCATCGAACGCTGTCGTTCATGCAGCTGGTTTTTAGTACCGAAGGTTAGTCACAGATCGCCTTTTTTGCACAGTGAAGAAAACAGTTCAGAGATTGTGAGGCGTGTCAGATGGTAGATTAGCAGCTGTTTACGCACTCTCGCACTTCTGAACATTAGCCGAAACCTGGTGATTGTGTTCAGTAATGCCGAGTGTCTGTTCTCTTCCCTCTTCTCCCTCCTTGTTTCTCTCTCTCCCTCTCTCTGCAGTGAATGTAGTGGCGATTGTGATCCTGTCCCGGGGAAAGTGCGGCCTCTCTACCTGCACCACTCGCTACCTGGCGGCCATGGCAGCGGCCGATCTACTGACCATTGTCTTCGAGATCATTCTGTACCGGATAAAAAACAATTACTTTAAGTACAGCTTTTTTAACATCACCCCTGTGTGCAGGGTTATCAATGTACTGAGGTTCGCAGCCACGGACTGTTCTGTCTGGTTCACCGTCACTTTCACCTTTGACCGGTTTGTCGCCATTTGCTGTCAGAAGCTGAAAACAAAATATTGCACCGGGAAAACTGCGGCTGTGGTACTAACAACCACCAGTGTACTGTTCAGTCTAAAGAACATTCCCCGCTACTTCGTCTTAGTGCCTAAAGTGATCATCGACAATGTGCCGTGGTTCTGTAAACGCATGGCCAAAGGTACCACTGACCCCGGGTGGGTAGCACGGGCTTGGGTGGAGACTGTTTTAACTCCGTTGCTGCCTTTTGCTGTGATATTCTTCCTCAACGCTCTGACAGTCAGACACATTTTAGTGGCCAGTCGGGTCCGGAAGGGGCTGAAGGGTCAGAGCAAGGGGGAGAACCGCAGTGACCCGGAGATGGAGAGCAGGAGGAGGTCTGTGGTTTTACTCTTCACCCTCTCCGGCAGCTTCATCCTCCTGTGGATGACACTGGTTGTAAATTTCATATATTATCAGGTCAAGGCAATCGGTAACAATTTCAATGATTCCGAATGGATATTTCATGAGGTCGGCGTTTTGCTGAGGAATGTCAGCTTGTGCACGAACACATTTATTTACGCGGTGACTCAGCCGAAATTCAGGGAGCAGGTGATCAGCGCGGTGAAATACCCGGTCACCTCGGTGGTTCAGTTCATCAATAAAGTCGCGGCCTGAGCGGAACCCGGATGCAGCTTCAATGTATCCAGTCCGGGCTGCAGATCTTCTCATCCACCGTCTAGTCTCCAAGCTGTTATTCCCGGGCGGTCGCCCTGTTGAAAGGGGATTGGAAGCAGCAGAGCTGTGTACCGCGAGAAAATGGAGGGAGATTGGAAAGTGCTTGCAAGAGAGAGACGTCTGTGATTGGCTGAGTGGAGTGCTTGCATGGGGGCGGGGTAAAGAGAGACTGGGAGAGCGTGAATAATTGTGGTGTGTGTGTGTGTGTGTGTGTGTGTGTGTGTGTGTGTGTGTGCGTGTGTGTGTGTGTGTGTGTGTGTGTGTGTGTACTTGAGAGAGAGTGCAGGAAAGGTGTAAGAAGTTGCTGCCAGTACAAGGTGACCTGTGTTAAAGAGACAGGTTGGCCAGGCATGACACTTGAGAGGCAACCGCACGGCACGTATTAAGATTACAAGTGGTCAGATAGGCAACGCACAAAATTCTTCTGGAACTGATCATCTATTGAAAATTGCAAAACGTCGACATTTCTGTCCAAGACGTAGCTTCAGTCCCCATGCTCCAATCTGACATTCAATCTCCACACCCCGCTCCATTATATACACAAACACATCACTGTCCCTAATTCCTCATCAGAATCAGAATCCTTTATTATCGCCGAGTATGAGGACACACACAGAGAATTTGATGCCGGTTTCCCTGAGCTCTCACTGTACAGAATTAAAAACAAACAAAACAATAGTGCAAATAATCATAAACTCTGTGCAATGAGGTCCAACTAGTTGAATGTACAGGTGGACTTGATTTATAATAAACTAAAATTCAAGTCTTGATAAGACTGATGGCATACGGACAGAAACTGTTCTTGTACCTGGGTGATGTCCAGGGTATGATGGGTCCACAATAATGCTGCTTGCTCTCTTCCTGACTCTAGATGCATATAAGTCCTGGATGCAGGGCAGCTTCACACCAATAATCCTTCCCGCAGCCCTGACGGTTCTTTGAAGTCTATTCTTGTCTTGTTTGCTAGCTGATCCAAACCAGACAGTGATGGACGAACAGAGAACAGACTGGATTATTCCTGAATAGAATTGAATCAGCAGCTCCTGAGGCAGGTTGTACTTCCTGAGCTGACGTAGGAAATACAACCCCTGCTGAGCCATTTTGATAAGAGTGTCCACGTTGGGTGCCCACTTCCGGTCCTGGGAGATTGTGACACCCAGAAATCTGAACGTACTGTTGAGTACAGTGAGTGGAGGGGAATATTGGGGGGCTCCGCCTGAAGTCCACTGTCATCTCCACAGTCTTCAGCGTATTTAGCTCCAGATTGTTCTGACAACACCAGACGACCAGCCGTTCCACCTCCCGTCTGTATGCAGACTCATCACCGTCTCGGATCAGGCCAATGACAGATGTGTCGTCTGCAAACTTCAGGAGTTTAGCAGATAGATCCTGTGAGGTGCAGTAATTAGTGTAAAGGGAGAAGAGCAGTGGGGAGAGCACACATTCCTGGGGGGATCCGGTACTGATTGTCCGGCTGCTAGAAATAATGCTCCCCAGCCTCACTTGCTGTACCCTGTCAGTCAGGAAGCTTGTGATCTACTGACAGATGGCGGGGGAGACAGTCAGCTGGGTGAGTTTTGAATGAAGGATTTCTGGGACGATGGTGTTAAACGCCGAGCTGAAGTAAACAAACAGGACCCTCACAGATGATCCTGGGTTGTCGAGGTGCTTTAGAATGTCATGCGGTCCCATGTTGACCGCATCATCCACTGACCTATTTGCCCGATAAGCAAACTGCAGGGGGTCTAGCAGGGGGCCCTGTGGTGTCCTTCAGGTGAGCCGACACTCGTCTCTCAAAGGACTTCATGACCACAGATGTCAAAGCAACAGGCCTGTCGTCATTTAGTCCCTTGATAGTGGGACCACTATCTGACCGCTAACACATCGCGACCCTGGCTAAATCATCATCTGCATTCTAACTACAATATCTGACGTCTAACGCTTCATGTGACCTCGAACTACCTGACATCGCTGTCCCCAAACCACATTGTAAGCTTTTACTCCTCACATTCCTGTCCCTAAACCCAAAATGATATCTACTTCACCCACATGCTTGTTATTAAACCCAATCCGATACTTAAATCCTTCACAAACCTGCAGTCTGCCTAACCTGACTTCTAACACCCCAAAACCCGTCACCAAACATGAATCTATCCTCCCATTAATTCCATCCCAACCCCCGATCCTAATCTGCTCTGTAACCTCCTACATCTCCGCCCCTGACCCTAATATGAAAACTAACTTCCAAACATCCCATTTTTTTAAATCCTGAAGTGAACTCTAAATCCCCTCAACACTGTCCCTAATCCTCAATCTGAACTCTGAAAACCTCCGGCACCCCACATCTCTCAGCCTAAACCCCGAATCTAAGCAGACCTCCAGCACCACACTGTCCTCTCCATAAAACCTTACCAGACATCTAGACCACCAGAGCCAAGTCCCCAAACGCCAATCTGACCGCTACTTCCCCACATCCCTGACGTTAAACATAAGTGGCCTATAACCCAGCCACATCCCCGTCCCTAAACGCTAATCAGCCCTGAAGCACTTCACATGTTTGTCTATCAATCATCATCTGAAATCTAAATCCGCAGATTCCTGTCCATAGGTCTCAGGGCCTAAGAGACATCAATAGTTTAGGGGAATGGGCAAAGAAGAGGCAAATGAAATACAATGTTGGAAACTGTATGGCCATGCACTTTGGTGGAAGAAATAAACAGGCAGATTATTATTTAGATGGTGAGAGAATTCAAAATGCAGACGTTCAAAAGGACTTGGGAGTCCTTGTTCAAAATGCTCTAAACGTTATCATCCAGGTTCAGTCGGTGGTGAAGAAGGCAAATGCAATGTCAGCGTTTATTTCTAGAGGTGTAGAATATAAAAACAGGGATGCGATGTTGATGCTCTATAAGGCACTGCTCAGACCACGCAGAGTATTGCATGCAGTTCCGGAATCCTTCACTTCTCACTTTTAGGGTCTTTTTTATTGGCAAATAATCTTCTCCTGCTAGAAAATGATACAAGATTTCAACAAATTAATTTGTATACAATTAATAAAGCTGAAGAAAACAAGCTGATCGTAATACATAAAATTGAAAAAAAAGTTATATATGAAGAAAAGAAGGAAAATAAAAGATCCCCAGTCTAACTAAGAAAAAACTCAATGACTACAAAACAAGGGAAACAAAAACGATTAGGAATCAACCCCTCGGAGCAATACGTCTTACCATCATCTATATATATAAAGAAAAAGAGTCGTCAACCGCTAATTCATGTATATATAGAATAAGACTGGAAGGAAACCTTATAAAATAATTCAAATTAAATGATAATATTTGGCATAAGAGCCCCATCTTCTGTCAAAATCGAACCGGGGATCTAAAGTTCTACTTCTAATATTTTGTTTTCCAAACTGGGACATAACAAAGCTTGAGAAAACCATTCGATTAATGTATGGGCCGGAATCCTTATTTTAGAAATGATATACTGATATCGGAGAGGGTTTAGAGAATATTCAGGAGAATGATTCCAGGAATGAACGGGATACCGTATGAGGAACGCCTGGCAGCCCTTGGGCTGTCTTTCCTGCGGTTCAGGAGAATGAAGGGGGATCTGAACGAAACATCCCAAGTGTTAAAAGGCGACAACAGATTAGATATGGCAAAGTTATTTCCCACGGAAGGGGATTTTAGAACAAGAGGACACGACTTCAGGATTGAAAGACGACCTTTAAGAACGGACATGGGGAGAAATTACTTTAGTCGGAGGGGGGTAAATCTGTGAAATGTGTTGCCACGTGCACCTGTGGAGGCCAAGCAAAAGCTTACCTGACCTCTGACTCTCCACATCCCTCACCTTAAACATAATCTGACCTCATCCCTGTCCCTAAACGCGAATCAGATCTGAATCGCCCCACATGTCTGACCGTAAATCATAAACTGAAATCGAAATTCGCAGATCCCTGTCACTAAATCCTGATCTGAACTAACACTGATGCATGGGCCAGGACAACTTGGTAGAGTTGCGTAATACTGCATCTCGAGTGAAGAGATCAAGAAATACAAGGGATGATTTTCCCACTGCCCCCATAATCACAACCGAATCAAAGAGTGACATGCTTCTCATTTTCCCAGTCAGTGAAAAAGTCAAGATACCAAGAAGGTGAGAGAGATCCGATTCGTTAAACTGAAACCACAGAAAACAAGTTGCCCTAAACTCTCAGTGACAGGGTGGAGTGACTCTGAATCTCCAGTAAACCCTATTGACATAAACCGGGCGACCCACCACACCCAGAGCAAAATACAGATTACAGTGAACTTAAAGTAGGGAGGTTACGTCTTACTTTGAGATGAAGCCTCATACCGAAATTGTTAAAGTAAATTCAAATAAAGAGATCTGAAATACCTTAAACTCAGGATGTCATGGATTCCATTATCTTTGCCCATGGGAGTGTCACAAGCCTGGCCTGAGCAACCCTGCCGGGTCGCCCTGGTGAGGGTATCGAGTGATTAGTCCTGAATTACCCCCAACGAAAACAGTTTACATTACTGATGACGCGTTCCAGTGCACACCCGGTTAATTAAGCCGTGTTTTTTGGACTAGGTTAATGAAAGGCGTGGGGCAGATAAAAATTGTTCTGCCAGAGCCCCACATTCCGGTTTACGCTAAACTCCATAAGTCTGTCTCCCCAGCCCAACATGCAGATCGCCAACCTTACCGTTAACCATAATCCTACAACACAAATATCCCGGAATGCACCCCGACTAACTCTGGCCACAGCCCCACGAACAAGCTCATTTAACACCAGCTCTCATCCACCCCGCTCTCTCCCCTAGTGGAGAACTGCATCTCCATCTCCGACCCTACGCTAAATTAACACCTGCTCCCCTCCTACACACCCGTGTAAACCCTAACCCACACCTCGACACTCATTCCTTGCAATTCAACATCATCCACCACTTCAATCACGTAGTAATCTTATCACCTTAGCATATTCATAACAATAAACCTGAAAATTTGTATAACGGGGAGGAATACTCATTAAGGCAGTGGTTAATCGCGGGCCAGAGGAAAGTGGGTGGGTTGAGTGACACTGAATCCCCAGAGAAGAAATTATTAAGCATAAGAGTGATGAAATTCCCTCCACCCGAATAACAAATAACTATTGCATTGTGGTGAGGAGGTGTGAACAGACAAATGGTTTATGCTTTACTCGACACATGGGACATAGAAGAGTACAGAACAGGAACCGGACATTCGGCCCACAGTGTTGTGCCGAGCCAGATCCAAAGCAAATCAAAAACACCCGAATACTAATCCATCCTACCTGCACCATGTTCATATCCCTCAACTTCCTGACATCCATGTGCCTATCCCACACGTCTCTTCAGAACCTCTCATGTATTTCCTTCTACCACCATACCAGGCATCCACGAGTCTCTGAATAAAATTATAGGCTTGCACACAGAAGACAGAGTGGAGTGATTGAAGGATCTTATTGGAGCCGGAAGCCTGCAATTAGCGGTGTTCCACGGGGCTCTATGCTGGGAGCTCTGCTGTCTGTGATGTATATAAATGACCTGGATGAAGATGGAAATGGGTGGGTTGGTAAATCTGCCGGTGATACCAAGATCTGTACAGCTTTGGATCGTGTAGGAAACTGGCAAATAATGCAGAACAATATAGATCAGTTGAAAATAATGGCTGAGAAATGGCAGGTGGGTATTAACTACGATAAATGAAAGGAGATACTACATAGCAAAGGCAAGATCCTTAACAGTGTTGCTATGCAGAGAGATCTTGGGATCCAAAGCAATATCTCGTTTTAAAGTGGTTGTACAGGTCGATGTGGTGGTTAAAAAGGCTTATGGAATTCGTGCTGTTATTAGACCAGAAATTGAGTTCAAGTGTCAGGAAGTTATGCTGCACCTGTATAAAACTCTGATTGTGCCACATCTAGAGGATTGGATACAGTTCTGATCACCCCACTATAGGAAGGATGTTGAGGTTTTGGGGAGGGTGCTGAGGAGATTTTCCAGGATGCTGCCTGGTTCCGAGGACATGCGCTACCACCAGATTCTGGATAAACTTGTTTTGACACTTCTGGAGCGTTGGACGCAGAGTGGAGATTCGATGGAGGTTTATAAGATTATGAGAAAACATAGATAGAGTGGACAAAATCTATCTCTTTCCCAGCGTTGAAATGATTAATACCAGAGGACATGCATTGCAGATGAGAGGGGGTAGGTTCAAGGAGAATGTGAAGGCTGTGTGCGTATTTGGAGATGCGCACAGATTCGGGAATGTCAGCAGATCCAGGGTTGTGCTGAATATCAAAATTGTACAAATTCTACATACGTTGATAACAAATACACTTCAAACTTTGAACTTTGCTCTTGCCATTTGCTCGAAGATGGAGGAGGCCATTTTGAAAATCTGTACTTGCAGGCGTCCATTTTGAGATCAGTTTGAACTGATTCTTGTTCTGGAATAATCTAATGTGGATTCGGGTGTCACCCGATAAGGATGTGTGCGCCCTTGCGGATGCTGATAGATTCGGATTGTGGACGGATATGGGGTGCACATGGATATATAGGTGTCGGCCTGTTTGAGGGGTGTCGGAGAATGAGAGGTTTAGAGCAGTAATGAAGCTTCTCCAACTGTCTTGGTTGTTGGCTGAAACCAGTTTCAGTGTGGGTCCTGCCGGTGGTCACAACTTCCATTATCGTGTCAGCAGCTTCCACTCGGTTCACCAGTGAGCTATGCAAGTCCCTGGTGGAGACAGAGGAATACCAGTGCACACGGATGTTGTATTGTTCTTCATTGCCGTTTCTGTGACTGTTCTGTTTGGCCAGCCGGGTTGTTAGCCTTGAGCGAAACTCTCAGAAAATATTTAGTTGGAAAGCTATTGGAAGTTATTCTAAGGACCCGAATATATACGTACTTAGAGAGCCAGTGACTGATTAGGGATAGTCAATATAGCTTTGTGCGTGATGCGTCCATGTGTAATCAATCTTACAGAGTCTTCAGAGGTGCTTACTAAGAAATCTGACGGAAGAAAGTCAGTGGACGTGGTCTACGGTAATTTAGCAAGGCCATTCCCGAGGTCCCGACGGTTCTGAAGGTTCAGTCGCTGGGTATTCGGAATGAGGTAGTGAGTTGGAGGAGGTACAGTGTGGAAACAGTCGGTTGCCTCTCTGACTGGAAGCCTGTGACTAGTGGAATGGCGCAGGGATGTCGTTGTTTGTCATCCATATCAGCAATCTGAGGGTTAATGTGATAAACTGGATCAAATTTGTGTATGTCATCCAGATTGTGTTGTGTTGTAGACAATCAGAAAAGCTATCAAAGTTTGCCGGCGAATTTGATCAGATGGAAAAATGGGCTGAAACGTTGCGGATGAATTTTAATGCAGACCAGTGTGAGATGTTACACTTTGCGTGGACAAATCAGGTGATCAGTCGAGCAACGGGGCATGCGGTAGAAGAGAGGGATCTCGGAATACAGATTCATAATGACTTGAATGTGGCGTCACAGGTCGATAGGGTCGTACAGAGAGCTTTTGGCACATCGGCATTCAGAAATCAAAGTACTGCGGACAGAAGACGGTGTGGTATGTTGAAATACAGATTCTTAGTGACTTGAATGTGGCGTCACAGGTCGATAGGGTCGTACAGAGAGCTTTTGGCACATCGGCATTCAGAAATCAAAGTACTGCGTACAGAAGATGGTATGGTATGTTGAAACTGTATAAGATGTTGGCGAGGCCTCATTCGTGTATCTTTTGTCACAAACCTACAGGGAAAATATGAATCTGATTGAAAGAGTGCAGAGAGAATTTACAGGAATGTTGCTGGGAATTGAGCAACTGAGTTATAGGGAAAGGTTGAATAGGTTAGGAAGTTATTCCCTGGAGTTTAGGAAAATGATGGGAGATTTCAGACAGATGTGCAGCTATATTTTAAACTTGTTTGGATGTGTTACACGAGCAACCTCTCAGATTGCGTTGTGGTGCCATAAGGTGGCACCTGTTTCGGATTGACCGGCTGGAACGGGACAATGACGCTTCCGGATGCGGTGGTTCAAGCTGATGTGAACCTACTGGATTGATTCGAGGGGCAAAGAAATGATTAACTTGTTGGGAACGATTGTTAGTGATAAGATCATAGAATAACTGGAGGCACAAGACGAGATAGGCCAAAGGTAGCATGGGTTCCTGAACGGAAAATCCAGCCTGATAAAAACCTACTACAATTTTTGAGGTAAGTACAAACTCATAGACAAAAGAGATGCGGTAGATATGGTGTATTTGGAAATTCCTAGCAAGATTGGAGTCCATGGCAATGCAGTCAGGCCAGACTGTAAAAATGATGCGTTTTGCGTGGAACCGATGAATAAAAAAAAGTTATGACCTCGTTCATGGGGCTGTATTACAGAGAACTCAACACCCCGACGGATTTAGAGGAACAAATCTGCAGAGAGATCGTAGATCGCAAGAAACATAAGGTTGGTGTTCGAGTGGGATATTAGTTCCCTTGCAGGTCAGGTGCAAATCGTCCCTTCTGTGCAGGTCCCAAAATGTTCCCTTACACACTTCTGTCAGCTGCTGTCTATCACAGAGACTGGGAACAATGTAAAACCTTCCCCTCCCTCACACTCCAATGCATGTGTATGTGTGTGAGAGAGAGACCTGCATGCTCACTCACCCTCCATCAACGATGTGCTCTCTCCACCAACACACTCATACTCTGTGCACACTGCAATCCCTGTGGGCTCAAATGATCCACAAATGTAATGACCTCCCTCCTGCACCAACTCCTTCGCCACGTGTTAAACAGTTTATACTTCCTATTCCTGGCACATGGCACAGATGGCAGTCTTGAGATCACAGCCCAGTATGAGCTGTCTCTTTACTTGGCACCTCACTTCATGAACTTCCTTTGCAGAACCTTGTTCCCATCTGAGCCTCAGAGCCATACCAAGCGCCAGAGGCCCTACAGCTGTGACTTTCCTTTATGAGGTCATCCCCATCCCACCGGTGTGGAAAGCGATATACCTGTTGTTCAAGGGATGGCCACAGGGATGCGCTGTTGTGACTTTCCTTTGCGAGGTCATCCCCATCCCACCGGTGTGTAAAGTGATATACCTGTTGGTCAGGGGGATGGCCACAGGGCTGCGCTGCAGTGACTTTCCTTTGCGAGGTCATCCCCATCCCACCGGTGTGTAAAGTGATATACCTGTTGTTCAGGGGCAGACCACAGGGGTGCGCTGCACTCTCCTTCCTGACGGTCACTCAGAATCCGGTGCCGTGACCTTGGGTGCAATTACTTCTCTCGATATGACCTACCTATCACCACTCCAGCATCAATCCCTTACCTCCCTTCCCTCAGTAGTCAAGGGTACATTTCATTCGGTCCCGGCGACCTATCTAACTTAATATAATTCAAAAGCTCCAGCACTTCTCTTTCTTAATGACTATACACTCAAGCATGATCATCCTGTTAAATGTGTGGAAACGTCACAGGGAGCGAGGGTTTAGTATTGGGTGGATATGTTTTAATAAATGTGATTTAATAAATTCCAAGGATTCTGTTATGACTGGGAGTCTTTGGGGGTCATCAGCATTTTAAAGAAAATTATTATGATATTATGATATGTTAGCCATTTTTACAGGTGTTTCTAAAAATAATTTTACTGGGAACTTTGGTGTGACTGTTTTTGTGCCTGAATTGCAGAGACGATAAAGAAACGACGTACTGACCATTTTCCAGTTTGTACATCAGAATTAGTTGCCGTCATTTTAGGCTTAACGTGGGTGAGTGAAATGTCCTTGCAAAGTTGTAATTTGATGAGATTCCTTTTCGCTGTTGATTAGTCTTTAAGATGGTCATTCTAGCAGTCGGTAGGATTTACTGTTGGAAGCTCAGCCAACATAATCGCATATACAATGTATTGGATTAACATGTCGATTTCCCTTGGGTCCCTGCATGTTGCCATCAATCAATGGGCTGATTGTTCTGCTACAAAAGCTGAGTTTATCTGTACGTAGATTTGGGGGTGCACGCAGATTAGAGAGCAGCATTGGGTTCGCGGGTTGCCCTCCGATTTGGTGGTGAAGGCTGACTTGGGGGTGCAGACGGGTTTGATGGTGCGCTCGGGATGGACTGTGTGCATATTTGGGGTGCACGCGGATTAGAAGGACGCACACAGATTTGAGGGTACGCACGAATTTGAGGGTGGGCACGGATTCGAGGGTGGGCACGGATTTAAGGGTGGGCACGGATTTAAGGGTGCGCACGATTTTGAGGGTGGGCACGGATTTAAGGGTGGGCACGGATTTTCAGGTGTCGGCAGATGTGGACGTTCTAAATGAATTCCCTAATGTGTTGCAAGTTAGCTGCAGCAATGGTAGTATTACTGATGTAGGATTTTCCTTCCGTAAATTTAAGAAATCTTTACTTAATGCAGGTCAGGTGTCGGCAGGAAAGAATGATGTGTGTTGCTGTATATGCCCTGACAACGCTCTTGTGATAATATTTCAATATATGTTTTAATCGTATTTGCGGACGATATTAAGGCCAGTGAAGGGGCAGGTGGCGTTGTCGCAGGGTTTGTGGACGATATGAAGGTCGATGAAGGGGCAGGTAGCTTTGAGGAAGCAGAGGTGCTGCAAAGGGACTCAGACACCTGTGGAAAAAGAAAAAAAAAATGGCAGATGGAATACAGTGCCAGGACGTGTATGGAGATGCACTTTAAAAGAGAGCCCAATGATCCAAAAATCTGAAGTTCTCCCGCCTGCACCAGCTCCATCGCCACACGATAAAATGTATAATCTTCATACTTCTGATTTCACTGGTACTGTGGCATGGGGAGCAATCCTAAGGACACAGCCCTGTAATACCCGCCATTTAACTTTGCACGCATCTCCCTGAACTCACTTTGAGGAATATTGACCCTCTTCCTACCCATGTCATTGGTTCCTATATGGACCACAGCATCTCGCTGTTCAGCCTTCACGAGACCATTTGATTCTGGAGCAGATTCGGGAAATCTGACCCATGAAATCCGCGTTTTCATCGTGGTTGTTCCACTTTCTCTTTCTGCTCCCATCTCCTGCCCTCTCACCGTCGCCCTTCCTGCCCCGTCTCAACAAGAATTTATCAACCTCTGCCTGAGATATACCGAATGACGTCTCTGGCAAAGAATAGCACAGATTGACAACCGTGGCTGACAAGAGAAGCCGAAGCCAGCATCAGAGAGGGAATAAAATACAACAAAAATAATACCAGCAGTAGCTGACTAGCAGGAGACGAAGGATGGGAAGAGAGGGGCCTTTTCCGGCTGGCTGCCAGTGAGAAGTGTTGTTCTACAGACGACTGTGTTGTGATAATTCTTTCAGGTTATATGTCAATGATTTGGATGATCTAATTGTTGGCATTCTAGCAACGTTTGCAGACATTACGGAGATGGGTGGAGCGACAGATAGTTTTAAGGACGGAGCGAGGCTGCAGAAAGACTGACAGATGAGGAAAATGGACAAAGAAGTGGCAGATGGAACGCAGTGCCAGGAAGTGTATGGTCATTCACACTTGTATAAGAAATGAAAGGGTTGAGTACTTTCTAAGTGGAGAGAAAATGCAAAACACGGACAAGCACAGAGAACTGGGACTCGTTGTGCAGGATTCCCTCAAGGTTATTTCAGAGTTCTAGTGTGTGATGAGGAAAGAAAAGGCGATATTAGCATTTATTTGAGGGTAGCTACAATGCAAGAGCAAGGATGTAATGTAGCGGCTTTATCAAGTGCTGGTGTGGCCTCAAACGGAGAATTGTGAACAAGTTTAGGCCGCTTATCTTCAGAAGAATGTGCTGAAACTGGAGAGGAACCAACAAGGTTCACGAACATGATTCCAGGTTCGTTGGCTTTCGGTCTGCATTAACTGGGATTCAGAAGAATGAGGGTGACCCGATTGAAACCTATGGAATGGCGAAAGCATCTGACAGAGTCCTTGTGGAGAGGATCATACTCTCCCACTCTCTGGTGGGAGAGTGTTAGAGGAAACAGGCTCAGAATGGAGGGGCATCCATTTAAAATGAGAGCAAGAGGAATGTCCTTAGCTAGATAATGGCTAAGCTGTGGAATTCGCTCGTTGTCACAGGCAGCAGTGGGTGCAGTCCTTACGTATGTTTAAGGGAGAGGTTGACAGATTCTCGACTGCTCAAGGCATGAACGGATATGGAGAGAAGGATGGAGATGGGGGCCAGTGGCGAACAGTAAATGGATCAGCCATGATGAAATGGCGGAGCAGACGCGATGGGACATATGGCCTAATTGTGCTACTATGTCTTGCAGTTTAATGGTCTCAGTCAGGGCAGATCAATTTCCAATTAGAGACAAGACATCGCATCGACCCTTGTGGGAGTCGAGTACGGAAACTGCAGGAGCCTTAGCCTGTCTCCAGGAGGATGTAAAATGTCTTTGGACACCTGTGAGGTGCTGTAGATTAGCTTCCATTGTTCCAGAAAGGCTGTGACGATGAGCCGGGAAAGTAAAGGCGGATGAGCCTGACACCAGCGGTTAACTTATTGTCAGACACGCTAAGGAACAGGATATATAAATATTCCAAAGGTATCAAATGTTTCAAATGCTATATTCATCCTGAAATTCTACTCTTTGAAACCATCCACGAAAACAGAGGAGTCCCAAAGAATGAATGACAGCTCCCCAAATTCCCCCTAGTTCACCCCACACACGCATAAGCGTAACAATGCAAACATCTTCCCCCCCCCCACCAGTTAAAGAAAGCATCGGCGCCCTCCACCGAGCACTGAAACGTGCAGCAAAGCGTCAACAGAGACACAGACTTTCAGAACCCCAAAGACTACACGTTCACCCTGTAATTCAACACACCACAGCCTCTCCCCCCCTCCCTCCCTCTCTCTCTCTCTCTCTCTCTCTCTCTCTCTCTCTCTCTCTCTCTCTCTCTCTCTCTCTCTCTCTCTCTCTCTCTCTCTCTCTCTCTCTCTCTCTCTCGCTCGCTCTCTCTCGCTCGCTCTCTCTCCCGCTCTCTCTATCTCTCAGTCGCTCTCTCCCTCTCTAATAACGGAAAAAATAGGTGTCCCCGTTTCACAGCGACGGAGGGGGGGGGGGGGGAGGGCATAACAAACAGCTCGCTGATTTAAGATGTTAAATGTCTGTGTCGCTTTTTTTCGAGAACTCGGGTCTCCGGGAACACGGCCAGCAGGCAGCTCGCTGCTTTCGATCTCCCGTCTCCCACGACGCACCGATTTCCTGCAACGGCACCGACCTCGACTCCACCCGCCTCCAGAGCTACGAAATCCCGTAATACTGAAGGCGCGCTGGTGTTTTAGCCCTCGTCCTTGGTATATCGAATAACGGCCAGTCGTCAGACGCCGGGAACGGGTCCCATTCCTGCAAAGAGCCAAAGTCAGTTTGTAGTTCCTGGTTGGGGTCTTCAGAAGCAACATGAGAGGAAAAAATAGAGATATTAAAATAGAACTAGAGCTCTTTCCGAAGTTGCAAACAAGGAGTCGCCGTTAGGCGCCATCGTCCTCCTCAGCTCCACGTAACTGTGGATTTGAATGGGAATATGGTAAACTGGATTTGCAGCTGACACCTGGATACAGAGCATGAGTGGCAGTGAGGCAGATTATCGAAACTTGGAGATGAGTTTAGCAGCTGGATAAATGGGCTGACGGTTTTGCAGCTGGAATGGAATGAGGACCGATGGGAGGTGTTGCGCTTTGCTGGGAACAACAAGGTAGGACTCAGACAGTGACTGCTCGGGGATTGTGGTCTGCGGGGAGCAGAGGGATCCGGGAATACAGTTCCACAGTTCAGGGCAGGTTCATGAAGAGAGCCTTTGGCACATTGGCCTTCATAAATCAAAGTACTGAGTGCACGAATTGCAATGTTATGTTGAAGTTGTAAAGGACGTTACTGTGGACAATCCTGGAGTATTGTGTTAGTATTAGAAAACCTACAGTACAATACAGGTCCTTTTGCACACAACGCTGTGCTGAAACTGTCCTGACAACGGAACAGCCTAGGCTTACTCATAGTCCTCTATTTTTCCAATCTCCGTGTATCTAACCAGGGTCACCCATCTACACGAAAAAACATCAAGAACCTTGAACGATTAGAGCGAACATTTATAATTTCTGGTGCCGGCCGAAAGGTCCGTCAGGAAACAGATTATCACACTCTGGAGGAGACGACGGGTTTGCTGATGTGTGAGGAGTTTGATAACTCTAAATCCAATCCCTAAGAATCTTCTCCAGAAACGTGTCTAATCCTAACGTGACTCTATATTTTCAAGGATTATCCATCCCCCTTCTTAAATAACGGGATAAGATCGATCAACGCTTTACTGTGATCATACTCGTGTTCCAGAGAACAGAATTATATTGGTCAAGTCACTAGTGATGTCATTTCCTGCCTCTCTCAATAGGCTGCTGTATATCCCACCAGGCTCTGAGTAAATAATCCACATTACTGCTCGATAAGAGACCAAACTCTACCTCGTTTGTGGTCCTGTACTGAGACCAATTTAAAAGGCATTGTGCTTAAGTATAGGATAGGAAATGTTTAGTGGAAGACTCCTGCAGCAGGGAAAATAACCTTTCAGTACCTGCGCTCATGTGACTATTCAAGCTGACTCATGCCCAGAGGAAATTGCTCACACGCAGGCAGATGGGACAATTTTGGTGGGCACCAGTGCAGCCTGGAAGAGCCACTCTCAATGCTGAAACTGGAGGGTTTCATCCGAAACTTCGACAGTATTCCTCTCAGGAGATTGTGCCTGATCTGGAATGTTTCTTAGACTGTTGCATTCTATACAAAGTATATTTTGTTCAGGAGGTCTCCAGAGGAGATTCACCAGGAGTGTGGAGGATCGGAGTTCATAACTCCCAGAGTGCCTGCTGCCGGCTGGTGGCGCAATTTTCTCTGCATCGGCAGAAGCTGAGGGAGGTCTGGCAAACATCGCCGGGACAGACACTCGGAAGTGTGGACGGAGAGCCACGCCCGTCCCTGTAGCTGCCGCGGCCGACGACCACCGACAGCAGTATCGCTGAACTCCGCCATAGCGATAGAGCAGACAGGGAGGGTCAGAGTCTGGGGCAGATTTCCACCAGGCCTGTTGTAGTTCAGACCCTTCACTGTCCCCTGCTGTCACCGGCAGAGGAACCTGTCGGTCAAATGAGATGAGTAGTTAATGTGAATTTCAATCATGGAGAGAGGTGAGAATGTGAAAACAACAACTATGTGGCTTTAGGAAAATAGAGGCGGATCAGTTCAACAGGTCAAAGTATCAGTGAAGATACCGTACTGGTGGATACAATGGAGTTTGTGATGTTTATAATGGATGTGGTGAATTGCACTGATCAGACATCTCGTCCTACTGGCAAAAACATAAAATGAATGTGAAAGCTGCAGAAAGGTATCGTGGTGTAACCGGTGTTATGTTGGAATCTGTAAATGAAGATCTGATGGGTGGAGTATCTGCATCCTGGTCTATCCCAGTCTGATTTTCCATCGTCAACACATTAAGAAGTCTGTTTCCCATTTGTCAGAATCCCCTGGTGTTTTGAGTATTCAGGAAAAGAGATTATTTTCACAGTTAAGTTTTTCTGTGCAGGATTATATTGTCGTTTGGCGTGATTGGTCATTTGACAGAGAGGTAGTGCTGACAGTTTTATAAGAAAGGAGTCAGGGTACAGAGTTGTGAAGGAGAATGAACTGTATGTGGGATTTGTTGTAGAAATATTTGATTCAGCAGGTAGTTGTATAAAACTGATTACGGTTTACAACGCTTGTGGAAAACTTTTTACTGAGTTGTGAGAAAGTATATTTTGTTCTCGCCCACGGAGAGTTAGTTGTATGCTGCTGAGATTATAACGCAGTTCACTGAGGGTTTGTTTGCGGAATGATGGCAATCGTTTCATTAAAGAACAGTTTTTCAACATTTTTATCTGAATGGGTACGCGATTTAACATTCACAGTAGTTCTGGAACCGCTGCAGAATGTTGACGAAGATGGTTATTTTTACAATGAAAGGTTATGTCACGTTTTTCAGCAAACTGCGATGGAAGTGATTCCCATTACAAACAGAATTAATAGGAGAAAGGCTGTATCACTGTGGACTGAGGAGTGTGCAGAGGCGATTAGAAAGTGGAACAAGGCGTTTAGGAAAGTGAAGAAGTATCAGTGTCCCAGTAACCTTATGAAGTATAAAAGGGCAGAAGCCGTTGTAAGGAAAGTGGTGAAGATTGCGAAAAAGATTTTCTGGGGACATACTGTGACAATATTGCAGGAGATTGGTAGGTCCGACGTCACCAGGACAGGATGATACATGTTATTGTTTGGTCAGATAAATGGGGATGCAGGCATATTTCGGGGTTTGCCAGTGAATCTAGTGGTGAGGACGGGTTTGTCGGCGCATCCAGCTTTGCGTATGTGCTCAGCTTCAGGAGTATGTCAGCGAATGTCTGAGTGCACAAGGATTTCGACGTGTCGGGTGCTTTGGGGTGGACACTGATTTGATGGTTGAATGTTGGTTTTCTGGTGAGCACAGATTTGTGGGTGCAGACTGATTTGCACAGAGTTGGGTGTTTTGGCGGATTTGTGGGTAAACACTAACCTGGGTGAGCCGGGGCATCTGGATTCTCGAGGTTTTTCCGTTTGTCCATACTTTAATAATAAATGGAATATCAACGTTGACCTTTGTTCTTGCTATGTTTTAAATGGAGAAAAACTTTTTGTTAACTGTTTGAAATGATTCAGGCACTGTGATAATTTAATGTGCATGTGGGGGTGCCTCCTGATTTGGAGCTGCGACAAGTCTCAAAGTTATTTCATTTGTACATACATTAATGATAAATACAATTTGAATTATGTTCTCTGTTCTTATCTTTTTTATTGTTCAGTCAGCCATTTTGTGAAGTGTTGGAACTGTGCAGTTTGGGGAGACAAATGAGAAGGGACAAATCCAAGGGGATACAGTGAATTGGAGATAGATACGTGTATAGTCCGGCTGGGTCAGGCAGAGACAGTCGGTCTACCCACACACAGACACACAAAGGTTTTTTTTGGAGCCGACTAGATTCGAACTCGGGAACCTTCGCTCCGAAGTCCGGCGCTGTTCCCACGACAACACCAGCCGGCGTAGTGTTAGTGATTCAATACTATTTCGCAAACTACAATGGCATAATTTACTTCAATATTTTGCGTCTGATAAATGGTTTCTTTGAAGTGCATATTTACACAGGAAGCACATTTAATAGATAAGATAACTCGGACGGTTCAGTCACCTGCGTTGGGACAAATTAGTTCCAAATGGTCTTCATATTAATTGAACAGTTTAATCGCCATTCGTCACCGCGGGAATTTCACCTGTCTGATGTAATCGATTTGTGAATAATTTACAATCTTTTTTTTAATCTGTCCCTGTGGAGTCACTGAATTGTATTAAAAACCCGAGGCATGTGCTGCCTCAGCATTTTATTCCGAGAGATCGCGTGTAACACACGGGGGCCAAATCACTGGACAGAGAAAATGTCTGTATTGTTGGATTTGTACAGGAGTGTGGAGAAAATATTGTACGTGTTCATTGCCGTTGTTGGAGTTCCCGGTGAGTAAGCAGAGGGATTCATGTTTGGAATTTCTGATTGTTACCGGTGTGATCCTATTCCTGATCATTTTACAATTCTCCAAATTGATGATCATTGTACAAATATCCGTCAGAGATATCGATCCTGTCAATTCCACTTTCCGAATTTTCATATTCAATGACAAAGGAAACTAAAGCTCTGTCTCTCCTCTAACTCACGGGATCGACTCAAACGCTGTTCTTGCCTTTAATGATACCTAGTCCAGATTGGTCCCAGTGCTGACGACAGGTAGCTCTCCGAGAAGGTGTGACTGGGAGGGATTTTCATTGCCAGATTTACTGTTTCTGAGTTATTGATCAAAGACAGCCCCCGGTGCTGTGTTTCGCGTCTCCCTGTGGAGTCTGTCACAATCGTATCCCGCTGCCTTTTGGTCAATAATTTGGTCTGATCACCCGATCTAGTGTCCAGGGATCTGCTCACGAGTGTTATCGAACTGAACTACGGTTTAGAATTAATCCATTAACTGAGCCACTCGGTCTCTGTTTGCTAATACTGTTTCAGTGTTTTCAGTGTGTTTCTCCCCTCTGTATCTCATCTTGGCAAAATCAAATGCTGATTTTCCAGAGTCCTGGTCAGTCACAGTTAAGTCAGTGAAACCGGCCACATCGGCGACTGGAATCGGGATCAGCAGCGATCGTTGTTGCTCATTCAGCTCGTTTATATCGCCGACGATTGCCCACATATTGCTTTATCTCCACACTGAAGAAAACAGTTCAAAGATAGTGTGACCCGTGTCTGGTGCTGGATTAGCAGCCGTTCACAGACATCTTTAGCTGCAACTCGATCTGGTGTTAATTCCCGGAGAACGTGTCAGGTAATGCCCAGTGTCTGTTTTCTCTCTCTCTCTCTCTCTCTCTCTCTCTCTCTCTCTCTCTCTCTCTCTCTCTCTCTCTCTCCAGTGAATGTAGTGGCGATTGTGATCCTGTCCAGGGGAAAGTGCGGCCTCTCTACCTGCACCACTCGCTACCTGGTGGCCATGGCAGCGGCAGACCTTCTGACCATTGTCGCCAGCGTCATTTTGTGGCAAATCAAATTCTATTACTTCCCGCTGAGTTTTTTGAACATCACCCCTGTGTGCAGTTTTATCGATGTACTGAGCTACACAGCCACAGACTGTTCTGTCTGGTTCACCGTGGCTTTCACCTTTGATCGATTTGTCGCCATTTGCTGCCAGAAGCGGAAAACAAAATATTGCACCGGGAAAACTGCGGCTGTGGTTCTGACAACAACCGGTGTACTGCTGTGTCTGAGAAACGTTCCCCGATACTTCACATCGGAACCCAGAGTAATAATCGACAATGCACCGTGGTTCTGTGATCTCGTGGACAAAGTTTTCACTGACCCCTGGTGGGTGGGATATGACTGGCTCGATGCGGTTTTAACCCCGTTTCTTCCTTTCGCTGGGATTCTGCTGCTCAACGCTCTGACAGTCAGACACATTTTAGTGGCCAGTCGGGTCCGTAAGGGGCTGAAGGGTCAGAGCAAGGGGGAGAACCGCAGTGACCCGGAGTTGGAGAGCAGGAGGAGGTCTGTGGTTTTACTCTTCACCATCTCCGGCAGCTTCATCCTCCTGTGGATGACATACGTTGTAAATGTCATATATTATCAGGTCTCAGGAAAAGGATTCGAATTCAATGATTCTGAATGGATCTTTCACTGCGTCGGGTTTTTGCTGAGAGATTTCAGCTGCTGCACGAACACATTTATTTACGCGGTGACTCAGTCGAAATTCAGGGAGCAGGTGATCAGCGCGGTGAAATATCCGGTCACCTCGGTGCTTCAGTTCATTAATAAAGCCGCGACCTGAGCACAAGGCAAAGGCGGTTGCAGTGAGGGTTCCAACTCCTCACATTCACCCCCTGATCACCCAGGTGTTATTCCCGGCAGGTTATCGCATCCACCGGCAGCTCAGGAACGTTAGGATAGTGTATGTTTTATGAGTGGCAAGGCACCGTCCTGGAGACTCAGTACCTCATTGGACCAGCCAGATGACAGTCAAAGACCTGCACCGAAACGCTGTCCAGCCATTGGTCTGTGCATATGTCCATCTATTCCCTTTGCGGCCCATCAACCTTACAGCCCACAAAACGGCGGGAATCTAGTCGATTACTGGCTGCCTAATCCAATGTCAATCACACTACTCTCCGCCTTCCCCTTGAATGATTTGTAATGTAACGAAATGAGGCGGGTTTTGGATAAAAGGCGTTTGACAGATCAAATTAAAGTCGCATTCCCGCCACTAACTGGACTGGAGTGTGGTGCAGAGAATTAAAAAATAAAACCTTCACTGCTTCTTTTTCGAATAAAATTCTCTCCCTTCTTGTTTTAATCCGTTCCCCCATTAAGCTAACAGATACGCATTCTGCAGTGGTGTTTCCTTTATGCTCATGATCCCAACAGTCTTACTGTCAGTAACACACACAAACTGCTGGTGGAACGCATCAGGCCAGGCAGCATCTATAGGGAGAAGCACTGTCGACGTTTCGGGCCGAGACCCTTTGTCAGGACAATTACAACGGAGAATATTTAATGTTATTATTTTCTGACATGGCGCTTCCATGCCAGCTGATTATCCATCAACATGCCTGGAAATCTTCCCGCTGTCACGTCTTGAAGAGTTTGACCATATCACTTCGAATCAACTGCATGCCTGTTAATCACATTTATAAAACAGAGAACTTGTTCATGAGCGACTGAAAGCTTAAGTTCTCATATATTTGCCGACTGTTACCACGCTGCTAATGAGAGAGAAAGAGAGACAAAGGGAAACATTTTGGGACTGGAACATCTGCTTTAGATAAGGGACAGAGAACACCGGGAGAGAGAGACTTGTTGACCCACCATATTATGACTCCTGAAAGACTTATGGCTCCAGAGAGGGCTGTTTACTTGGTACCATTCTGTTCATTAAAATTCCTCAGTGGACAGCCGGAGTGTGTTGGTTTGATGGACTAAGCCAGGGGTCAGCAACCTTTACCACAGAAAGAGCCACTTGGACCCGTTTCCCACAGAAAAGAAAACACTGGGAGCCGCAAAACCCGCTTGACATTTAAAATGAAATAACACTGCATACAACGTTTTGTTTTGCCTTTATGCTATGTATAAACAAACTATAATGTGTTGCATTTATGAAATTGATGAACTCCTGCAGAGAAAATGAAATTACATTTCTGCATGCAACAAAAACATTTTGAACTCCGAAAAAAAGACGTTGGGTTGAAGGTTACTTTTAAGTAAAATACTCAACGTCTATTTGAGTCCTTCTTGTATTTATGAAAAACGCCAAACTTAAATTTGCCGCCAGCAGCTAACCAAAAATAACGTCAGCCAGCTGTCAACCTGAAAAATAAAAGGACTATTTCACTGAACAATGAAAACATATGAATATACGTAAAATAATAGGCAATTAAAATATTTATCATACTTGTTCAGGTTGACTCACACCTGACAATGCAGTCGTATTTAGTAGGGATGGATCGATGCTTAGGGGAGTGACCGGGAAGGATAATGTGTTTTTTTCCTCTCTGAACTCACAGAAGCGTTTCCCAAACGATGTTTGCATTGCGATGATTGCAGAATGTAAATACTCCGAATTTATCATGTCGTGACCTTGTTTGAACTCTCTCAAATTGGGGAAGTGAGACAATGTGCCTTTCTGTAAATCTCTGGCAAGCAACGTCAACTTGCGCTCGAATGCCAAAACATCCTCCAACATGTGCAGGGCTGTACGTCCTTACCCCGTTGAAGAGCTGTGTTCAGCGTGTTCAGGTGCGCTGTCATGTCTACCATGAAGTGTAGCTTTTCCAGCCACTCTGGCTGTTCCAGCTCAGGAAAGTTGAGCCCTTTGCTGCCCAGGAAAGTTTTCACTTCTTCCAGACACGCGACAAAGCGTTTCAGCACCTCCCCCCTGGACAACCATCAGACTTTGTTGTGCAGCAGGAGATCAGAATATGCAATTTCCAGCTCGTCCAGTAACAAACGGAATTGACGGTGATTTAAACTTTTTGCCATTATTTTATTGACAATCTGAATGACAACATCCATTACTTCTGTGCATTCCGGAGGAAATGTTTGAGCGCACAGTGCCTCTTGGTGCAAGATGCAGTGAAAAGTCAGCAGCTTTCTGTCCAGCGACTTCTGCAGTAAAGCCACAATTCCCTTGTGCGTTCCCGTCATATTCGGTGCCCCCATCAGTAGCTACTGACACCAGATGGGTGGTCTTTATTCCTTTGGCTCTTAAACAATTCAAGACAGCCTCACAGATGTCCTCCCCCCGTGTTTGGTCTTTTAGAGGTATCAACTCAATCAGTTCTTCCTGTGGCCCGGCAGAGTTTACATACCGGCAGAACAACGCTATTTGTTCAATATCACCTTTGTCTTTAGACTCGTCACAGGCAATCGAGTAGGCCACAGCTGAATTGATGTCTTTAATTTGCTGTCTTGTGATGTCTTCTGCCATTTTTATGGTTCTGTCTTTGACAGTCTTTGCAGAGAGGGGCATATCCCTGATTTTCTGCACAATTTCACTCTTGTTTTTAAAGTCCATGAATAGATGTTCTGAAATCTTAATGAAAGATTCTTTTATATATTCACCATCTGTAAACTGCTTCCCGTGCCTGACTATTTCCTGAGCGGCAATATAACTGGCGTATGTCGTTGATTTTCCAGACTTCATCCATTTCTGGAAATGATTTTTGCTCAGATCAACCTTCCGCATCAGTTCCGAAACGGCTTTTTTTCTCTCATCTCCATCCGGATATTTTTGAGCAAAGGCTGCGTGTTTATTCTGGAAATGCCTTGCGACATTTGACTTTTTGTTGTTTGCTAGTTTCTCATTGCATATTAAGCATACCGGTAAACCAGTCTCGTCAACAGTGAAAGCAAATGAATCTGTCCACGTATCATTAAACGTTCTGTTTTCTTCAGTCACTTTTCTTTTTTTAGAATTCTCCATAGTTGGCTTACCTTGGATCGAAAAATTAAAGAAATCGCGCACTGACGGGTGTCAGGTATTGGCAGTGGTGACGTATATTAATAGCGATAAAAACACGTTGTAGCGGTGTGCTCACGCAGTCAGTAAACTGCAGTCGAATAACTTTATTCGAACTAAACAGCCTTGCTTTTAAGCCTCCCTCAACCCAGCCCCCATGGACGCAGATGCTGCAAAAGACGCGTACTCACAAACCCCCGTAGGCTATCTCCCTTAGCCGGAATGCTGGCTAATTGTGAGGAAATGTGTC
This sequence comes from Hypanus sabinus, assembly GCF_030144855.1. NCBI lineage: Eukaryota > Metazoa > Chordata > Chondrichthyes > Myliobatiformes > Dasyatidae > Hypanus > Hypanus sabinus. Next base: position 435,849 of record NW_026778987.1, read on the forward strand.
GCCACACTTAGATTGTACAAGATCACCAAATTCTTCAAATTTAGAATTACATTTCAAAAGCTAACAAACTAACATAAAATACATTTTAATTAAATACTGACCAATTATTTCCCAAAGCCACAGGGAGCCGCAGCACAGAGGTGAAAGAGCCACAAATGGCTCGGGAGCCGCAGGTTGCCGACCCCCGCCCTAGGGTATGCCCCATCCGGCCCCAGGGACATCTGTCCAGCACGTCCGCTTTTCCTAATGTCAATAAGTTGTAGCATATCACTGACTCTCCACTCAGCCTTAGATCACCCGAACAATAGCAATACACAAGTCAGGCTGCTGATTACAGCTCAGCATTCAACACAATCAGACCCTCAATTGTAATCAACAAGCTCCAAAACCTGGGCCTCTGTACCTCCTTCTGCACTGGATCCTCACCAGGAGACCACAGATCAGAAACAACATCTCCTCCTTGCTGACAATCAACACCGGCACACCTCAACGATGCGTGCTCAGCCCACTGCTCTACTCTCTCAACACCACGTCTGGGCTCATCTATAAACTTGCTGATGACACAACTATTGTTGGTGGAATTTCAGACGGTGACGAGGAGGAGTACAGGAGTGAGATAGATCAGCAAGTTGAGTGGTGTCACAGCAACAACCTTGCACTCAGCATCATGAAGACAAAGGAATTGATTGTGGATTCAGGAAGGGGAAGTCGAGGGAACACACACCAGTCCTCATCGTGGGATCAGAAGTGAACAGGGTGAGCAGTTTCCATTTCCTGCCTGTCAACATCTCTGAGGAACCATCCTGGGCCCAACATATTGATGTAGTTACAATGAAGGCACAACATCGGCTATATTTCATTCGGAGACTGAGGGGAATCGGTCTGTCACTAAAGACACTTGCAAATTTCTACAGATGTACTGTGGAGAGCAGTCTAACTGGTTGCATCACTGCCTGGTGTGGAGAGGCCACTGCACAGGATCGGAAAACGCTGCAGAAAGTTGTAAACTCAGCCAGCTCCTTCATGGACACTGGACTCCACAGCATCCAGGACACATGCAAAAGATGATGCCACAAAAAGATGGCATCCATCATTAAGGACACCCATCATCCAGGACATCATTGCTACCAACAAGGAGGATGTACAGGACCCTGGAGACACACTCACTGGTTCAGGAACAGATTCATCCCCACCACCTGATTTCTGAATGGACAATGAGCCGATAAACACTTGCTCAGGATTTCACCACGTACACCAGTGGTATTAAACCTGATTCTGATACACAAACACACACAGCTGGGCTCAAACATACAACACTCTCACATACCTCCTTTTGTGATACCCTGCTTGCTCCGTGGGCCCCGGTATGAAGCTCAAACTGTTGCAAAACCTGTCCTTTAAATTCATGGCTGAGGCTGTGTTGTATCTGTTCACTGTTTGTGTTCGATATTAAATGAAGAGCATTGAATGGGAAGGAAGGTTTGAATAGAAGAATAAAGATCTCCTCTGAAGGTATATGGGGTCCTGGTGAGAGCGTACATGGAACACTGTGCACAGGTCTGGTCTCCCTCCCGGAGTCAGCCTGTGGAATGAAGGGAATGAAGAGAATTCCCAGATTGATTTAGGAGGTGAGGTAGTGTCCTCGGAGATTGTACTGTCAGGGCCTGTCTCAAAATTAGAGAAATAAAGGGTAGTCTGACTGAGACAGACACAGTCTCACAGGGTATTGACAGGGTGGGGCAGGAATGATGTTTCCTTTGGCTGTGGTGAGGAATGGGGGTCACAGAATCCGAGTTCACCTCAGCAGGACTGAGATGAGGAGAAATTTCCTCATCCAGAAGGCAGTGAATCTTTGGAATTTTCTCTGCATGTTTTCTAAATTCAAAGGACAAATTTTGGGGCTCTGAGATGCTGGGAACGTTGCGCGAAAGTGACGCTGAGGTCAAAGATCAGGCATGTTATGTGTGAAAGGCAGAACGGACGCAAGGGACGTCTTTTTATTTGTTTCTAAAGTACGAGGTTACCTTTGTGCCTGGTTCTCCCTGGGCCTTCAGCCTAACCTTTTGCACAGGGGAGCGCTCACAACACTGGAATTCCGTCCGCAGCCGCTGCGGGTCAGCTCCCCTATCCCAGCAGCAGGAGACAGTTCTGGGAGGAAACTCCCGAAACAGGCCCCGACCCACGGCGGGGAAAGACCGGGCACCCTCTGTGTGGCTGAAACACGGCGACCTGCTGCCAGTCTCGGGTCTCTCACTGTGTAAATTCGTTCTCGATTCCAAACTTCGGTCCGCTCAGCGCCCCGCCCACTGACACATCTCAGCCAATGGAGGCAAGATTCTCCCAGTCGTGTTCTCTGATTGGCTGTGAGTGTCTGAGGACGGGCTGCTACCGGGAGCTGGAGCTGTCAGTCACAGTTTGGTCTCAGAAACAAAGCAAGTTCCCCAAGGCTCAAAGTTCAAAGTAAATTTTATTATCAGAGTACATATAAGTCGCCACATACAACTCCTACATTTCTGGATCACTGAAAGATCAGCCAGAGTGCATCAGTCAACAAACTTCGCCAATGCAGATAAACAACGAGAACAGGAAATAACCGCAGCGGCAGCAGATAGACTCAGCGCTCCCTGTTCAATCTGACAGGACAAGAAACAGTAAGGCGCAAAGGTAAACTCGTCTTTCAGAAATTAAGAAATAGAGCTGCGGCCATTTGGCCCCTTGCGCTTCTTCTGCGCTTCACTCAGAACATGCTTGTCCTTTGAACTCAGCATCACATTCCTGCAAATTCCATCACCGCTGAGCCCCAGGATATGTCTATTCAATTTCGAAACCTTGTGGAGATAATTGCAATGATCCACTGCACTCTGGGTGAGGAAATTTCACCTCATCTCAGTCCTGCTGAGTTGTCCTCGGATTTTGAGTCTGTGAGCGCTGGTTTCACACCTTATGGGAAACATCATTCCAGCCCTTCAGCTGTAAATATCCTGTGAGATTGCATTTCTCTAATTCTGAGACAGGAATGCGATCTGTCTCTGTCAAACCACCTTTCATTTCACTTATTTTGAGACAGTCCCAGTACGATGATTTGTTGTGGGAGCATCTCTATGGACAGCAGGTGAGTGCAGTTATCCTGTGTTGTTCCCAGCCTGATGGTTAAGGGGTAATAACTGTTCCTGACCCTGGTGGGGCGAGATCACGGGCAGGGTCTGGAAAGAGAAACCCACTCCCAGTCCCTTCCCGAGAGGTTCCATATATAACCCTGAGGAGTGGCACAAGTCCCCGGGCAGTGTCTGGAAAGGGGAACCCACTCCCTGTCCCTGTCTGAGAGGTTCCATATAAAACCCTGAGGAGTGGAACAAGTCCCCGGGCAGGGTCTGGAAAGGGGAACCCACTCCCTGTCCCTGTCCGAGAGGTTCCATATAAAACCCTGAGGAGTGGCACAAATCCCCAGGCAGGGTCTGGAAAGGGGAACCCACTCCCTGTCCCTGCCCAAGTGGTTCCATATAAAACCCTGAGGAGTGGCACAAGTCCCCGGGCAGGGTCTGGAAAGGGGAACCCACTCCCTGTCCCTGTACGAGAGGTTCCATATATAACCCTGAGGAGTGGCCCAAGTCCCCGGGCAGTGTCTGGAAAGGGGAACCCACTCCCTGTCCCTATACGAGAGGTTCCATATATAACCCTGAGGAGTGGCACAAGTCCCCGGGCAGGGTCGGGAGAGTTTGGCAAGCCTGTGTGAGCCATTTATGGAACACCACTGGTTTTTCTGGCGGGTCACAAGCATCACTAATTATACTCCATAAGTCATCGGGGTCCAGGGCTTAGGAATTGAGATTCCTCCCACCATTATTTGGGGAAACTGTCTGAAATTTCCCCGAAATATCTATCTGCTGGCTCAGATCTTATTCCCTTTGATTTTGTTATCTGCAGTGTCTGTCCCCGGCTATCAGGTGTTAATTCGGGGAGCCTTTCCGTCCCGGCCCCTCCGGGTGTGGAAACAACAGCCGATGCAGAGAGAGCCTCGGCAGGTGGTTATCGAGGCCGCTGTTGGACGTCTGCAGCTACTTCAATGACCTCTGAGGGGTCTCCAATTGATCACACAGGGGAGGGGAGCAGAAGGAGCCGGCAACTGTGGCCACAAGAAATATTGGTGCATATTGGACCAATCGCATAGGTAGGAAAGGTGCGGTCCTCAATAGATATACAAACGTATTCGGGAGTGACGTAGAACACTGAAAAGAGTCCTCAGGCGTAGTGATGCCTCGATTCTGCCTGAGCCACGTGCCAGTGAGGGTAAGAACAGGATGATCTGACAGATGACAGTGTGGCTGTGAAACTGGTGCCGAGGGGCAGGGCTTCTGATTCCGGGATCATTAGTGAACATAGGACCTGTACAACAGGGACTGTTTACACCTGAACTCGGTGGGGGGAGGGTCAGTGTCTGCTGATATCCATGCGGGTAGGATTGCCAGAGCTGTCCGAGAGGTTTTAAATTAATTTGGCAGCAGATCTGAACTGGAGTGATGGGCTGAGGAGAATGTTGTTAGTCTTCAAACAGCAGCAGTGTGTACTGAGACTGCCACCATTGAGAGGCTGACGATAGGGCAAAACGTCGGTGGGCGGGATGAGTTGCAATGCAAAAGGGTGAGAAAATGAAAAAGGTGATGAATTCGGAACTGAAGGTTTTCTACTTGAATGCGTGCAATACATGGAGTAAGGGAGATGAACTTGTGTCACAGTTACAGATTGGCATTGTGGGCATCACTGAATGGTGGCTGAAGGAAGATTATAGCTGGGAGCTTCATGAGCAAGGATACAGATTGTACTGAATGGACAGGCAGGTAGGCAGAGGGGTGGGGAGGTTCTGTATGTAAAAATGAAATCAAATCTTCTAACTGGTGAAATGGGATTGCAAGGTTTAGAATACTGACATGTAGGGGGTGAATACTGATGCACTCAAATATTTTCTATTTTATACTTGTAATTACTTTTTTCACTTTTTGGTGATCTATTTTCACATTGACACAACAGAGTTTTTTATTTCTGCTGATTAGTGTGAATAAAACAAATCTAAATCCACTCTGTCTTAATGTTGTAAAACAATAAAAGATGATGATTTCCAAGATGGCCGCATACTTTTTATAAGCACTGCAAGTGCAATTACGAAGAAAGCACGGCAGTGCCTCTCCTTCCTTTGAAGTTTACAAAGCTGCAGCATCACACACACACACACACACACACACACACACACACACACACACACACACACACACACACACACACACACAGCATTGATGAAGTGCTTTGAGGGGTTGGTCATGACTAGAATCAACTCCTGTCTGTGCATGGACCCAAACCCACTGCAATTTGCCGATCGCCACAATATATCTACAGTAGATGGAATCTCACTGACTCTCCACTCAGCCTTAGATCACCTGGACAATAGCAATACACAAGTCAGGCTGCTGATTACAGCTCAGCATTCAACACAATCAGACCCTCAATTGTAATCAACAAGCTCCAAAACCTGGGCTTCTGTACCTCCTTCTGCAACTGGATCCTCACCAGGAGACCACAGTCTGTCTGGATCAGAAATAACATCTCCTCATTGCTGACAATCAACACCGACACACCTCAACGATGTGTGCTCAGCCCATTGCTCTACTCTCTCTACACCACGTCTGTGTGTCTATCCTGGGCCCAGCATATTGAATGCAGTTACAATGAAGGCACAACATCGGCTATACTTAATTCGGAAATTGAGGGGGATCGGTCTGTCCCTAAAGACATTTGCTAATTTCTACAAATGTACTGTGGAGAGCATTCTAACTGGTTGCATCACTGCCTGGTGTGGAGAGGCCACTGCACAGGATCAGAAAATGCTGCAGAAAGTTGTAAACTCAGCCAGCTCCTTCATGGGCACTGGACTCCACAGCATCCAGGACACATTCAAAAGATGATGCCACAAAAAGGTGGCATCCATCATTAAGGACCCCCATCACCCAGGACATGACCTCTTCTCATTGCGACCATCAAGGAGGATGTACAGGACCCTGAAGATACTCTTACTGGTTTAGGAACAGCTTCTTCCCCACCATCAGATTTCCGAATGGACAATGAACCCATCAACACCCCCTCAGTATTTTCCCGCTCGTTTTGCACTACATTCTAAATATAATTTTACACATTCTAATTGTAATCTGTGGTTTTTATTAGTAAATATTGCATTGTACTGCAGACACAAAGGAACAAATTTCACCACAGATGCAGTAAACCTGATTCTGATACACAAACACACACAGCTGGGCTCAGACATACAACACTCTCATATTCCTCTCTTTGTGGCACCCTGCTTGCTCCGCGGCATGTTCTGCGTGAAAGGCAGGACAGACACAACGGGCCGAATGGCCTGCTCCAGTTTCCTTTTTCTAAAGTCCGAGTTTACCTTTGCGCCTGGTTCTCCCTTGACCTTCAGCCTGTCCTTTTGCACAGGGGAGCACTCACACACCGGAGTTCCATCGGCAGCCGCTGCGGGCCAGCTCCCGTATCCCAGCAGCAGGAGACAGGACCGGGAGGAAACTCCGGACAACAGGCCCCGATCCACGGCGGGGAAAGACCGGGCACCCCCTGTGTGGCGGAAACTTATCACGGAATCTCCGCCCGAATCGTCACCTCCGCCATCGGAAGGGTTCAAAACACCGGCCGCTGTTGCAGCCTTTACCCGGGGAGCTGCTCCCAATCTCGGGTCTCTCACCGGGTCCACTCGTACCCGATTCCAAACTTCGGTCAGAATATGCTTGTCCTTTGACCTCAGCACCAGATTCCTGCAACTTCCCATCACCGCTGAGCCTCAGGATTTGTCTATTCAATTTAGAAACCTTGTGGAGATAATTGCAATGATTCACTGCACTCTGGGTGAGGAAATTTCTCCTCATCTCAGTCCTGCTGAGTTGTCCTCGGATTTTGAGACTGCGACCGCTGGTTCCACACCTTGTGGGAAACATCATTCCAGCCCTTCCGCTGTAAATATCCTGTGAGATTGTATTTCTCTAATTCTGAGACAGGAATGTGATCTGTCTCAGTCAAATCACCTCATATTTCACTCATTTTGAGACAGTCCCAGTACTATGATTCGTTCGGGGAGCATCTCGATGGACAGCAAGTGAGTGCAGTTATCCTGTGTTCTTCCGCAGCCAGATAACTGTATCTGACCCTGGTGGGGGCGAGTCCTAAGGCTCTTGTACCTTCTACCTGATTACAGCAGTGAGAAAAGAGCCTGCCTGTGTGGTGAGCCTGATCACAGCCGCCCGTATCACCGTCCCCTCTGGCCTGCCCTATCCGGGACCAAAGCGATTCTGGAGAGTAAATGTGGTACTCTGTCGAGTATCACTGTCATCCAGGCTCTCATCCAGCCTCTTATTATTCTTGTCTGTGATTGCAGTACGACAATCTCTGGCCCAATGTCCCCACTTTCTACAAACCCCGTTTCTGTCCTTAGCCAAGTGTCCCCTTCATCTGCACCATCGCACGATCCTGCCACCTGTTCTGGGTTCTTCGTTGGGACCTGAACTCCATCTCCTCACTACCGGGTCTCTGTGCACACTCTCGCTTTTCCCCAATCCCTTGAAAGAGTACATATTCCTCAGAATTTATGTCACCCTGGGCCAGGTCTGACACGGCGAATTGAGATTAGTTAACTTACAGGAGTGGGCAGGCTTCGGTCTGAGACAGTTTAGAAAAGTCTGCACTGCCAGCTGGACATACTGATCTGTCCAGGGGTTTGCCGGCATTGGACTCACACGTATCCTTAAAACGAGCTATAAAGTACGCAAGGAATTCTCCTTTTTTCTGTCGTTATCGGGTAAATTCACCAAAATCCGCCTGCAGTCGGGCTGTTATTCAAATGGGTTCCCTTACCTCAGTGACCCACTGTGCCATGGCTTGTACTACATCAGCCCCTCTGGTGGCTCCCGGTCACCTTCGGGCATCTGCCTGGGAAAGGGGAACCAACTCCTTGTCTCTGCCCGAGAAGTTCCATATATAACCCTGAGGAGTGGCACAAGTCCACGGGCAGAGCCTGGAAAGTGGAACCCACTCCCTGTCCCTGTCTGAGAGGTTCCATATATAACCCTGAGGAGTGGCACAAGTCCCGTGGCAGGGTCTGGAAAGGAGAACCCACTCCCTGTCCCTGTCCGAGAGGTTCCATATATAACCCTGAGGAGTGGCACAAGTCCCCGGGCAGGTTCTGGAAAGGTGAACCCACTCCCTGTCCCTGTCCGAGAGGTTCCATATATAACCCTGAGGAGTGGCACAAGTCTCCGGGCAGGGTCTGGAAAGGGGAACCCACTCCCAGTTCCTGCCCGAGAGTTTCCATATATAACCCTGAGGAGTGCAAGCAAATCCCCGGGCAGGGTCTGGAAAGGGGAACCCTCTCCCTGTCCCTGTCCGAGAGGTTCCTTATATAACCCTGAGCAGTGGCACAGTCTCCGGGCAGGGTCTGGAAAAGGGAACCCACTGCCTTTTTCAATGAGTTCAGGTCAAGTCCCTGGTCCGGACAGTTATAATGCTGAATTTTTAAAATCCTTTTCTTCTTTTCTCGCTCCATGGTTTTGTAAAATTTTTAAAGATGCGTTAACCATAGGTAAATAACCACAATCTTTTTATGATGCCTCCATTTCTCCAATTCTTAAAAAAGATAAAGACCCTACTGAATGTGCATCCTATCGGCCAATATCCTTGCTGAATACGGATTGTAAGATTTTTACCAAAATTCTTGCCACCAGATTAGAAAAAGTACTACCTCAAATTATCTCTGAAGATCAGACCAGATTTATTAAAAACTGTTATTCATCTTTTAACATTAGAAAATTTATTAATATAATTTATACTTCTCCATCTAAAATACTAGAATGTCATTTCCTTTGATGCTGAAATAGCGTTTGATAGAGTTGAATGGCTATATTTATTTTATACGTTGCAGAATTTTAATTTAAGCTTGTTATTTGTATCATGGATTAAATTAATGTATTATAAATCTTTGGCTTCGGTTCTTACCGATAATCAAAGATCTCCTTTTTTACAGTTGTCCCGTGGTACGAGGCAAGGCTGCCCTTTAAGTCCTCTATTATTTGACATTGCTTTGGAACCTTTAGCCGTTGCCATTCGTGAATCACCTAATATTTTTGGTATTACCCGTGGATAAGGGACTTATAAGTTATCATTATATGCTGATGATTTGTTACTATACATATCTGACCCTGAGAGATCTATTCCTGCTATTTCATCCTTGCTTGCTCAGTTTAGTAGCTTTTCTGGCTACAAACCGAATTTTAATAAGTGTGAATTATTTCCATTAAATATGCAAGTGCCAATTTATAAATACTTACTGTTTAAAGTTGTCACAGATCATTTTACTTATTTGGGTATTAAAATTACCAAGAAACATAAGGGTTTATTTAAAGTTAATTTTTTACCTTTAATTGAACAAATCAAGCAACTTGTTATCAGGTGGTCCCCATTATCTCTGTCATTGGTTGGTCGAATTAATACTAACAAGATGATAGTATTACCCATATTTTTATATTTAATCGAAGTATTACCAATTTTTATTACTAAATCTTTTTTTGATATTATTGATTGCAAAATATCTTCATACATGTGGCAGAATAAAAATCCTAGATTAAGTAAGAAATATTTACAGAAGATTAAGTAGGAAGGTGGTTTGGCTTTGCCAAACTACTGGGCAGTTAACATCCGATAGTTAATACCTTGGACACGAGAATTGGTCGTAGTACCTTGCCCACAATGGGTAAATTTGGAGTGTAAATCTGTACAAGACTTCTCATTCTTTTCTATTTTAGGATCTTTGCTTCCTTTTGCTTTATCTAAACCAAATAAACAAATAACTAATCCCGTAGTTAAACATACACTAAGAATATGGTTTCAATTTCATAAATTCTTTAGCTTGAATAAGTTTATCTTATCAACCCCTATTATTTCTAACTTTTTGTCCAGCCCTCTTTTATGGACTAAGCCTTTGTGTTATGGAAAGCAAAAGGTATAACATGTTTTTGTGATCTATTTTTAGATAACAGTTTTATGTCCTTTGAACAGCTATCCAGCCTAAAACTCATTTTTTTTTAAGATACTTGCAAGTTTGAAATTTCTTGAATGTTAGTCTTTTCTGAAATTATGTCCAATGGACATTACAATGGATTGCAGAGAGTAAATGTGGTACTCTGTCGAGTATCACTGTGATCCTTCCCCTCGGGCCTGCCCTATCTGGGACCAAAGGGATTGCAGAGAGTAAATGTGGTACTCTGTCGAGTATCACTGTCACCCAGGATCACTTCCTGCCCCTTATTATTCTTGTCTGTGATTCCAGTGCGACAGTCTCTGGCCCAATGTCCCCTCTGTCTACAAAACCCGTTTCTGTCCTTAGCCAAGTGTCCTCTTCATCTGCACCGTCCGCATGATCCTGCCACCCGTTCTGGGTTCTTCATCGGGACCCGAACTCCATCTCCTCACTACCGGTTCTCTGTACACACTCTCCCTTTTCCACAGTCCCTTTAAAGAGTCAATTGTGCTACATATTCATCAGAACTTAAGTCACCCGGGGCCAGGTCTGACACAGCGAATTGAGATTAGTTAACTTAAAGGAGTGGGCAGGCTTGGGTCTGAGACAGTTTAGAAAAGTCTGCACTGCCAGCTGGACACATTGATCTGTCCAGGGGTTTGCCGGCATTGGACTCTCACGTATCCTTAAAACGAGCGATAAAGTATGCAAGGGATTCTCCTTTTTTCTGTAGTTACCGGGTAAATTCTCAAAATCCGCATGCAGTCGGGCTGTCATTCAAATGGGTTCCCTTACCTCAGCGACCCACCGTGCCAGGGCTTGTATTACATCAGCCCCTCTGGTGGCTCCCGGTCACCTTCGGGCGTCTGCCTGTGAAAGGAGAACCCACTCCCTGTCCCTGTCCGAGAGGTTCCATATATAACCCTGAGGTGTGGCACACGTTCCCGGGCAGGGTCTGGAAAGGGGAACCCACTCCCTGTCCCTGTCCGAGAGGTTCCATATATAACCCTGAGGAGTGGCACAAGTCCCCGGCCATGGTCTGGAAAGGGGAACCCACTCCCTTTTTCAATGAATTCAGGTAAAGCCCCTGGTCCGGATGGTTATACTGCTGAATTTTTAAAATTCTTTTTTTCTATACTCGCTCCTTGGCTTTGTAAACTTTTTAAAGATGCGTTAACCATAGGTAAAAAAACACAATCTTTTTATGATGCCTCCATTTCTCCAATTCTTAAAAAAGATATAGTCCCCACTGAATGTGCATCCTATCGGCCAATATCCTTGCTGAATATGGATTCTAAGATTTTTACCAAAATTCTTGCCACTAGATTAGAAAAAGTATTACCTCAAATTATCTCTGAAGATCAGACCGGATTTATTAAAAACTGTTATTCATCTTTTAACATTAGAAAATTTATTAATATAATTTATACTTCTTCATCTAAAATAGCAGAGTCATTTCCTTAGATGCTGAGAAAGCGTTCGATAGAGTTGAATGGCTATGTTAATTTTATACGTGGCAGAATTTTAATTTTAGCTTGAAATTTATATCAGGGATTAAATTAATGTATTATAAACCTTTGGCTTCGGTTCTTACCAATAATCAAAGATCTTTTTTTTAGTTGTCCTGTGGTACGAGGCAAGGCTGCCCTTTAGGGCCTCTATTATTTGACATTGCTTTGGAACCTTTAGCCGTTGCCATTCGTGAATCACCTAATATTTTTGGTATTGGGACTTGTAAGTTATCATTATATGCTGATGATTTGTTACTATACATATCTGACCCTGAGAGATCTATTCCTGCTATTTCATCCTTGCTTGCTCAGTTTAGTAGCTTTTCTGGCAACAAACTGAAATTTAGTTAGAGTGAATTATTTCCATTAAATATGAAAGTTCCAATTTATAAAAACTTACCATTTAAAATTGTCACAGATCATTTTACTTATTTGGGTATTAAAATTACCAAGAAACATAAGGGTTTATTTAAAGTTAATTTTTTACCTTTAATTGAACAAATCAAGCAACTTGTTACAGGTAGTCCACATTATCTCTGTCATTGGTTGGTTGAATTAATACTATCAAGTTGATAGTATTACCCAAATTTTTATATTTATTCCAAACATTACCAATTTTTATTCCTAAATCTTAATTTGATATTATTGACTCCAAAATATCCTCGTATGTGTGGCAAAATAAAAATCCTAGATTAAGTAAAACATATTTACAGAAGCCTAAGAAGGAAGGTGGTTTTGCTTTGCCAAACCTGAGATTTTACTATTGGGCAGTTAATATTCAATATTTAATATTTTGGACACAAGAATCGGACATAGTACCTTGCCCACAATGGGTAAATTTGCAGTGTAAATCTGTACAAGACTTCTCATTGTTCTCTATTTTAGGATCTTCGCTTCCTTTTGCTTTATCTAAACCGAATAAACAAATAACTAATCCTACAGTTAAACATACATTAAGAATATGGTTTCAATTTCGTAAATCCTTTGGCTTGAATAATCAACCCCTATTATATCTAACTTCTTTTTCCAGCCCTCTTTTAAGGACTAAGCCTTTGTATTATGGAAAACAAAAGCTATAACATGTTTTCGTGATCTATTTTTAGATAACAGTTTTATGTCCTTTGAACAGCTATCCAGACTGAAACTCATTTTTTTAGATACTTGCAAGTTAGAAATTTCTTGAATGTTAGTCTTTTCTGAAATTATGTCCAATGGACATTACAGAAAAAATTCAGGCTCTGAATCCTTGCCAGAAGGGTTTAGTAGCCATCATTTATAATATGATCATGAAAATACAGCCAGGAGTATCAGAAAAAAATAAGGAATGGGCAAAAGAACTTTACTGTCTTATACCCACAGAGCAGTGGGAGAAAATTTTACAATTAGTCAATTCTTCTTCTATTTGTGCTAAACATGCCTAATACAAGTTAATGTTGTTCATAGGGCTCACATGTCCAAGGATAAACTCACTCAATTTTATTCTTAAGTTAATCCAACCAGTGACAGATGTCATTCTGAAGTCACTTCATTGATCCACATGTTCTGGTCTTGCCCCTATTTGCAAAATTACTGGAAAGATATTTTTGGTATTATTTCAACAGTTCTGAATATCAAATTACAAACGCATACTATTACTGCAATTTTCGGTTCACCAATGGTGGTTAATAGTCGTTTATCCCCCCTCAGCCCGGCGGATGATTGCATTTGTTACATTAATGTCTAGAAGATCTATCCTACTGAATTGGAAAGAAATTAGTCCTCCAGCTGTATTTCAGTGGTTTTCTCAAACGATTTCTTGTTCGAGTTTAGAAAAAATTACAAGTGTTGTCTTTGACCCTTCAGTTAAATATGAAGAAACTTGGAGACCATTTATTCAACATTTTCATATTAGCTAACCTGACTTTTCCTAAACCTGACTTTTATTGTCCTTAATTATTTGGATGGAGGTTGCGGAGTTATTGACGCTACTGTGTATAATTGATATAATGCAATGGCCCATGTCGGTTAGGATTTTTTTCATTTTTTGGGGGGCGGGAGAGGGTTTCATATGTTCTCCATTTTTTGTAACCACTATGAGATTGGGAGGTTAATACCCTGAACCTATTAGTTATGTACTCTCAAGCTATTTGTATTCATGTTTCATTTATGTTTGTTTAAAATCAATAAAAAGATTTTTAAAAGGACTACTCTGAGGAAAGGGTGGAATAGGCGCAACGGGCCGAGTGGCCTGGCCTGCTCCTGTTTCTTATTTTCTAAAGTCCGAGATTACCTTTGCGCCTGGCTCTCCCTGGGCCTTCAGCCTGTCCTTTTGCACAGGGGAGCGCTCACACACCGGAGCTCCATCGGCAGCCGCTGCGGGCCAGCTCCGGGATCCCAGCAGCAGGAGACAGGACTGGGAGGAAACTCCGGACAACAGGCCCCGATCCACGGCGGGGAAAGACCGGGCTCCCCCTGTGGGGCTGAAACATCTCTCGTAATCTCCGCCCGAATCTTCACCTCCGCCATCGGAAGGATTCAAAACTCCGGCCGCTGTTGCAGCCTTTACCCGGGGAGCTGCTCCCAATCTCGGGTCTCTCACCGGGTCCACTCGTTCCCGGTTCCAAACTTCGGTCCGCCCAGCGTCCCGCCTACTGACACTCCTCAGCCAATGGAGGCAAGCCTCTCCCAGTGGTATTCTCTGATTGGCTGTGAGCGTGTCCGAGGGCGGACTGTTACCGGGAGCCGGAGATGTCAGTCACAGTTTGTTCTCAGAAACAAAGCAAGTTCCCCGAGGCTCGAAGTTCAAAGTAAATTTTATTATTATTTTCAATTTTTTAAATTTTTTTATTGAACACAAACAAAAACAGAAACACTAAACATATGCTAACAAATGCAGAGAATCACACAAAAGCAGCAACAAATATATAACTATTAACTTTAAATATACGAATAAACGAGGAAATCCGCTCTAAATACTGTTGGGCAGAAGGAACTGTATCTAAGAGGAGTCACAAAACAGGAACATTTACAGAGATAACCCAAAACATTCACAGATTTGTACAGTCTTTACAGCTTTCTGGTTACGGGAAATTCTCAGACTATAAACGTATAGTTTGAAATCTGACGTAACAAATATAAATGAAGGTTTTTTTTGCTGTGATTGCATTTATGGATATATAATTTGCTGTAAATTAACAAAAGATTTATGATAGAGAAATGATACCCATGAGATTTAGTGTTATTAGTAAACCCAAATAAGACATTTTGAAAACAAAAAGTAAAATCCACATTAATAAATTGACAAACATCAACCCTAAATGTTTTAACATATTCACAATCCCAAAACAGATGAAATAAATTCTCTGTATATAAACCACAAAAATAACAGTTAGTTTCAATATCAGAATTAACCCTTGTCAAATAAACACTGTTTGAATAATATCTATGTATAATTTTAAATAAGCCCCAGATACTCCTCCACCTCAGATTCCCCAAGCGTCTGTTCCAAAAACTAACAGAGTACATATAAGTCGCCACAAACTCCTACAAACATACAGAGCAAAGCTACAGAACGGTAACTATATCTGGATCACTGAAAGATCAACCAGAGTGCAGAAGACAACAAACTTCGCCAATGCAAATAAACAACGAGAACATGAAATAACGGCAGCGGCTGCCGATAGATGTCCGGTGCTCTCAGCGCTCCCTGTTCAATCTGACAGGACAAGAAACAATGAAGCACAAAGGTAAACTCGTGTTTCAGAAAATCAGAAATGAGAAGGCATGGCCATTCAGCCCCCGGCATCACTTCCACCCTTCACTCAGAACATGCTCGACTTTTGACCTCAGCACCTCTTTCCTGCAACTTCCCATCACCCCTGAGCCTCAGGATATGTCCATTCAATTTAGAAATCTTGTGGAGATAATTGCAATGATTCACTGCACGCTGGGTGAGGAAATTTCTCCTCATCTCAGTCCTGCTGAGTTGTCCTCAGATTTTGAGTCTGTGCCCGCTGGTTCCACACCTTATGGGAAACATCATTCCAGCCCTTCCGCTGTAAATATCCTGTGAGATTGTATTTCTCTAATTCTGAGACAGGAATGCGATCTGTCTCAGTCAAACCACCTCTCATTTCACTCATTTTGAGACAGTCCCAGTACGATGATTTGTTGCGGGAGCATCTCTATGTACAAGCGAGTGCAGTTATCCTGTGTTGTTCCACAGCCTGATGGTTGAGGGGTAGTTACTGTTCCTGACCCTGGAGGGGCGACTTCTGAGGCTCTTGTACCTTCTACCTGATTACAGCAGTGAGAAAAGAGCCTGCCTGTATGGTGAGCCTGATCACAGCCGCCTGTATCACCGTCCCCTCTGGCCTGTCCTATCCGGGACCAAAGGGATTGTGGATAGTAAATAGACAATAGACAATAGGTGCAGAAGTAGACCATTTAGCCCCTCGAGTCTGCACCGCCATTCTGAGATCATGGCTGATCATTCACTATCAATACCCAGTCCCTGCCTTGTCCCCATATCCCTTGATTCCCCTATCAAGGGATATCAAGGAATGTGGTACTCTGTCGAGTATCACTGTCATCCGTCCCCTCTGGCCTGCACTATCCGGGACCAAAGTGATTGTGGATAGTAAATGAGGTACTCTGTCGATTATCACTCTGATCCGTCCCCTCTGGCCTGCCCCATCCGGGACCAAAGGGATTGTGGATAGTAAATAGACAATAGACAATAGGTGCAGAAGTAGACCATTTAGCCCCTCGAGTCTGCACCGCCATTCTGAGATCATGGCTGATCATTCACTATCAATACCCAGTCCCTGCCTTGTCCCCATATCCCTTGATTCCCCTATCAAGGGATATCAAGGAATGTGGTACTCTGTCGAGTATCACTGTGATCCGTCCCCTCTGGCCTGCACTATCCGGGACCAAAGGGATTGTGGATAGTAAATGAGGTACTCTGTCGATTATCACTCTGATCCGTCCCCTCTGGCCTGCCACATCCGGGACCAAAGGGATTGTGGAGAGTAAATGTGTTAGTCTGTCGAGTATCACTGTCATCCAGGCTCTCATCCTGCCTCTTATTATTCTTGTCTGTGATTGCAGTGCGACAATCTCTGGCCCAATGTCCCCACTTTCTACAAACCCCGTTTCAATCCTTAGCCAAGTGTCCTCTTCATCTGCACCGTCCGCACGATCCTGCCACCCGTTCTGGGTTCTTCGTCGGGACCCGAACTCCATCTCCTCACTACCGGTTCTCTGTGCACACTCTCGCTTTTCCCCAGTCCCTTTAAAGAGTCAATTGCGCTCCACATTCATCAGAATTTATGTCACCCGGGGCCCGGTCTGACACAGCGAATTGAGATTAATTAACTTAAAGGAGTGGGCAGTGGGCCTGAGACAGTTTAGAAAAGTCTGCACTGCCAGCTGGACATACTGATCTGTCCAGGGGTTTGCCGGCATTAGAATCTCACGTATCCTTAAAACGAGCTATAAAGTACGCAAGGGATTCTCCTTTTTTCTGTAGTTATCGGGTAAATTCACCAAAATCCGCGTGCAGTCGGGCTGTCATTCAAATGGGTTCCCTTACCTCATGGCTTGTCCCTGGCGCTGTCCAAGAGGTTCCATATATAACCCTGAGGAGTGGCACAAGTCCCGGGGCAGGGTCTGAAAAGGGGAACCCACTCCCTGTCCCTGTCTGAGAAGTTCCATATATAACCCTGAGGAGTGGCACAAGTCCCGGGGCAGGGTCTGAAAAGGGGAACCCACTCCCTGTCCCTGTCTGAGAGGTTCCATATATAACCCTGAGGAGTGGCACAAGTCCCCGGGCAGGGTCTGGAAAGGGGAACCCACTCCCTGTCCCTGTCTGAGAGGTTCCATATATAACCCTGAGGAGTGGCACAAGTCCCCGGGCAGGGTCTGGAAAGGGGAACCCACTCCCTGTCCCTGCCCGAGAGGTTCCATATATAACCCTGAGGAGTGGCACAAGTCCCCGGGCAGGGTCTGGAAAGGGGAACCCACTCCCTGTCCCTGGCGCTGTCCAAGAGGTTCCATATACAACCCTGAGTAGTGGCACAAGTCCCCGGGCAGGGTCTGGAAAGGGGAACCCACTCCCTGTCCCTGCCAGAGAGGTTCCATATACAACCCTGAGGAGTGGCACAAGTCCCCGGGCAGGGTCTGGAAAGGGGAACCCACTCCCTGTCCCTGCCCGAGAGGTTCCATATATAACCCTGAGGAGTGGCACAAGTCTCTGGGCAGGGTCTGGAAAGGGGAACCCACTCCCTTTTTCAATGAATTCAAGTAAAGCCCCTGGTCCGGACGGTTATACTGCTGAATTTTTTAAATCCTTTTCTTCTATACTCGCTCCTTGGCTTTCTATAATTTTTAAAGATGCGTTAACCATAGGTAAATAACCACAATCTTTTTCTGATGCCTCCATTTCTCCAATTCTTAAAAAAGATTAAGACCCCACTGAATGTGCATCCTATCGGCCAATAGCTTTGCTGAATACGGATTCTAAGATTTTTACCAAAATTCTTGCCACTAGATTAGAAAATGCATTACCTCAAATTATCTCTGAAGATCAGACTGGATTTATTACAAACTGTTCTTCATCTTTTAACATTAGTAAATTAATTAATATAATTTATAATTCTTCATCTAAAATAACAGAATGTGATTTCCTTAGATGCTGAAAAAGTGTTTGATAGAGTTGAATGGCTATATTTATTTTATACTTTGCAGAATTTTAATTTTAGCTTGAAATTTATATCATGGATTAAATTAATGTATTGTAAACCTTTGGCTTCGGTTCTTACAAATAATCAAAGATCTCCTTTTTTTCAGTTGTCCTGTTGTACGAGGCAAGGCTGCCCTTTAAGTCCTCTATTATTTGACATTGCTTTGGAACCTTTAGCTGTTGCCATTCGTGAATCACCTAATATTTTTGGTATTACATGTGGGTCAGGGACTTATAAGTTATCATTATATGCTGATGATTTGTTACTATACATATCTGATCCCGAGAGATCTATTCCTGCTATTTCATCCTTGCTTGCTCAGTTTAGTAGCTTTTCTGGCTACAAACTGAATTTTAATAAGAGTGAATTATTTCCATTAAATATGCAAGTTCCAATTTATAAACACTTACCGTTTAAAGTTGTCACAGATCAGTTTACTTATTTGGGTATCAAAATTACCAAGAAACATAAGGGTTTATTTAAAGTTAATTTTTTACCTTTAATTGAACAAATCAAGCAACTCGTTACCAGGTGGTCCCCATTATCTGTCATTGGTTGGTCGAATTAATACTAACAAGATGATAGTGTTACCCATATTTTTATATTTATTCCAAGCATTAACAATTTTTATTCCTAATTTTTTTATATTATTGACTCCAAACTACCCTCGTATGTGTGGCAGAATAAAAATCCTAGATTAAGTAAAAAATATTTACAGAAGCCTAAGAAGGAAGGTGGTTTTGCTTTGCCAAACCCAAGATTTTACTACTGGGCAGTTAACATCTGATAGTTAATATTTTGGACACAAGAATCGGTCATAGTACAAACGGTAAATTTGGAGTGTAAATCTGTACAAGACTTCTCATTGTTTTCTATTATAGGATCTTCGCTTCCTTTTGCTTTATCTAAACCAAATAAACAAATAGCTAATCCTATAGTTAAACATACATTAAGAATATGGTTTCAGTTTCGTAAATTCTTTGGCTTGTATAATCAAGCCCTATTATATCTAACTTCTTTTTCCAGCCCTCTTTTACGGATCAAGCCTTTGTGTTATGCAAAACAGAAGGTATAGCATGTTTTCGTGATCTATTTTTAGATAACAGTTTTATGTCCTTTGAACAGCTATCCAGCCTAAAACTCTTCTTTTTTAGATACTTGCAAGTTAGAAATTTCTTGAATGTTAGTATTTTCTGAAATTATGTCCAATGGACATTACAGAAAAAATTCTACCTCTGAATCCTTGCCAGAAGGGTTTAGTAGCCATCATTTATCATATGATCATGAAAATACAGCCAGGAGTATCAGAAATAATTAAGAAGGAATGGGAAAAAGAACTTCACTGTCTTATACCCACAGAGCAGTGGGAGAAAATTTTACAATTAATCAATTCTTCTTTTATTTGTGCTAAACATGACTAATACAATTTCAGGTTGTTCATAGGGCTCACATGTCCAAGGATAAACTCGCTCGATTTTATTCTTATGTTAATCCAACCAGTGATAGATGTCATTCTGAAGTCACTTCATTGACCCACATGTTCTGGTCTTGCCCCTATTTGCAAAATTACCGGAAAGATATTTTTGGTATTATTTCAACAGTTCTGAATAGGAAATTGCAACCGCATCCTATTACTGCAATTTTCCATTTAACAATGGTGGATAATAGTCGTTTATCCCCCCTCAGCCTGGCGGATGATTGCATTTGTTACATTAATGACTAGAAGATCTATCCTATTGAATTGGAAAGAAATTAGTCCTCCAACTATATTTCAGTGGTTTTCTCAAACTATTTCTTGTTCGAGTTTAGAAAAAATTACAAGTGTTGTCTTTGACCCTTCAGTTAAATATGAAGAAACTTGGAGACCAGTTATTCAACATTTTCATATAAGCTAAACTGACTTTTCCTAAACCTTACTTTTATTGTCCTTAATTATTTGGATGGAGGTGCGGAGTTATTGACGCTACTGTGTATAATTGATATAATGCAATGGCCCATGTCGGTTAGGATTTTTTCCATTTATTTTTTTTGGGGGGGGGGGTTTCTTATTTTCTCCATTTTTTGTAACCACTATGAGTTTGGGAGGTTAATATCATCTATTTGTATTTATACCTGAACCTATTAATTATGTACTCTCAAGCTCTTTGTATTCATGTTTCATTTATGTTTGTTTAAAATCAATAAAAAGATTTAAAAAGAAAGGACTACTCTGAGGAAAGGCTGGAATGGGCGCAACGGGCCGAGTGGCCTGGCCTGCTCCTGTTACTTATTTTCTGAAGTCCGAGCTTACCTTTGCGCCTGGTTCTCCCTGGGCCTTCAGCCTGTCCTTTTGCACAGGGGAGCGCTCACACACCGGAGCTCCATCGGCAGCCGCTGCGGGCCAGCTCCCGTATCCCAGCAGCAGGAGACAGGACTGGGAGGAAACTCCGGACAACAGGCCCCGATCCACGGCGGGGAAAGACCGGGCTCCCCCTGTGTGGCAGAAACATCTCACGGAATCTCCGCCCGAATCTTCACCTCCGCCATCGGAAGGATTCAAAACTCCGGCCGCTGTTGCAGCCTTTACCCGGGGATCTGCTCCCAATCTCGGGTCTCTCACCGGGTCCACTCGTTCCCGGTTCCAAACTTCGGTCCGCCCACTGACACTCCTCAGCCAATGGAGGCCAGAGTCTCCCAGTGGTGATCTCCGATTGGCTGTGAGTGTGTCTGAGGGCGGGCTGCTGCCGGTTGCTGGATATGTCAGTCAAGGTTTGATAACAGAGTCAAAGCAAGTTCCCCGAGGCTCAAAGTTCAAGGTAAATTGTATTATTTTTTTAATATTTTAACTTTTTATTGAAAACAAACAAAAACAGAAACACTAAACATATGCTAACAAAGCCAGGGAAGCACACAAAAGCAGCAACGAATATATAACCATTAACTTTAAATATACAAATAAACAAGGAAAGCCGCTCAAAATATTTGTGACAGAGAAATGATCCCCATGAGATTTGGTGTTATTAGTAAACCCAGATAAGACATTTTCAAAACAAAAAGTAAAATCCACATTAATATATTGATCTTTAAATTGACAAACATCAACCTAAAATGTTTTAACATATTCACAATCCCAAAACAGATGAAATAAATCCTCTGGTTATAAACCACAAAAATAACAGTTAGTTTCAATATCAGAATTAACCCGTCAAATAAACACTATTTGGATAATATCTATGTATAGTTTTAAATAAGCCCCAAATACTCCTCCACCTCAGATTCCCCAAGCGACTATTCCAAAAACTAACAGAGTACATATAAGTCGCCACATACAACACCTACAAACACACAGAGCAAAGCTACAGAACGGTAACTATATTTGGATCACTGAAAGATCAGCCAGAGTGCAGAAGACAACAGACTTCGTCAATGCAAATAAACAACGAGAACATGAAATAACCGCAGCGGCTGCCGATAGATGTCCGGTGCTCTCAGCTCTCCCTGTTCAATCTGACAGGACAAGAAACAGTAAGGCGCAAAGGTAAACTCGTGTTTCAGAAAATAAGAAATAGAGAAGGTGTGGCCATTCGTCCCCTTGCACCTCTACTGCCCTTCAACTCAGAACATGCTTGTCTTTTGACCTCAGCACCACTTTCCTGCAACTTCCCATCACTGCTGAGCCCCAGGATATACCTATTCAATTTAGAAACCTTGTGGAGATAATTGCAATGATTCACTGCACTCTGGGTGAGGAAATTTCTCCTCATCTCAGTCCTGCTGAGTTCTCCTCGGATTTTGAGTCTGTGAGCGCTGGTTCCACACCTTATGGGAAACATCATTCCAGCCCTTCCGCTGTAAATATCCTGTGAGATTGTATTTCTCTAATTCTGAGACAGGAATGTGATCTGTCTCAGTGAAACAACCTCTGATTTCACTCATTTTGAGACAGTCCCAGTACGATGATTTGTTGTGGGAGCATCTCTATGGACAGCAGATGAGTGCAGTTATCCTGTGTTGTTCCACACCCTGATGATTGAGGGGTAGTAACTGTTCCTGATCCTGGTGGGGCGAGTCCTGAGGCTCTTGTACCTTCTACCCGATTACAGCAGTGAGAAAAGAGCCTGCCTGTGTGGTGAGCCTGATCACAGCCGCCTGTATCACCGTCCCCTCTGGTCTGCCCTATCCGGGACCAAAGGGATTGTGGAGAGTAAATGTGGCACACTACCAATTATCACCGTGATCCGTCCAATCTGGTCTGTCCTAACCGGGACCAAACGGATTCTGCAGAGTAAATATGTTACTCTGTCGATTATTACTGTGATCCATCCCCTCTGGCCTGCCCTATCTGGAAACAAAGTGATTGTGGAGAATTAATGTGGTACTCTGTCGAGTATCACTGTGATCCGTCCCCTCTGGCCTGTCCTATCCGGGACAAAAGGGATTGTGGAGAGTAAATGTGCTACTCTGTCGAGTATCACTGTGATCCGTCCCATCTGGCCTGCCCTATCCGGGACCAAAGGGATTGTGGAAAGTAAATGTGGTACTCTGTCGAGTATCACTGTCATCCGGTCTCTCTTCCGGCCTCTTATTATTATTGTCTGTGATTGCAGTGCGACAATCTCTGGCCCAATGTCCCCTCTTTCTACAAATCCAATTTCTGTCCTTAGCCAAGTGTCCTCTTCATCTGCACCGTCCGCACGATCCTGTCACCCGTTCTGGGTTCTTCGTCGGGACCCGAACTCCATCTCTTCAGTACCGGATCTCTGTGCACACTCTCGCTTTTCCACAGTCCCTTTAAAGAGTCAATTGTGCTCCATGTTCATCAGAATTTATGTCACTCTGGGGCCAGGTCTGACACAGTGAATTGAGATTAGTTAACTTAAAGGAGTGGGCAGGCTTGGGCCTGAGACAGTTTAGAAAAGTCTACACTGCCAGCTGGACATACTGATCGATCCAGCGGTTTGCCGGCATTGGACTCTCACGTATCCTTAAAACGAGCTATAATGTACGCAAGGGATTCTCCTTTTTTCTGTAGTTATCGGGTAAATTCACCAAAATCCGCGTGCAGTCGGGCTGTCATTCAAATGGGTTCCCTTACCTCAGCGACCCACCGTGCCATGGCTTGTATTACATCAGCCCCTCTGGTGGCTCCTTCGGGCATCTGCCTGGGAAAGGGGATCCCACTCCCTGTCCCTGCCCGAGGGGTTCCATATAGAACCCTGAGGAGTGGCACAAGTCCCGGGACAGGGTCTGGAAAGGGGAGCCCACTCCCTGTCCCTGCCCGAGAGGTTCCATATATAACCCTGAGGAGTGGCACAAGTCCCCGGGCAGGGTCTAGAAAGGGGAACCCACTCCCTGTCCCTGTCCGAGAGGTTCCATATACAACCCTGAGGAGTGGTACAAGTCCCCGGGCAGGGTCTGGAAAGGGGAACCCACTCCCTGTCCCTGTCCGAGAGGTTCCATATTTAACCCTGAGAAGTGGCACAAGTCCCCGGGCAGGGTCTGGAAAGGGGAACCCACTCCCTTTTTCAATGAATTCAGGTAAAGCCCCTGGTCCGGACGGTTAAACTGCTGAATGTTTAAAGTCCTTTTCTTCTATACTCGCTCCTTAGCTTTGTAAAATTTTTAAAGATGCGTTAACTGTAGGTAAATAACCACAATCTTTTTATGGTGCCTCCATTAATCCAATTGTTAAAAAAGATAAACACCCCACTGAATTTGCATCCTATCGGCCAATATCCTTGCTGAATACGGATTCTAAGATTTTTACCAAAATTTTGGCCACTACATGAGAAAATGTATTACCTCAAATTATCTCTGAAGATCAGACCGGATTTATTAAAATCTGTTATACATCTTTTAACATTAGAAAATAAATTAATATAATTTATACTTCTTCATCTAAAATACTAGAATGCCATTTCTTCAGGTGCTGAAAAAGCGTTTGATAGAGTTGAATGGCTATATTTATTTAATATATTGCAGAATTTTAATTTTAGCTTGAAATTTATATCATGGATTAAATTAATGTATTATAAACCTTTGGCTTCACTTCTTCCCGATAATCAAAGATCTCCTTTTTTTCAGTTGTCCCGTGGGACCAGGCAAGGTTGCCCTTTAAGTCCTCTATTATTTGACATTGCTTTGGAACCTTTAGCCGTTGCCATTCGTGAATCACCTAATATTTTTGGTATTACCCGTGGGTAAGGGACTTATAAGATATCATTATATGCTGATGATTTGTTACTATACATATCTGACACTGAGAGATCTATTCCTGCTATTTCATCCTTGCTTGCTCAGTTTTGTTAGCTTTTCTGGCTACAAGCTGAATTTTAATAAGAGTGAATTATTTCCATTAAATATGCAAGTTCCAATTTATAAACACTTACCATTTAAAGTTGTCACAGATCATTTTACTTATTTGGGTATTAAAATTAGCAAGAAACATAAGGGTTTATTTAAAGTTAATTTTTTACCTTTAATTGAACAAATCAAGCAACTTGTTACCAGGTGTTCCCCATTATCTCTGTCATTGGTTGGTCGAATTAATACTATCAAGATGATAGTATTACCCATATTTTTATATTTAATCGAAGCATTACCAATTTTTATTCCTAAATCTTTTTTTGATATTATTCATTGCAAAATATCTTCATACATGTGGCAGAATAAAAATCCTAGATTAAGTAAGAAATATTTACAGAAGATTAAGTAGGAAGGTGGTTTGGCTTTGCCAAACCCAAGATTTTACTACTGGGCAGTTAACATCCGATAGTTAATATCATGGACACGAGCATTGGTCGTAGTACCTTGCCCACAATGGGTAAACTTGGAGTGTAAATCTGTACAAGACTTCTCATTGTTTTCTATTTTAGGATCTTTGCCTCCTTTTGCTTTATCTAAATCAAATAAACAAATAACTAACCCTAGTTAAACATACCCTAAGAATATGGTTTCAATTTCGTAAATTCTTCAGCTTGAATAAGTTTATCTTATCAACCCCTATTATATCTAACTTTTTGTCCAGCCCTCTTTTATGGACTAAGCCTTTGTGTTATGGAAAGCAAAAGGTATAACATGTTTTTGTGATCTATTTTTAGATAACAGTTTTATGTCCTTTGAACAGCTATCCAGCCTAAAACTCATTTTTTTTTAAGATACTTGCACGTTTGAAATTTCTTGAATGTTAGCCTTTTCTGAAATTATGTCCAATGGACATTACAGAAAAAAATTCTGGCTCTGAATCCTTGCCAGAAGGGTTTAGTTGCCATCATTTATAATATGATCATGAAAATACAGCCAGGAGTATCAGAAAAAATTAAGAAGGAATGGGAAAAAGAACTTCATTGTCTTATACCCACAGGGCAGTGGGAGAATATTTTACAATTAATCAATTCTTCTTCTATTTGTGCTAAACATGCCTAATACAATTTAAGGTTGTTCATAGGGCTCACATGTCCAAGGATAAACTCGCTCGATTTTATTCTTATGTTAATCCAACCAGTGACAGATGTCATTCTGAAGTTGCTTCATTGACCCACATGTTCTGGTCTTGCCCCTGTTTGCAAAATTATTGGAAAGATATTTTTGGTATTATTTCAACAGTTCTGAATAGGAAATTGCAACCGCATCCTATTACTGCAATTTTCCATTTAACAATGGTGGATAATAGTCATTTATCCCCCCTCAGCCTGGCGGATGATTGCAATTGTTACATTAATGACTAGAAGATCTATCCTATTGAATTGGAAAGAAATTAGTCCTCCAACTATATTTCAGTGGTTTTCTCAAACTATTTCTTGTTCGAGTTTAGAAAAAAATTACAAGTGTTGTCTTTGACCCTTCAGTTAAATATGAAGAAACTTGAAGACCATTTATTCAACATTTTCATATGAGCTAAACTGAATTTTCCTGAACCTGACTTTTATTGTCCTTAATTGTTTGGGTGGAGGTGCGGAGTTATTGACGCTACTGTGTATAATTGATATAATGCAATGGCCCATGTCGGTTAGGATTTTTTCCATTTTTTTTGGGGGGGGGGGTGTTTCTTATTTTCTCCATTTTTTGTAACCACCATGAGTTTCGGAGGTTATTATCATCTATTTGTATTTTTACCTTAACCTATTAATTATGTACTCTCAAGCTCTTTGTATTCATGTTTCATTTATGTTTGTTTAAAATCAATAAAAAGATTTAAAAAGGACTATTCTGAGGAAAGGGTGGAATAGGCGCAAAGGGCCGAATGGCCAGACATGCTCCTGTTGGTTATTTTCTGAAGCACGAGTTTACCTTTGCGCCTTGTTCTCCCTTGGTTTTCAGCCGTTCGGATTGCACAGGGGAGCGGTGAGAGCTCCGGAGATCCACCGGCAGCCGCAGCGGGGCAGCTCCCGTCTCCCAGCAGGACGGGACGGGTCTGGGAGACAACTCCAGACAACAGGCCCCGATCCTCGGCGGGGAAAGGCCGGGCGCCCTCCGTGCAGCTGAAACATCTCACGGAATCTCCGCCGGTCGCTTCAGCTCTGCCTTCGAAAGGATTCACGACCCGCCGGTGGTGCAGCCGAAACCCGAGGCGCAGCTCCCGGTCTCCGGCCCACTCGGTCCCGGTCCAAACAGCGTCCCGCCCACTGACACCCCTCAGCCAATGGCAGCATCCCTCTCCCAGCGGTGATCGCTGATTGGCTGTATGTGTGTGAGAACGGGCTGCTACTGGGAGCTGGAGATGTCAGTCACAGTTTGTTCCCAGAATTAAAGGAAAATCCCCGAAACTCAAATTTCAAAAATAAATTTTATTATCAGAGTCCAGATAAGTCACCACATTCAACCCCGAGAAGCATTTTCCTGCGGACATACTTAGAAAAAGTATAGAATAGTAACCATAACAGAAGCAGGCAGTGAAAGATCAGCCAGAGTGCTTAAGGTAACAAACTGTGCAAAAACAGAGAAACACCGATAAAATAACAACAGCATGAAATAACCGCAGCGGCTGCTGATGGATCTCCGGAGCTCTCACCGCTCCCCTGTGCAATCCGACAGGCGGAAGGCCAAGGGAGAACAAGGCGCAAAGGTAAACTCGTGATTTAGGAAATAAGAAACAGTAGCAGGGGTTGCCTTTCGGCCCGTTGCGCCAGTTCGGCCTTTCACTCCGATAATGGCTGATCTTTGACCTCAGGGACACTTTCTTGCAATGTTCCCATCTTCGCTCCGCCCTTCAATATTCCTTGTGAATTTAGAAACCTTGTGGGGAAAAAATCCAAAGATTCGCTGCACTCCTCATCTGCGACCTGTCAGACGACATCGGATTCTGAGTCTGTGACCTTATTCAACACCCAGTGAAGAAAAACGCCATTCCTGCCCCACCCTGTCAATACCCTGTGAGACTGTGTCTGTCTCAGTCAGACCACCTCTTATTTCTCCAATTTTGAGACAGGCCCAGTCAATGTAATCTCTCTGAGGACACTACCGCACCCCCCAAATCAATCTCTGAAATCTTCTCTTCATCCCACAGGCTGACTCCAGGAGGGAGACCAGACCTGTGCACAGTGTTCCATGTACGCTCTCACCAGGACCCCATATACCTTCAGAGGAGATCTTTATTCTTCTATTCAAACCTTCCTTCCCATTCAATGCTCTTCATTTAATATCAAACTCAAACAGTGAACAGACACAACACAGCCTCAGCCATGAATTTAAAGGGCAGGTTTGCAACAGTTTGAGCTTCATACCGGGGGCTACGGAGCAAGTAGGGTGTCACAAAGGGAGGAATGTGAGAGTGATGTATGTCTGAGCCCAGCTGTGTGTGTTTGTGTGTGACAGAAGGCTCACTGATCCTCGGGCTGTTCCCAGGATGCTCTGGAAATAGACAGCGATTGCTGCTGGAAGATCATCAACTCGGGGAAAGACGCCCGAAACCTGTTGGCCTGCCATC
The DNA here is from genome assembly GCF_030144855.1 of Hypanus sabinus. Taxonomy (NCBI): domain Eukaryota; kingdom Metazoa; phylum Chordata; class Chondrichthyes; order Myliobatiformes; family Dasyatidae; genus Hypanus; species Hypanus sabinus. Next base: position 464,058 of record NW_026778987.1, read on the forward strand.
ACATCGAGATGTCTGGAGAGCAGCGGTTCCCAACCTGAGATCCACGGTTACTGGTATTGGTCCTTGGCATTAAAAAAAGTTTGCGAAGCCCAGTCGTACAGGAATGCTGCCTACTGACACATTCCAGACGACAGGGACACCATTGGAACTACAGGGGTCCTCTACACTGGACAGGGAGAGGCCGGGTTGGCTGAGGAAGCCTCACAGTTATGGTAGTAGTGAACCACCCCAGGGGGCACATGGCTTCTCCTTTCATCTCAGGACTTCAATCGTCTTCCAGGGGAATGTCCTTCCGACCGCATGGATGAGGCCTTTGGAGATTCAGCTGACGTTTTTGTCGCACTGGAATTTTACAAGATGGGGTTGCCAGCCATACGGCCAACCGTCCTCCGCTCGTAGCCGGGCTTAGACAGTCCATGGATGCGTTTTCGTATCTGTTGTCTCTTTAATGTGTGTTTGATCCCACACTCAACATAGAAAAGGCCAGAATTTCCACTGAACACATCCAGCAAAACCACTTTGATTCCCTGAGCAAACACGAGGAAATCTGCAGATGCTGAAATTCAAGCAACACACACAAAATCCTGGTGGAACACAGCAGGCCAGGCAGCATCTATAGGAAGAAGAACTGTCGACGTTTCGGGCCGAGACATTTCGTCAAGACTAACCGAAAGGAAAGATATTAAGAGATTTGAAAGTAGGAGGGGGAGGCGGAAATGCGAAATGATAGGAGAAGACCGGAGGGGGTGGGATGAAGCTAAGAGCTGGAAAGGTGATTGGCCACAGGGATACAGAGCTGGGGAAGGGAAAGGATCATGGGACGGGAGGCTTCGGCAGAACGAAAGGGGAAGGGAGCACCGGAAAGAGATGGAGAACAGGCAGTGATGGGGAGAGGGAGAGAGAAAAAAAAAGACGAACAACTAAATATGTCAGGGATGGGGTAAGAAGGGGAGAAGGGGCATTAACAGAAATGAGAGAAGTCAATGTTCATGCCATCAGGTTGGAGGCTACCCATGTGTTGTTCCTCCAACCTGAATGCGGCTTCATCTTGACAGTAGAGGAGTCCATGGATAGACATATCAGAATGGGAATGGGACGTGGAATTAAAATGTGTGGCCACTGGGAGATCTGCTTTCTCTGGTGGGCAGAGCGTAGGTGTTCAGCGAAACGGTCTCCCAGTCTGCGTCGGGTCTCAGCAATATATAAAAGGCCACACCGGGAAGACCGGACACAGTATACCACACCAGCTGTCCTGACGAAGGGTCTCGGCCCGAAACGTCGACAGTGCTTCTCCCTACAGATGCTGCCTGGCCTGCTGTGTTCCACCAGCATTGTGTGTGTGTTGTGTGATTCCCCGAGTCTGCAGCGCGCGTAGTGGACAATCGCGGTACTGCAGGGGATCAGCAACTCCCCGAAAGTGAAAGCATTCTGAATCAGGAAGTGCTGGAGTTAACATGGCTTCGAAAGGAGAGACCGAGAGTTTGAGCGAGGAGGTAATTTGTCCCGTCTGCCTGGATTTCTTCACCGATCCGATTATACTGGAGTGTGGACACAACTTCTGTCGCTCTTGTATCACACAGTATTGGGAAAGGGAGGAGAGAAACTCCTGCCCGGAATGTAGAGAGGAGTTTGCTGACCGCACCCTCAGGGTGAATCGGGCCTTAGCAAATCTGACACAGAAAGTTCGGAATCTAAGCCTGAATCTGAAAGGGAAGGAAAGTAAACGTCACTGCGAGGAACATGAGGAAGAACTGAAGCTGTTTTGTGAAACAGACAAGACACTGATCTGTATGATCTGTGCAGTGGCGGAGGAACACCGAGTGCACCGCTTCCGGCCGATTAAAGAAGCTGTTAAAAAATACATGGTAAAAACTAACGTTAGTTCAATACTTCACACATTTCCTTTGTCCTACATAGCATCACACGAGACTCCATAACCAACACATCAATCTTTGCAACTTTCACCGACACCTGCAAGCGGGACAAGTGCTACACCTGACTCCTAACCTCCTCCCTCGTCACCATTGAGGGCCGCAAACAGCTCAGTTCCTCCCGTTTCTTCCATGGTCGATTGTCTTCTCGTATTAGATTCCTTCTTCTCCAGCTCTTTACCTCTTCCACCTGTCCCCTCTCAGCTTCTCACTTCATCAGCCTCCCCCACGTTCCCCCTCACGTTGTCTCACCCGTCACCTGTCAGCTGGTTCTTGTCCCCAACCTTTTTATTCTGGCTTCTGTCCATTCCTTCCCAGTGCTAATGAACGGTCTCATCCCGAAACACCGGCTGTTTATTTCCCCTGAATAGATGCTGCCTGACTCACTGAGTTCCTCCGGCATTTTGTGTGATAATCGGGTTTGATCACCTGTTTCTTTTGAAGCATCTTTGTCTCAATTTCCTTCACTCTCTGACTTCCAGGATCAGCTAAAATCTTCCTTAGACTCTCTCACAAAAAAGGAATCAGACTTCCAGGAAAAGGAGCAGCAACAGAAAGAGAAGATTTCCGGAGTTCAGGTGAGGCTTCCTGAGCGGAATTTCTGATATTACTGTCGAGTTTTGCTCCATTTAATGCAGAACAGCCGAGTATCGCAGCTCCAGTGACCTGGGTTCGATCCTGACCTCTGGTGCTGTCTGTGTGGAGTTTGCATGCTCCCCCTGTGACCACGAGAGATTCCGACACATCCCAAGGACATGCCGGATGAATGGCTAATTACCGTTAACCCTGTGAAGGTGGGGAGGGTGTGTGTGAATCAGATGGGAGTTTATGGGTCAATAAGTGAGAATAGGTTTCAGGAAAACGTGAGGGAATGGTGTTGACGGGAATGCACTCAGAAGTAGCATGGACTCCAATAGACCGAACTGAACGACAAAAGGAAACAGAGCACAGCAATGCAGTATATTATTCTTCACCTTTCATTCGACAGGAACAGTCACACAGCCTTCAGTCCCAAATCTCATCCCAGTTTGCTGAACTGCGCCAGATTATCACTGAGAAAGAGCAGAGCTTACTCAGGGATCTCAGGGAAGAGGAGAAGAGGATTCTCAACGCAATGGAGAAAAATCTTCTGGCTCTTCAAGAGAATATAAGGATTATTCATGAGGAAGTCACTAAGTTAAAGGAACAGATGGATCAGAACGACAGTGTGATGTTTCTCAAGGTGAGGGATTATATTTCAATTTGTTTCTGTCAAAAGGCACTAAATGAACAGTGGTATATTTGAAATAAACACAGCACAGGGGCCAATTCTAACAAATCAATTGCCGCTGCTGGTGTCCTCACACAAGTTGTTATACCTGCATGATGCGCCCTCCCATCACTCCAATAATGACATTTCAAAATGTCCAAGGTACGCTTTCAGTCCTTCATTAGCAAAATACAATCTTGAAGCGATGAAACTTCAGGGTAATTCATTGTAAAGTAAGCTGCAACACAGCGGTCAAGTACAGAATGACATCCGCACGTCCCCAGCTCAAAACTGCCCAGAACAAAGTACAGATACGTAACCTTTTCCCTTCAGTTTTACCACGTCCCCACTCACGTGACGAGTTACCATAATAAACACGTAACGCAGAATACAATGCAGACAGAAAACAGACGTGTTGCTCCTACACACAACATTTACAAATGGCAGCAAACTGTTTCTCACCAGACCATTGATGCATCTATTCAGGGTTGTTATTGTCTTATAATAATAAGATTATTAAGGGTTTGGACACGCTGAAGGCAGGAAGCATGTTCCCGCTGATGGGTGAGTCCAGAACTAGAGGCCACAGTTTAAGAATAAGGGGTAGGCCATTTAGAACAGAGATGCAGAAAACTTTTTCACCCAGAGAGTGCTGGATATGTGGAATGCTCTGCCCCAGAAGGCAGTGGAGGCTAAGTCTCTGGATGCATTCAAGGGAGAGTTAGATAGAGCTCATATAGATCGTGGGGTCAAGGGATTTGGGGAGAGGGCAGGAACAGGGTACTGATTGTGTATGATCAGCCATGATCACAGTGAATGGCTGTGCTGGCTAGAAGGGCCGAAGGGCCTACTCCTGCACCAATTGTCTATTGTCCCAAAACTCAGCTTCCACAACTTCTGTACATCCCAGGACAGAATGCAAACTCTCTGAAATTATTTACTCCGGTCATAACACAGAGCTGCTGACTGTTTCCTTAATTACCGCATTAAATATCCTCTGAAACTCCCATTAACACCCGGTTCCAGTCACAGGCTGTGAGTGTGTCTGGTGCGGAGGGTGTGAGGGTCTCTCTGTCAATCACTGAGAACAAAGAATTTGACCCACACGTTAGACTTATCCTCCATATCCGGTTTCCATCAGATTATGGAAACTTTCACTGTCTCTTTATTTTTTGGATATATTTCGCATGGGATTATATCCCATTCTCTATCATAAACAGGCCATTAGGTCCATCTTCTATCAGTTTCCCTGCTTCACAAGCCCCCTGCCACCTACTCACCACACCCAGCAACAGTGCCCCGAACTCCCTGGTCCCTCACGTGTTTATCCAGCCTCCCCATTACAGTCACTCTGCTGTTCCATTTCATCCACTCCTGTGGCAGCAAGTTTCACATCCTCCTCTCTAAATTTCTTTTGGAATTTGTTAAAATCCATCTGGAATTACATCTCCCCACGAGTCTCCCCATAAATAGAGGAACTTCCTCCACCTGCACACAATCAGATACATCACTGATCTTAAAATCCTCCATCCTATCACACTGACGTCATATCCAGATGATAATGCACAGCCTGTCCTGTCTTCCCTGTAAGTTTCTTCCTCTCAGTAATGGTCTGACATTCAGAAACTTTCCCTGTCATTTACCCCATGGTTCTGTATTGTCCGTGTGTCTGAGTGATTGTGGGAGTGGGAATTTTCAACACTTTGTAATGATTTGGATGAAATTCAGGATGTGGACAGTAAGTCCAAGTCTAATCAGATTTGTGTTTTATTTATTTCAGGAGGAAGTTCGTCGGAACAGAAGGTAGGACAGGCTCTTTACTGAAACACTGAATGGATTTGAAAATAGTTCAGAATAGCAATTTATAACCAGCAGTTTAATATTTACAGGATTAATGACGATGTCCAGGAATTGTCAGTGACAGATGAGACCCTACCGGTTGAAAAATTCGATCACCTCTATTTGTTGAACACAGTGCTGAGAGAAACGCTTGATGCTATTAATCGAGGTAAAACTTACAAAGATTCATTTCTCCTTGTTTATGAAGATCAATTTAGTTCCAATTTGAGGCAAAGATTGTCTGTAATACTGGGCTGAAGGGGAACTGAAGTTTATTCCACATCAACCCCACTGACTGGGAGGCATCACTGTCACATGGTCAGCTGGAGATGTCCGACCCCTGGACACACCAGCACAGGGTCACAATACAATCAATACACGGGACTGGCGGATGAACCACTGTGTTCCAATCCCAGGCGAATGCACTAACACACCAGTGCATAAGTTTGGATCCAACCAGAGGAACTGGTGTTGTGATGTTGTTGTGACCATCACGGAATCATGGTTGTAGTTGGGATCTGAATGTCCAAGGTTACACAATGTATTGGTGGTATAGGAAGGTCGGGTGAGGGGGTGGTGTGGCTCTGCTGGTAAATCAGTAGCAAGATGTGAAATAGGATTGGAAGATGTTGAATCTTGTGGGTTGAGGTAAGGAACTGCAAAAGTAAAAATGACACTGACACCAGTCATATACAGGCCTCCCAACAGTCAGTGGGTTGGCACCCACAGATTACAACTGGAAATAGAAAAGGCTGATGAAAAGGACATTGTTATGATAATCATGGGAAATTTAAACATGCAGGGCAATTGGGAAAATCAGGTTGGTAAAGGATCTCAAGAGAGTGAGTTTGTTGAATGCAATGTGATGGCTTTCTAGAGCAGTTTGTCGTTGAGCCTACTCGGGGAACAGCTCTACTGGATTGGGTGTTATGTATCGAACCAGAGGTGAGTAGTGAAAAGAAACCTTAGGAGGCAGAGCTCACAACATGACCGAGTTCAACTTGAAATCTGATAAGGAGACAGTAAAGCCTGACAATGTAGTATTTCAGAGGAGTAAAAGAAATTACAGTGGTCTGAGAGAGGAGTTGGCCAAAGCAAATTGGAAGGAGATGCTGCCAGGGATGAGAGCAGAGCAGAAATGGTGTCAGTTTCTGGGAAAATGAGGATAGATGTACTCCAAAAATAAATAAATACTCAAATGGTGAAATAGTACAACCATGGCTGACAAGGGAAGAAAAGTTAATGTAAAGGCAAAGGAGAGGGCATACAACTAAACAAAAATTATTCGGAAGGGAGAGGATTGGGAAGCTTTTAAATATCTACAGAGGGGAACTAAAAGGATGATTGGGTGGGAAAAAATAAACAAGAAATTGATTTGAATTGAACTGGCCTGGTTGAAGAAGCTGTCCCGGAGCCTGTTGCTCCCGGCTTTTATGCTGCGGTACCGTATCCCGGATGGTAGCAACTGGTACAGGTTGTGGTTGGAGTGACTCTGGTATCCAATGATCCTTCAGGCCCTTTTTACACACCTATCTTTGGAAAACAAGATAGCAAACAATATCAAATTATTTTTCAAGTATTGTAAAAAAATAAAACAGAGATGAGAGTGGATATAGGACAGCTAGAAAATGAGGCTGGATGCATAATAACAGAGGATAAAGAGATGGCAGATAAGCCAAATATTTTGCACCAGTATTCACCGTGGAAGACACCAGCACTGTGCCCGGTGTTGAAGAGTGCGAGGGAAGAGAAGTGAGTGCAGTTACTGTTACAAGGGAGAAGCTGCTCAAAAAGCTGAAAGCCCTAAAGGTACATAAGTCACCCAGACCAGATGAACTGCACCCCAGTGTTCTGAAAGAGGTTGCAGTAGAAATTATGGAGGCATTCCAAATGATCTTTCAAAATCATTGGACCCTGGCATGGTGCCAGAGGACTGGAAAATGGCAAATGTCACTTGACTCTTTAAGTAAGGAGGAAGGCAGCAGAAAGGAAATTATTGACCAGTTTGCCTCACCTCTGTGGTTGGGAAGAAATTGGAGTCAGTTGTTAAGTCTGAGGCTATGGAATACTTGGTGACCCTGGACAAGATAGGACAAGTCAGCATGGCTTCGTTAGGGAATATCCTGCCTGACAAACCTGTTGGGATTCTTTGAGGAGATTACAAGCAGGATCGATAAAGGGGAAGCAGTGGATGTTGTATATTTGGAATCTCGGAAGGCCTTTGACAAAGTGCCACGCATGAAGGTGGTAACCAGGTTAAGAGGCCATGGTATTACAGAAAAGTTACAGGCATGGTTGGAACATTGGCTGATTGGTAGGAAGCAGTGAATGAAAGTAAAGGGATCCTTTTCTGGTTGGCTGCCAGTGAGTCGTGTTCCACAGGGGTCAGTGTTAGGACACCTTCATTTTATGCTGTATATCAAGATTTAGCTGATGGAATAGACAATAAGATGTAGGAGCAGAAATAGGCCATTCGGCCCATTGAGTTTGCTCCAATATTCAGTCATGGGAAGACCCAATTCTTCCAGACATCCCCACTCCCCTGCTTTCACCCCATACCATTTGATGCCCTGGCTAAATGAGAACCGGTACATCTCTGCCTTAAATATGCCTTGGCCTCCACAGCCACATGTCGCAACAAATTCCACAGATTCTCCACACACACTGACTAAAGTAATTTCTCCACATCTCAGTTCTAAAAGGACGTCCTTCAATCATGAAGTCACACCCTCTTGTCCTAGAGTAGATGGCTTTGTTTCCAGGTTTTGCAGATGATACGAAGATTGGCGGAGGGGCCGGTAGTGTTGAGGAAACAGTTAGGCTGGACAAGGACATGGATGAGGAGAATGGGAAAGAAATTGGCAAATTATATACAATGTTGGAAAATACATGGTCCTGCACTTTGGTCGTAGAAATAATGTGCAGATTTTTTTTTCAAATGGGGAAAAAATCAAAAAATCTGAGACGAAATTGGACTTAGCAGTCATTCTGCAGAACTCTCTAAAGGTTAACTTGAAGGTAGAGTCACTGGTGAGGAAGGCAAATCCAATGTTAGCATTGAATTCAATCGGTTCAAATAGCATTCAGTTCAAGAGCAGGGATGTGATGCTGAGGATTTATAAGGCACTGGTGAAGACTCACCTTGAGTATTGTGAACAATTTTGGGCTCCTCGTCTAAGAAAAGATGTGCTGGCATTGCAGAAGGTTCATTTCATAAGGATGATTCCAGGAATGAAAGGGTTATCATACGAGGAAAGTTTGATAGCTCTGTGTCTGTACTCGCTGGAATTTAGAAAGATGAGGGGGAATCTCATTGGAACCTTTCAAATGTTGAAAGTCCTAGAAACCTTTCGAATGTTGAAAGTCCTAGACAGAGTAGATGTGGAAAGGATGTTTCCCATGGTGGTGGAGTTTAGGACAAGAGGGCACAGCCTCAAGACAGAGGGGGAATCTATTTAAAACATGTGGAGAAATTTGTGCCAGCAGCTGTTGAATTTGTGGAACCTGTTGGGTGTATTTAAGGCAGAGCTTGATAGGTTCTAGATTGGACACAGCATCAAAGGTTACGGGGAGAAGACCAGGTAGTGGGGCTGAGGAGGGAAAAAATGATCAGCAATTATTGAATGGCGGAGCAGACTCGATAGGAAAATGGCCTAATTCTGCTCCTATGTCTCATGGTGATCAGACCACTACATTGAAGCATTGTGAGAATGAGCTCGGACACACCAACAAGCATTGACATGGGTCAAGATTTCATCTCGGGAGAAGCACACACAGCATAACCGGCCTGGCAAAGCTCCCTCACACACATACACAGGAAGGACTGGCAGATTGTAGTCAGAGCCTCAGCAATGTACGTTGTTATTTCCCTCAGTAACCTGGAAACCAGACTCTTCAGAGACAGTCATTTATTGATTTAAACAACTCAATCACGTGTGACTCATTGTCAACACACACCAGACATGTGATGACACACTGTAACATACAAATTCTTCAATGTGCACACTCTCCTTCAATGTGTATACACTCCACACGGATATTTACCACAATCAACACACACACACACACACACACACACACACACACACACACACACACACACTAACAGAGTGTGACACACGGCAACAGAAATAGGCACAAATTCCCATTTAGGATTGAAATCTGCCGTCCTTACCCAGTCTGTCTGTTCTGTGTCACTGAGCTGCCCTCTGACGTGACGTCACATCAACACTTCACAGACAGACTCCGGGGTGAGATTCCTCAGGAGGATGATCTGGGAGGGTTTGATGGATGTTGAACTCACAGCCCACTTCATCAATTTGCAAGACTAAGATGTCTTCTTGAGCATGGCCCATTTGTGTGTATTTGCCACACCCCCCATCCCTCTAACCATTTCCCATCTGTGTATTTATTTTAAAATATGTTATTTTTTACCTGTTTCGACAGCGTCTGAGGGCAAATTCCGTTCACCAACCTCCCTCTCTCTGAGAATGTTACCCAATTTCCCATCTCACTTTCAATCGGAGGCCTTTGGTTCTGTACTCCCATTTCTTGGAAAAAGAACGTTATTTAAGCTCCTTAGAATTATTTACCTTGATAAGGGGTCACACCTGAACATCCTACACTACAGCTGAATAGCCCACGCTTACTCACTCTTTGCTTTTAACCCAAGCCCCCAGTCCTGGTAACATCCTCCTGAAGCCTCCTGTCCAGTGTAATGACATCGTCCCCATATTCGGGAACCGGAAATGCAGACAATGCTCCAAGTGTGGTCTATCATCGACATCAAAGGCCTTGCTGAATTTCATGTGGACAGTGTGGAATAGGCTGATGAATACACGACTGAAGGTGGTTTTTTAGATTGGGACAAGAAGGGCGGCGTGGGAGCTAAATTCTGAAGGAAGGCAGTGTAAAAAAAAAACTTTGCGTACTAGAACGGCGAGACTGCGCAGGACAGCACGGAGAGTTTAAAAAGATGACCACCCTATACAGCGGGCAGCGGAGTGGGTGGCAGCAGAGTGTAGGGCTTTGGCTCAACGGGCTCAGGCGGTAACGGGAAGAGCCGAGAGCGAGGAACCGACTCTTTTTCTCCCCTTGGCAAATCGGCCTGGACGGACGGGGGAACAGCAGGGCACATTAGCTAACGGTTTAAAAAGTTCATGTGCTTGGTGAAGTAAGTGGGTGAGTAGACCTATCTTTCTTTGTTTCATTCCTGTAGAATTAGGTAGCATGTCTGCAGGGTTAGTGCTTTGTTCAGGGTGTCAGATGTGGGAATCCTGGGAGACCTCCAGCCTCCCTGATAGCCACATCTGCACCAGGTGAACCGAGATTCAGCTCCTCGGAGACCGTGTTAGGGATCTGGAGCAGCAGCTTGATGACCTACTGCTTATTAGAGAAAACAAAGAGGTGATAGACAGGAGCTACAGGGAGGTAGTCATCCCTAGCCTACAGGGGTCAGAAAACTGGGTGACTGTCAGGAGAGGGAAGGGAAATGCCAGGGTAGTGGAGAGCACCACTGTGTCTGCCCCCCTCAGCAACAAGTATATCGTTTTGGATGCTGTTGAGGTGGATGACCTGACAGGGGACGGCCACGGTGAGCGGGTCTCTGGCACTGAGCCTGGCGCTGTTGTGCAGGAGGGAAGGAGGGAGAAGAGGAATGCGGTAGTCATAGGGGATTCCATAGTCAGGGTAACAGACAGGAGATTCTGTGAGCCTGATAGAGATACCCGCATGGTGGGCTGCCTCCCAGGTGCCAGGGTACGGGATGTCTCGGATCGGGTCCAGAATATTCTGAAGGGAGAGGGCGAGCAGCCAGCTGTCTTGGTACATGATGGTAACAATGACATAGAGAGGAAAAGGGAGGAGGTCCTGAAGAGAGATTTCTGGGAGTTAAGAATGAAGCTGAGAAGCAGGACCTCCAGGGTAGTAATCTCAGGATTGCTACCTGTGCCATGTGCTAGCGAGGGCAAGAATAGTAGGATCAGGCTGATGAATGTGTGGCTGAGAGACTGGTGCAGGGGGCAGGGCTTCAGATTCTTGGATCATTGGGATCTCTTTTGGGGGAAGTATTAACTGTTCAAAAAGGATGGGTTACACCTGAACCCAAAGGGGATATATATCATAGCAGAAATGTTTAATAGAGCTGTTAGGGAGGGTTTAAACTAATTTGGCAGGGGGATGGGAAAGAGGTGACATAGGATTGGAAGGTGCAGAATCTTTATGGGTTGAGATAAGAAATCGCAGGGGTAAAAGGACCCTGATGGCAGTTATCTACCGGCCTCCTAACAGCTGCAGCGATGTGGACTACAAATTACAACAGGAAATAGAAAAGGCTTGCCAGAGGGGCAGTGTTATGATAATTGAGAGGATTTTAACATGCGAGTGGATTGGGAAAATCAGGTCGACACTGGATCTCAAGAGAGAGAATTTGTAGAATGTCTACGAGATGCTATTTCAGAACAGCTTGTTGTTGAGCCCACTAGGGGATCAGAGGTACTGGATTGGATATTGTGTAATGACCCAGAGGTGATTAGAGAGATTGAGGTGAAGGAACTGTTAGGTGACAGTGATCTTAACATGATTGACTTCACTGTGAAATTTGAGAAAGAGAAGCAGAAATCTGATGTGTCAGTATTTCAGTGGAGTAAAGGAAATTCCAGTGGCCGAGAGAGGAACTGGCCAAATTTGACTGGGAAGGGACACTAGCGGGAGGACAGCAGAGCAGCAGTGGCTGGAGTTTATGCGAGAAGTGAGGAATATGCAAGACAGATATATTCCAAAAAAGAAGAAATTTTCGAATGGAAAAAGATGCAACCGTGGCTGACAAGAGAAGTGAAAGCCAAAGTAAAAGCAAAGGAGAGGGAATTCAAGGAAGCAAAAATTACTGGGAAGACAGAGTATTGGAAAGTTTTTAAAAGCTTACAAAAGGAAACTAAGAAGGCCATTAAGAGGGAAAAGATGAACTATGAAAGAAAGCTAGCAAATAATATCAAAGAAGATACCAAAAGCTTTTTCAAGTATATAAAGAGTAAAAAACCGGTGAGAGTGGATATAGGACTGATAGAAAATGATGCTGGAGAAATTGTAATGGGAGATAAGGAGATGGCTGAGGAACTGAACGAGTATTTTCATCAGTCCTCACTGAGGAAGATATCAGCAGTATACCGGACACTCAAGGGTGTCAGGGAAGAGAAGTGTGCGCAGTCACAATTACGACAGAGAAAGTACTCAGGAAGCTGGATAGTCTCAGGGTAGATAAATCTCCAGGACCAGATGGAATTCACCCTTGTGTTTTGAAGGAAGTAGCTGTGGAGATCGCGGAGGCATTAGCAATGATCTTTCAAAAGTCAATAGATTCTGACATGGTTCCGGAGGAGTGGAAGATTGTAAATGCCACTCTGGTATTTAAGAAAGGGGCAAGGAAGCAAAAAGTGAATTATAGACCTGTTAGCTTGACATCGGTGGGAGTCAATTGTCAAGAATGAGGTTACGGAGTACCTGGAGGCATATGACAAGATAGGCCAAACTCAGCATGGTTGCCTTAAAGGAAAATCCTGCCTGACAAACCCATTGAAATCTCTTGAGGAGATTACAAGTAGGCTGGACAAGGGAGATGCAGTGGATGTTGTGTATTTGGATTTTCAGAAGGCCTTTGACAAGGTGCCACACATGAGGTTGCTCAACAAGATAAGAGCCCATGGAATTACGGGAAAGTTACATCTGTCGATAGAGCGTTGGCTGATTGGGAGGAAACAGAGAGTGGGAATAAAGGATCCCATTCTGGTTGTCTGCCGGTTAAAAGTGGTGTTCCAGAGGGGTCCGTGTTGGGGCCACTTCTTTTTACGTTGTATATCAACGATTTGGATTATGGAAAAGATGGCTTTGTGGCTAAGTTTGCTGATGATACAAAGGTAGGTGGAAACTCCCCCACCTGAGGAAACAGAGAGTCTGCAGAGAGACTTGGATAGATTTGGAGAATGGTCAAAGAAGTGGCAAATGAAATACAATGTTGAAAAGTGTATGGTTATTATTTAAGTGGAGAGAGAATTCAAAGTTCTGAGATGCAACGGGACTTGAGGGTGCTCGTGCAGGATACCCTTAAGGTTAGTCTCCAGGTTGAGTCGGTGGTGAAGAAGGTTGACATTCATTTCTAGAGGAATAAAATATAAGAGCAGGGATGTGATGTTGAGGCTCTATAAGGCAGTGGTAAGACCTCACTTGGAATACTGTGTGCAGTTTTGGGCTCCTTATTTAAGAAAGGATGTTCTGACATTGGAGAGGGTTCAGAGCAGATTCACCAGAATGATTCCGGGAATGAGAGGGTTAACATCTGAGGAACATTTGATCATTCTTGGACTGAACTCCGTGCAGTTTAGAAGAATGAGGAGGAACCTCACAGAAACATGTTGAATTTTAAAAGGCATGGACAGAGTGGATGTGGCAAAGTTGTTTCCCATGGTGGGGGAGTCTAGTACGAGAGAGCATGACTTAAGGATTGAAGGGCGCCCACTCAGAACGGAGATGCAAAGAAATTTTTTTAGCTAGAGGGTGGTGAATCTGTAAATTTGTTGCGGCAGTGGAGTCCAGGTCATTGGGTGTATTTAAGGCAGAGATTGATAAGTATCTGAGTAGCCAGGGCATCAAAGGTCATGGTGAGAGGGTGGGGGAGTGGCACTAAATGGGAGAATGGATCAGCTTATGATAAAATGGCGGAGCAGATTCGAAGGGCCGAAGGGCCGGCTTCTGCTGCTTTGTCTTATGGTCTTATTTGAATGCACCAGTATACGGAATAGGGATCTTGTAGTACAGGTAGAGTTTGACAGGTACAAACTTAGGCAGGTACGACTTTGATCGAAGGAATAAAGGCATAGACAATTCTGTAAACAGGGCGAAATTCAAAAATCAGAGGTGCAAACGGACATGGGTGTCCTTGTGCAGGATTCCCTGAAGGTTAACTTGCAGTTTGTGTCAGTGGTAAGATTGGCAAACTCAATGTTTGCTTTCATTTCGAGAGGATTAGAGTACAAGAGCAAGGATGTAATTCTGAGGATTTATAAGGCATTGGTCAGACCACACTTGGAGTACTGTGAGCAGTTTTGGGTCCCTTCCATCGGAAATCATGTGCTGGCATTGGAGGGGGTGCAGATGATTCACAAGAATAATTCCGGGAATGAAAGAGTTAACATTTGAGGAGTGTTTGATGGTTCTGGGCCTGTACTCACTGGAGTTCAGAAGAATGGCTGATTTATCATCCCTCTCAACCCTATTCTCCAGTCTCCTCCCCATAACTTTTGAGACTCTGGCCAATCAAGAAGTTTACTTATTAACTCCTGCATTAAAAATCAAACAGGAGAAAATCTACAGATGCTGGTAATCCAAGCTGCACAGGTCCTGATGAAGGGTCTCGCCAGATCTCTCTGACACCTGTCTGGAGAGAGTTGATATTGGGAGGATGTGGGTGGGTCGGGAACGGTAAGCACAGCCTCCGACTATAGGGATGTCCATTTAGGACAGAGATGAGGAGGAATTCCTTTATCCACAGGATAGTGAATCTGCCACAGGCAGCTGTGGAGGCCAAATAATTGAATATATTTAAAGCAGAGTAACACAAACAAATTGTTGGGGGAACAGCAGGCCGGGTAGTTTCTATGGAAAAGAGTAAACAGTCGACGGTTCAGACTGAAACACTTCATCCAGACCTGTGTTGCTTAAGGGTTCCTGTAAATTCATCCCCTGTCCTAATGAGGGGCTGCGGGGGATGGGGCTCTGGGAAAGGGGACAAAGTCATCCTGATCTGCCATCTTTGCCCCCTCTAGCTTCTCATTACGTCTACACACACAGATCACCCACAGGGTTTCCACCCCACCCCCTCCTGGTTCAATCTGCCATTCATCTCTCCCCTACCGGTTCCCATCATCACCTCCTTTACTGTTTCAAACCATCACACTGCCCCAGTTCCCACTCACAAATGAAAGTGAACATTGTATGACGGGCCTGTTCCTGTGCTGTACTGCTCTATGTTCTCTTTTCCCAGTTTCGGAGAATGAGAGGAGATCTCATGGAAACACAAAATTCTTTCAGGGGTCAACAGGCAGGAGTGAGCGAGGATGTTTCCCCTGTTCAGCGGAAAACCCTTGTGGAGACATCTGCTTTTGTCGAATCAAAGGTTCGTGTCGGCCACCCGACCGCGCCTGAGATCTCCACCACCCCCCGATCCCCGGGTCCCACTGCCCGAGTCTCCCCCCGATCACCGGGGCCGCGCTGTCCGAGTCTCCCCCCGAACCCCGGGGCCGCGCTGTCCGAGTCTCCCTCCGATCCCCGGGGCCGCGCTGTCCGAGTCACCCCCCGATCCCCGGGGCCGCGCTGTCCGAGTCTGCCCCCGATCCCCGGGTCCCCGCTGTCCGAGTCTCCCCCCGATCCCCGGGGCCGCGCAGTCCGAGTCTCCCCCCGATCCCCAGGACCCCGCTGTCCGAGTCTCCCCCCGATACCCGGGGCCCCGCTGTCCGAGTCTCCCCCCGATCCCCGGGACCCCGCTGTCCGAGTCTCCCCCCGATACCCGGGGCCGCTCTGTCCGAGTCTCCCCCCCATCACGGGGCCGCGCTGTCCGAGTCTCCCCCCCGATCCCCGGGGCCGCGCTGTCCGAGTCTCCCCCCGATCCCCGGGGCCGCGCTGTCCGAGTCTCCCCCCGATCCCCGGGGCCGCGCTGTCCGAGTCTCCCCCCGATCCCCGGGACCGCGCTGTCCGAGTCTCCCCCCGATCCCCGGGACCGCGCTGTCCGAGTCTCCCCCCGATCCCCGGAGCCGCGCTGTCCGAGTCTCCCCCCGATCCCCGGGACCGCGCTGTCCGAGTCTCCCCCCGATCCCCGGGGCCCCGCTGCCCGAGTCTCCCCCCGATCCCCGGGGCCCCGCTGTCCGAGTCTCCCCCCGATCCCCGGGGCCGCGCTGTCCGAGTCTCCCCCCGATCCCCGGGACCCCGCTGTCCGAGTCTCCCCCCGATCCCCGGGGCCGCGCTGTCCGAGTCTCCCCCCGATCCCCGGGGCCGCGCTGCCCGAGTCTCCCCCCGATCCCCGGGGTCCCGCTGCCCGAGTCTCCCCCAGATCCCCGGGGCCGCGCTGTCCGAGTCTCCCCCCGATCCCCGGGGCCGCGCTGTCCGAGTCTCCCCCCGATCCCCGGGGCCGCGCCGTCCGAGTCTCCCCCCGATCCCCGGGGCCGCGCTGTCCGAGTCTCCCCCCGATCCCCGGGGCCGCGCTGCCCGAGTCTCCCCCCGATCCCCGGGGCCGCGCTGTCCGAGTCCGCCCCCACCCCCGATCCCCGGGGCCGCGCTGTCCGAGTCTCCCCCCGATCCCCGGGGCCGCGCTGCCCGAGTCTCCCCCCGATCCCCGGGGCCGCGCTGTCCGAGTCTCCCCCCGATCCCCGGGGCCACGCTGTCCGAGTCTCCTCCCCGATCACCGGGGCCCCGCTGTCCGAGTCTCCCCCCGATCCCCGGGGCCTCGCTGTCCGAGTCTCCCCCCGATCCCCGGGGCCGCGCTGTCCGAGTCTCCCCCCGATCCCCGGGGCCTCGCTGTCCGAGTCTCCCCCCGATCCCCGGGGCCCCGCTGTCCGAGTCTCCCCCCCGATCCCCGGGACCGCGCTGTCCGAGTCTCCACCCGATCCCCGGGACCGCGCTGTCCGAGTCTCCCCCCGATCCCCGGGGCCTCGCTGTCCGAGTCTCCCCCCGATCCCCGGGGCCCCGCTGTCCGAGTCTCCCCCCGATCCCCGGGACCGCGCTGTCCGAGTCTCCACCCGATCCCCGGGACCGCGCTGTCCGAGTCTCCACCCGATCACCGGGGCCCCGCTGTCCGAGTCTCCCCCCGATCCCCGGGACCGCGCTGTCCGAGTCTCCCCCCCATCACGGGGCCGCGCTGTCCGAGTCTCCCCCCGATCCCCGGGGCCTCGCTGCCCGAGTCTCCCCCAGATCCCCGGGGCCGCGCTGTCCGAGTCTCCCCCCGATCCCCGGGGCCGCGCTGTCCGAGTCTCCCCCCGATCCCCGGGGCCGCGCTGTCCGAGTCTCCCCCCGATCCCCGGGACCGCGCTGTCCGAGTCTCCACCCGATCCCCGGGACCCCGCTGTCCGAGTCTCCCCCCGATCCCCGGGACCCCGCTGTCCGAGTCTCCCCCCGATCCCCGGGGCCGCGCTGTCCGAGTCTCCACCCGATCCCCGGGACCGCGCTGTCCGAGTCTCCCCCCCCCCCCGATCCCCGGGGCCGCGCCGTCCGAGTCTCCCCCCGATCCCCGGGGCCGCGCTGTCCGAGTCTCCACCCGATCCCCGGGGCCGCGCCGTCCGAGTCTCCCCCCGATCCCCGGGGCCGCGCTGTCCGAGTCTCCCCCCGATCCCCGGGACCGCGCTGTCCGAGTCTCCCCCCGATCCCCGGGGCCGCTCTGTCCGTGTCTCCCCCCGATCCCCGGGGCCGCGCTGTCCGAGTCTCCCCCCGATCCCCGGGGCCGCTCTGTCCGTGTCTCCCCCCGATCCCCGGGGCCGCGCTGTCCGAGTCTCCACCCGATCCCCGGGGCCGCGCTGCCCGAGTCTCCCCCCGATCCCCGGGGCCGCTCTGTCCGTGTCTCCCCCCGATCCCCGGGGCCGCTCTGTCCGAGTCTCCCCCCGATCCCCGGGGCCGCGCTGTCCGAGTCTCCCCCCGATCCCCGGGGCCGCGCTGTCCGAGTCTCCACCCGATCCCCGGGACCGCGCTGCCCGAGTCTCCCCCCGATCCCCGGGGCCGCGCTGTCCGAGTCTCCCCCCCCCCCGATCCCCGGGACCGCGCTGCCCGAGTCTCCCCCCGATCCCCGGGGCCGCGCTGTCCGAGTCTCCCCCCCCCCCGATCCCCGGGACCGCGCTGCCCGAGTCTCCCCCCGATCCCCGGGGTCCCGCTGTCCGAGTCTCCCCCCGATCCCCGGGGCCCCGCTGTCCGAGTCTCCCCCCCCCCCGATCCCCGGGACCGCGCTGCCCGAGTCTCCCCCCGATCCCCGGGGCTCCGCTGCCCGAGTCTCCCCCCGATCCCCGGGGCCGCGCTGTCCGAGTCTCCCCCCGATCCCCGGGACCGCGCTGTCCGAGTCTCCCCCCGATCCCCGGGACCGCGCTGTCCGAGTCTCCCCCCCGATCCCCGGGGTCCCGCTGTCCGAGTCTCCCCACGATCCCCGGGGCCGCGCTGTCCGAGTCTCCCCCCGATCCCCGGGACCGCGCTGTCCGAGTCTCCCCCCGATCCCCGGGGACTCTCTAATTCTCTGCTTCTCCCCCCAGTCTCTGTCACCCTGGATGTGGAAACGGCGCATCCGGGTCTCGAGGTGTCTGAGGATCGGAAGAGTGTGAGATGGACCGGGACCTGGAGGAATCTCCCTGACACCGGGAAGAGATTCACACACTGGATTTGTGTGCTGGGATCGGAGGGATTCACATCGGGGAGACATTACTGGGAGGTGGAGGTGACGGGGAATCGGGTCTGGTGTCTGGGAGTCGCCGCAGAGTCTGTGGAGAGGGAGGAATGGGTCAGTCTGAGTCCGGAGACCGGATTCTGGGTCATCAGGCGGAGTTATGACGTGTTATATCGGGATTATGACGTGTCCGGTCACCCCTCCCCCGAGTCCCGTCTCGCTGCCCGTCCCATCCCCGGGAGGGTGGGAGTTTATCTCAGTTACGAGTCCGGGACAGTTTCATTTTACAACGCGGAGACCAAGTCCCATCTCCACACCTTCACTGGGAATAAATTCCCGGGGAAACTTTATCCTCTCTTCGCGCCCTGGGATGGAAACCAGTGGCTGAGAATCTGCTCCGGTTCCGCTCCGGGTCTGTAAACGGGTCGGGTCCCGGGACCGGCGTCAGGAGTAATGTCCCTGTAAATATAAATGTGCGGAGAGTGCAGCTAAATACGTGGCTAAGGAGATGGTGCAGGAGGGAGGGCTTCATGTTTCTGGTCAATTGGGCTTTGTTCCCGGGAAGGTGGGGCCTGTTCCGACGGGACGGTTTGCCCCTAAACTGGGCGGGGGGGGGGGGAATAAAATTCTTGCGGGTAGATTTGCCAGTGCTGCTCCGGGGAATTTAATTTAGATTTGCAGAGGGAGGGGAACCAGAGTGTCAGAGCAGATAGTGAGGTACAGGAGGATAAGGAACATGAGAGGACTGCATGTATAAACGGAAATGAAAAAAAAAGCAGATGATATACATATTCTCAGGAACATCTATTTCAATGCACGGAGTATTGTCGGTAAAACAGATGAGTTTAGGGCTTGGGTTGACACGTGGGATAACGACATTACTGCTATTAGTGAGGGGCAGAACTGGCAGCTTAATGTTCTGGTAAAATTGGAGAACGGCCAATTTTGTGGAAATGAAAAAGGATCTAGGAAGAGTGGATTGGGATAAGTTTTTTTTTCTGGCAAGGATGTGTTCAGTAAGTTCACAGGCATAAGAAATTAAATAGAGATTGGGTTGGAAATGTTATAGCAACTTCATTTAATTCAAAATCGAGAGGAGTTGCAATTTCGGTTAATAAATCTTTACCAATTAAAATACAAAATGTAATAATTGATTCTGTGGGGAGATACGAGATTATACATTGTCAAATTTTTTCAGAATTATGGAATTTTATGAACATTTATGCACCAAATGAAAATGATGCAAAATTCATACAAGAAGATTTTTTGAACTTGGCTGACGCAAATGATAAAATATTAATAGGCAGAGATTTTAATTTTTGTTTAGATCCAGTTTTGGAAAGGTCAACTACAGTTGTTACAAAATTAAAAGAAATAAAACTTACTTTATCATTAATGAAAGATTTAAACCTGATTGATATATGGAGGAAAATTAATCCAAGAGAAAGAGATTATTCATTTTATTCAAATAGACATAAAGCTTAGATGGAGATTTAATACAATTTTATTAAAACGTCAAGATTTTTGTGATTTTATGAAAAAACAGATTCAATTTTTTTTGGATACAAATTTACATTCAGTTGAGGGTAAAATTGTATTATAGGAAGCGATGAAAGCATATTTAAGGGGTCAGATTATAAGTTATACATCTAAAATTAAGAAGGAAAATTGGGAAAAGATATAAAGTTAGAAAAAGAATCTCAAAGATATATGACAGAACAAAAACAAAGACAACTTGTTAATAAAGAACTACAATATAATATCGTACATATCGTACAGAAAAAGTAATTATGAGAACTAAACAGAAATATTACGAATTAGGTGAAAGATCACATAAAATTCTTGCTTGGCAGTTGAAAACAGAACAGGCTTTTAAAACAATAAATGCAATTAGAACAAGTGTAAATAAGGTTGCTGATAAACCTTTGGAAATTCATGAAACTTTATTTTTTTTTATATACTGAACTATATCAATCAGAATCACAAAATAAGATTACTGAGATGGATAAATTTTTATCACAAATAACCCTTCCGAAATTTAATTTGGAAGAACAGAAAGGATTAGATATGCCCTTTACATTAAAAGAGGTTGAAGAAGCTGTAGGATCACTTGAGAGTAACAAATCCCCAGAAGAAGATGGTTTTCCTCCTGAATTTTATAAAAAAAATTAAAGATATATTAATTCCTCCCTCTATGGAATTAATATACCAAGTGGAAAGAATGCATAAACTCCCACAATCTTTTTTAACAGCGATCATAACTGTATTGCCAAAAAAAGAGATCCTCTAAAACCAACATCATATAGGCCTATTTCTTTGTTGAATACAGATTATAAGATAATAGCAAAAATTTTATCTAATAGAATATCTAAATATTTACCAAAATTAATGCATATGGATCAAACAGATTTTATTACAATCAATGGATAATCTAACCTGGTTACTTAGTATAATTCATCTGGCACAAAAAAGAGAGGAAATGAGTGTGGCATTTGCTTTGGATGCAGAAAAAGCATTTGATAGATTGGAATGGGATTTTTTTGTTTAAGGTATTGGAAAAATATGAGCGAGGAAAATCTTTTATACAATGGATTAAAACCTTAAATACTAATCCTCAAGCTGAAGTAGTTACAAATGCTCAGATTTCAACACCATTTTGCTTAACGAGGTCAACTGGACAAGGCTGCCCGTTATCACCTGCTTTATTTGTATTGGCAAAAGAACCATTAGCTGAATTAATTAGAACAGATTCAGATATTGGCGGTTTTAGAGTTAATCAAGAAGAATATAAAATTAATTTATTTGCTGATGATGTTTTGATTTATTTTACAAACCTATTACAATCTTTGCAAAGATTATCTTTTAAATTGGAAGAATACGGGAAAGTATCAGGGTATAAATTAAATTGGAATAAAAGTGAAATTTTACCCCTTACAAAAGGAAATTATAATCAATGTCGATTAGTAACTCAATTTCGATGGTCAATAAATGGGATAAAATATTTAGGTATCAGAGTTGACAATGATGTAAAAAATTTATATAAACAAAATTATTTGCCATGATTAAAAAAAAATAAAAGAGGATCTTGATAAATGGATGATGTTACCAATAACATTAATAGGTAGAGTTAATGCTGTAAAAATGAATATATTCCATAGATTGCAATATATATTCCAAACTTTACCAATACAATTACCGCAGAAGTTTTTTCAAGAACTAAATAAATATGTAAGGAAATTTCTTTGGAAAGGAAAGATGTCAAGAATATCATTGGAAAAATTGAGATGTAAATTTGATTTAGGAGGGTTACAACTTCCAAATTTTAACAATTATGATAAAGCAATTCAACTTAGATTTATTGCATCTTTTTTTGATGAAAAAAAAACCCGGCATGGATTAGAATAAAATTAGATAAGATAGGAGAAAACATACCAGAAGATTTTACATATAAATGGGAATCCAAATTGATACGGAAAAAAAAAGAATCTCCTATATTAAGACACTTGAATGATTTATGGAATAAGGTAAATATGGACGATAAGATAAAGAAATCTTTATTAGCAAAAATAAACTTTAATTCAAAATAGGCTTATTCCTTTTACAATGGATAATAAACTTTTACATAATTGGTTCCAAAAGGGGATTAAATATATATGTAATTGTATTGATGTCGTTTGAGCAATGAAAAAATAAATATAAAATATCAAACAACACTCTTTTCTCTTATTTTCAATTAAAGGACAATTACGAGAAAAGCTGGGTCAAACAATGTTGATGCCAAAACTTAGTGAAATAGAAATATTAATTCAAAAAGGAAAAATTTAAAAAATTACATCTTGTATGTACAATTTGATTCAAAAACAGACTGAATCTGGAATTCATAAATCAAGACAAAAATGGGAAACTGATTTGAATGTTAAAATTGTTGGAAAAAGTTGGTCAAAATTATGTTCTGATAGTATGATAAATACAATAAATGTTCAAATTAGATTAATACAATATAATTTTTACATCAATTATATATAACACCACAGAAAATAAATAGATTAAATTCAAATATGTCTGACCAATGCTTTCGATGTAATCAAGAAATTGGTACTTTTTTACATTCTACTTGGTCTTGTTTTAAAATTCAACCATTTTCGATATATCTGACTTTTATTGGAACAAAGTACTGGAGTTCAACTCCCAAATAGTCCAATATTATTTTTATTAGGAGATATTGAAGGGACAATACCGAAAATTAAATTGAATATGTATCAGAAAAAAATTATAAATATTGATTGGCAGTAGCTAAAAAAGTTATCGCAATTACTTGGAAATCTGAGTTATATTTAACTATGGATTATTGGAATAATGAAATATATAGTTGTATTCCACTTGAAAAAATTACATATAATCTAAGAAATGAATATGATATATTTTTCAAAATTTGGCTCCCATACCTACAAAAGATAGGATTAAATATATAGGTCCTTTGAAGATAAAATTATAATGTAATTGGGGAAAGTAAGAATAAATATTAAAATTATTTTGAACTCCATGGAGGATGTGGGTATCCTCCAATATCGAGGCAATCTTTTTCTTCTTTATTTCTTTCTTTAGATAAGGGTTAAGGTGGGGATGGGGAGGAGGACTAATATTATTTTTCTTTTTCATACTAATTTTTCATTACATTTATTCTTTGTAATTTTCTAAAAATTTAATAAATAAATAAAAAGAGCATCTCAGTAATCCAACAGCCCACTCACCTTTGCTACCCTTTATGTTATTTCCTTACCTTTAACACAATTATTACGTGCCTTTTCCAGCTCAAACTGTGAATTGATTTAAAGTCAGTCCCATAATTTAATAGCTTTTATTTGAAAACTATCTACCCTCGCAAAGATTGTACTGAAGACTGCATTTGATTTTTCTTCAGCCTTGTACGCTTCACATTGAAATAGTATGTGTTTCGACGGTTTCATAATGACAAAATGTACACGACACAGAATGAAGTTTTCCAATTAGTTACAAGGCATAATTAAGCATAGTGTGGATATTTCTGTCATGTGAATATCATTCCTTCAGTTGTTTTAAGCCCTTCTTCTATAAACCCAACAGGTTTATGTATTCTGGAAAGGTGTCTGTCTTTACGTCCATTATCCTACGTCTTGCCATAAGCCCCTAATTCTTAACACTACCAACCCTTTAGCTTCTAATTTGCTAAGTGGAAGGTCTATATCCACAGCTTAACATTTAACAGCTTTTGGTGCTAAACAGTCAACATCATCATTTCCCTCAACAGTGTGATGTGCAGGGCCCCATAATGTGCAGACATAT
Organism: Hypanus sabinus; assembly: GCF_030144855.1. NCBI lineage: Eukaryota > Metazoa > Chordata > Chondrichthyes > Myliobatiformes > Dasyatidae > Hypanus > Hypanus sabinus. Next base: position 487,801 of record NW_026778987.1, read on the forward strand.
AAATCAAACTTTATATATGAAATACCGTTTGTCAAGTTTCCAACAGTCAATCTGACCTACTGCCAGAATGACCTGTTTAAGACTCATCAAAACTGAAATGTATTCTGAGCAAATTATAAGGACCAATTTCCTCCATCCACTGTAAGCCTAAACTGTTGGCAAAGAATTCTGCTTTCTATGCTGATAAATGGCTATAAGTCATTTCTTTATCATTACCTGCTATTCAGGCACACAAAAACAGCCACACCAACATCCCCAATTAAATTATCTTTTGATTCATCTGTAAAAATGGTTACTGTATGATAATAACTTTCATTAATATACTGATGACCAACAGACTCTCAGGCAGAACCGAATCCGATCGTGTAAAAAGTAAAATCACCTGAAGTCAATGGAAAAAACAATGTGGGGTTACAGAGAACGCTACAGTGGGACATACTGTGTCATCAAATACACCCATATTCGCAGCATGGTAAGAACCCAGCCACCCAAAACAAAAAACACTCTTCTAGTGATGTTCCCAACCGTCCTCTAGCACAACTTTAACAGGATGATCATTTCCTTGACCCGCAAATTAATCCAGTATGTTGACATCAACTTGAACCTCTGTTACTTTGAGGGCAATTGTCCCATTGCAATCAGTAAAGCCAAAGCAGGAGACAACATTACCGCACCAGAACACAATTAAAAGTCTGTAATTGTATCACATACAAACACTTTTAATTTGAAGATGAAGGTGATCCACAAGCCACACAGACATAATCATGAACAGATCAAATTAAACAAATATAATTGGTCAACAAAGATTTTCATGTTGCACCCAAGAATACCCACATAGATGTCTGAGGAGATTTAAAGCTCCTTTATATTTATCAATTATTTTACTGACAGGTGCTTCCCCATCAGCTTATTATTCATCCACATACTGAGAAATCTTACCACTGACACTTCCTCGAGACATTAATCCCATAAGTTAAAATCAAGTGCAAGTCTATTAATGCTGTTTGTAAACCACGTAATGTGTTTTAACGACTGAAAGTTTACAATCCTCATCAATCTGCCCACTGTTTGATCTATTAATTGTAAATTGCAGTTAATACCTCAAATCCATAAAGCTAAGTCATCTGTATATTGTGATTTACCCAGGGAATCCCATTTTCCCATCTCACAGAAAATATCATTAATCATAATATTAAATAATGAAGGGCTACAAATACTGCCTTGTGGGATTCCATTCTCTATCTCTTTCTTTCTTTTTCAATCTTTTTATTGATTTTCACATATACACAAAAAAAATAACATAGTAATAAGTAAATTATAAATACAATAGACTTGAAATCACATTGATAAGATAATAATATCCTACTAAACATCAACAAAAGAGAATACCTTAATCAAGTCCACATGATTATATGAAAAAAACAAACAACCATTAAAAAAGAAAAAAAAAATATTAAAAAATATGTGAGAAAAAATATATATTAAAAAAAAATAAAACACTAAACTAAACTAACATAGGCAATAATAACAGTTTACAAGTATAAGATAGTGTCAAAGAACTCCGGAACTCCATACCTGAACATGAATAAGCAGAAAGGTCCGGAAAAGGCCAAATTAATTCATATGAAAATGTCGAATAAACGGTCTCCAAGTTTCTTCAAATTTAATTGATGAGTCAAAAATAGTGCTTCTAATTTTTTCCAAACTCAGATAAGAAATAGTTTGAGAAAGCCACTGAAATGTAGTAGGAGGATTTACTTCTTTCCAATTTTGTAGTATAGACCTTCTGGCCATTAATGTTACAAAAGCAATCATTCGTCTGATTGAGGGGGAAAACTGATTGCCATCTTCATTTGGTATACCAAATATTGCAGTAATAAAATGAGGTTGTAAATCTATATTCCAAATTGAGGAAATAGTAGTAAATATATCCTTCCAATAATTATGTAAAGTGGGACATGACCAAAACATATGGGTCAATGAGGCCACTGCTAAATGACATCTGTCACATAGAGGGTTAATATGAGAATAGAATCGAGCAAGTTTATCTTTAGACATATGAGCTCTATGTACAATTTTAAATTGTATTAAAGCATGTTTAGCACATATAGAAGAAGAATTAACCATTTGCAAAATTTTTTCCCATTTATCTGTTGATATGTTATATTGAAGTTCTTTTTCCCATTCTTGTTTAATTCTAACTGATATTTCTGGTTGTATCTTCATAATCATATTATAAATAAAAGCTACTAATCCCTTCTGACAAGGATTTAAGGTAAAGATCAAATCTGTAGTGTCCATCAAAGTTGGATTAGGAAAAGATGGTAAAACTTTATGTAAAAAATTTCTAATTTGTAAATATCTGAAAAAATTAGATTTAGGTAATTCAAATTTATTAGAAAGTTGATCAAATGACATCAAAGTATCTTCAAAAAAGAGATCACGAAAACATTTTATACCTTTCCTTTTCCATATGTTAAAAGCTTGATCTGTCCAGGAAGGTTTGAAAAAGAAATTAAATAAGATAGGGCTATCAAGAACAAAGTTTTTCAAAATAAAGAACTTACGAAATTGAAACCAAATTCGTAATGTATGTTTAATAACAGGATTAAATATTTGTTTATTAAATTTAACTAAATCCGCAGGAAGACAAGAACCAAGAACAGAGAATAGAGAATATCCCTTTACCTCATTACATTCCAAATTTACCCACTGTGGGCACAGTGGTGAATCCAAATCCAATTTCCAATACAATAAATTACGAATATTATTTGCCCAATAATAAAATCTAAAATTAGGTAAAGCTAAACCACCATCTTTTTTTGATTTTTGTAATTGCTTTTTACTTAACCTAGGGTTTTTATTTTGCCACACAAATGAAGAAATTTTTGAATCAATGCTATCAAAAAAAGACTTAGGAATAAAAACTGGTAGGGCTTGAAATAAATATAAAAATTTCGGTAAAATCATCATTTTGACAGCATTAATCCGACCAATTAATGATAAAAACAAGGGAGACCATCTTGTAGTAAGTTGATGAATTTGATGAAGCATAGGTAGAAAATTCATTCTAAATAAATCTTTATATTTCTTGGTAATTTTTATACCTAGATAAGTGAAGTTATCAGTAACAACTTTAAATGGTGTCCTATCAGTCAATAAAGTTTGTGCATTTAAAGGAAATAATTCACTCTTATCTAAATTTAGTTTATAACCAGAAAAAGTACCAAATTGAACCAACAAGGATAAAATAGCAGGAATAGACCTATCAGGGTCAGAAATATATAACAGCAAATCATCAGCATAAAGAGATAATTTATATAACTTCTCATTACGGGTAATACCAAAAATATTAGGAGATTCACGAATAGCAATAGCTAAAGGTTCTAATGCAATATTAAATAATAAAGGACTTAAGGGACAACCCTGTCTCGTACCACGAGATAATTGAAAAAAAGAGGATCTGTGGTTATTCGTAAAAACAGAAGCAACAGGTTTATGATATATTAATTTAATCCATGATATAAAATTAGGACTAAAATTAAAATTTCTCAATGTATTAAATAAATATATCCATTCAACTCTATCAAAAGCTTTTTCAGCATCTAATGAAATAACACATTCTGGGATTGTGGGTGGTGAAGTATGAATTATATTAATCAATTTTCTTACATTAAAAAAGGAATACCGATTCCTCATAAAACCAGTTTGATCTTCTGAAATAATCTGAGACAGTACTTTTTCTAATCTAATAGCTAAAATTTTTGTAAGAATCTTAGAATCTACATTTAATAATGATATAGGGCGATAAGATGTACATAAAGTAGGATCTTTATCTTTTTTAAGAATTAGAGAAATATTAGCTTCATAAAAAGATTGAGGTAATCTCTTCTTAGCAAACGCATCATTAAAAATTTCACATAACCAAGGAGAAAGCAAAGAAGAAAAAGTTTTAAAAAATTCTACTATATAACCATCAGGACCAGGAGCCTTCCCTGAGTTCATTGATGAAATAGCCTCTCCTATTTCCACTATAGAAATAGGAGCATCTAACAGACTATGATCTTCATCAGTCAATTTAGGAATATTCAAATTGTTAAAAAAATTATCTATCATGGACTGGTCACCATCAAATTCTGAATGATATAAAGATTTATAAAAATCTTGAAAGGTATTATTAATTTCTTTATGATCAGTAGTTAAATTACCGTCTAATTTGCGAATTTTAATAATTTGTCGCTTAGTCGAGATAACCTTTAATTGATTAGCTAACAGTTTACCAGTACGGTCACTATGAATATAAAATTGAGCCCTGGTCCTAATTAATTGATTTTCAATTGAAGAAGATAATAGTAAACTATGTTCCATTTGAAGCTCAACTCTCTTCTTATAAAGTTCTTTGGTAGGAGTCACGGAATAAATCTTATCAATTTCCTTAATTTTATCCACCAATAAAGCAATATCTAAATATCTTTGTTTTCTTTTACCAACAGAATATGAGATAATTTGACCACGAATAAAAGCCTTAAAAGAGTCCCAAAGTATTCCTCTGTCGATTTCTTCAGTACAGTTTGTAGAAAAGAACAAGTCAATTTGCTGTTTTATATAAGTAATAAATTCTGGGTCTTGAAGCAAAGTAGCGTTAAGTCTCCAAGATCTGGTATTATTGGAATAGTCCGAAATCTTAATAGATAACTTCAAAGGTGCATGATCCGAAATAGTAATAGAATCATATTTACAATCAATAACATCCGTTAATAACCGATGATCAATAAGAAAATAGTCAATTCTAGAGTAGCTATGATATACATGTGAAAAAAAAGAAAATTCTTTATCTTTAGGGTTCAAAAACCGCCATATTTCTGTAATTCCCGAGTCAACCAAAAATGAATTAATAAGTAGGGCTGATCTATTCGGAAGAGTGCGAATAGGTTTAGATCTATCCATCGAAGGATTCAAACAACAATTAAAATCTCCACCCATTATCAACATATATTCATTTAGATTAGGAAGAGAGGTAAATAAACGTCTAAAAAATTCAGGGCAATCAAAGTTTGGAGCATAAATATTAACTAGAACAACTTTCTGATGGAAAAGTAAACCAGTTATCAACAAAAATCTACCCTGTGGGTCAGAGATAATTTCATGATGTGTAAACAATATTGAGGGATCTATAAAAATAGACACACCCCTAATTTTGGCGGTACAATTCGAATGAAATTGTTGACCCTTCCAGAACCTAAAAAAACGTTGATTATCCTCCCTCCTGATATGGGTCTCCTGTGCAAAGATAATATTAGCATTCAGTCTATGGAATACTTTAAATATTTTTTTGCGTTTAATCGGATGATTTAAACCATTAGTATTCCAGGAGATAAAGTTAACAGATCTATCCATCATACCAATATTAATTGTGTGTATCATAAAAGGTTAAAAAGACACATAACCCACAATTCAGGAAGGAGGAAAATTGATTCAGGAGCAGCCGGAGAACATGACACCTCAACAATATTAGTAATTTAAAGTCGGCCCATAAACTAAAAGCAAAAAAATAAAAAGCAAAAGCGTGAAAAAAGATCCCTACCCCCTCCCCCCACCCTTCGAAAGAAAGCCAAGCGGCAGGCGCATAATCTAATACTAATATTACCCCCATTTCAAGATGGCAGCTCTATAAAAAAAAGATTAGAAGAAAACTATATATCACCCAAATTAAAATATAGAGTTGCAAAAAAAAATATATATATCAATCAGAATAATAAAAAAAAAACTAATATAATACAACAATCATTAATAAAAAAAAGGTATAAACGTCAAAATTTAAAAGTGTAGTATACCTTTAAAAAAAAATCCCATATTCAAATACAAGATGACGTTTCAAGAGCAAAGACTTATGGGAAGAAGAAACGCCATTTTGAAAAAACCATATTACTAAATACAAATGTGAGTTCAGCAATCTGTTAAAAGACAAAATAACATTTAAAAAGAAAGGGATATAGTACAGTACAGCATATATATAAAAAAAACTAAAAGTCCAAAACATTCGTCCCATATCTGAGTACAGGCAAACAGATAAATGCTTGTAAAAAAACAGAATCTTACGGGAAAAATAAACAACTTAAAAAAAAAGATAAATCATTAATGCAAAATATAAACGTATATAACCAAAACAGAAAGAAAAAAAAGAATATTATCAAAATTAAAAAAAAAACATCTATAAACAATGAAGCTAGTAAAAAAAAACCGAACCCATAGATCAAAAAATAAAAAGTTATAACCCAACTTCATAGGTTAAAACTTAAAATAGAAAGATATCCTCTCTCCGAAAAATCTTCCACATAACACATAGTTCAAGTTGCAGTAGAAGATCGAAGTTCTCCAACAAATTTCTTCGCTTCTTCCAGAGTGTTGAAAAATCGTTGACTGTAGTCGGGCAGCACGATTCTAAGCTTTGCTGGATACATTAAAGCTTGTTTAAGTCCGATGGAATGAATCTCTGCCATCACTGGTTTAAAAGCGATCCTGGCTCTCATTACTTCAAAAGAATAATCCTCGACTATTCGAAACTGAAAGTTTTTGTAGGAAATCATACCTTTTTTACGAGCTAATCGAATTAAAAGCTCTTTCTCACGAGGATAATGAAGGCGAACAATCACCGCTCGTGGTTTATCAGGCACAGACGAAAACCTCGCAACTCTGTGAGCGCGGTCGATAACAGGTTTAGTTTGCAAACCCTCATCACCGAAAATTTCCCATAGTAAATTAGAGAAAAATTCAGTTAAATCACCGGACTCAACTTTTTCGGGAAACCCGATAATACGCAAGTTCTGTCTGCGAGATCGATTTTCGAGATCAGAAATTTTAAACTTATACTGATCTACAGTCTTAAGAGTCGATTGTACCTTCTTATCCAACACTTCAATTGTACGTACTTTTTCAACAATTAATTTTTCAAGAGTCGCCAACTTATCTTCATGCCGCTGAATAACCGATGCCTGCGACTGAAACTTAGTATCAAGCGATTTAACAGCTCCTTCAAGTTCAGACATTTTCGTGGTAAACGTGTTTTCCAAACTTGCCATTTTACTTTCTAAACTTGCCATTTTACTTTGCAACTTGTTATCCAAACCTGCAAGTTTAGTGTCCAGAAGATTAGAAATTGTTTCAACAGATAACGGCTCCTTAGACGATTTCTTACTTGTAGCCATTTTAAGTTCGGCAAAGTTAGATCAAATATAGTTTTAAAAGAAAAAAAAAGTCAATCGAAAATATCAACTCATTTGATTAAATTCGAAAAGATTAGATTAAAGGGTGATTATAGTTAGAAAAGTGAAGAGCGCCTAAAAGGCAGATGTTTACGTCGCCATCTTGAAACTCCACCCCCCCATTCTCTATCTCATAGACACAAACATGCCGACCGTTACTTGGACAGTCCATACAAAAAAAAACTCAGAAAAAAATACAATGACCCCCTTACTCCTAATTTAATCAAAAGTCCTTTCTACCATATCATTTCCCTTTTCAGTCTCAATACTGCTATTACAACATCTTTATTTAATTGTGCTTTCCGAATATCATCTTCCAAACCTAAAACTGAATCTAATGTCATTTCACACTTCCAAAATCCACTCTAATAAAACACTTTATCACCACTCTTTCCAAAATATAACTCAAGCGCTTGATTACCATACATTCCATAAGTTTACATAAATGAGACTTTCACGATATAGGCCCTTAACTAGAAGGATCAAATGGGGATCTACCAGGTTTTCAGGCACTACTATTTCCATTTTCCATGAGGAAAGTGGATGCACAATTCAAATATTTAATATTTTACAAATGCAAATTATATACAATTACAATTTCAAATATCACTCTTTCCTGGAGACACCTGACCTGCATTATTAATAGACTTCTTAAATTCATACAAAGAAATCTCTCCATCTGTGATACTATCATTGCTGCAGCAGACTTCCAACACATCAGGGTATTCACTGAAAAAACATATCCCTATATTGTTTAATTTCTTCACTTAAATTATCCTGATTATGAATCTCATCAAATGACCCAGCCAGTAACCCAACCTTCCCTGTTTCAGTAACAATCATTTTGCCCTCAATAATCAACACAGGAATATTATGATCCCCACAAATCCCCCCATTTTCTAAATCATATCCCAAACAATTCCAAGTTTGATATCCCTTCCAATATTATCTCCATATAACCTCCAGTAAATCACCTCCTTCCTCACCACGGCCTTTGCCCTTTTATTATTAATAATGTAACTCGGAGACTGATGCACCATCACATAAAAACTCACATTTCTCCCAATTTGCTTCCTGTCCCGTTATAAATCCAAATCCAAACTCATAAAGACAGGAAGGCTGACTGACGTTCACATAAACTAATCACCCTCTGAGTTCCCATTTGACCGACAGGCACTGCAGCCAATGACAGCAGGGGTCAGTGTTACGTCTGAGCTACGATAGGCTGGAGGAAATCGGCCCATGACCAGCCCCTCCTCTTCCGCTCCATCGCCATGGCGGAGATCAGCGAGTCGCTTCTGTCGGTATCGCCGGCCTCGGCGCCCACAAGGACGGGTGTGATTCCCCTTCGCGCCTCGGTGGGTCTGTTTCGGTGACGTCTGTGGTGGCTGACGAAACATGCTTTGACAGGGAGCGAGCGAGGACTATGACTACAACTCCCAGAAGACCCCACTGATGACGTTGTGGTGTTTCGGGGTAAGGTATCAAAGCAAAATGGAGGAAAATGTAATGCATTACGTTTTCTGTACTGTGTCGTGCCTTCAATAAACAATTAAACTAAAAGAGAGATTCCAGCGAGAAATAGATAGAACATAGAACAATACAACACAGTACAGGCCCTTCGGCCCACAATGTTGTGCCGACCCTTAAACTCTGCCTCCCTAACTTAACTTCCTCCATATACCTGTCGAGTAGTCTCTTAAACTTCACCGGTGTATCTGCCTCCACCACTGACTCGGGCAGTGCATTCCACGCACCAACCACTCTCTGAGTATACAATCATCCTCTCATGTCCCCCTCGAACTTCCCTCCCCTTACCTTAAAACCATGTCCTCTTGTATTGAGTGGCGCCCTGGGGAAGAGGCGCTGGCTCTCCACTCTATCTATTCCCCTTAATATCAACAATACCTCTATCATTTCTCCTCTCATCAGCCTTCTCTCCAGAGAGTAAAGCCTTAGCTCCCTGAATCTCTGATCATAATCCATACTCTCTAAACCACACAGCATTCTGGTAAATCTCCTCTGTACCCTTTTCAGTGCTTCCACAACCTTCTTATAGTGAGGTGACCAGAACTGGACAGAGTACTCCAAGTGTGGCCCAACCAGAGTTTTACAGAGCTGCATCATTACATCACGACTCTTAAACTCTATCCCTCGACTTATAAACGCTAACACCCCATAAGCTTTCTCAACTACTTTGTCTACCTGTGAGGCAACTTTCAGGGATCTGTGGACATGTAGCCCCAGATCCCTCTGCTCCTCCACACTTCCAAGTATCCTGCCATTTACTTTGTACTCTGCCTTGGAGTTTGTACTTCCAAAGTGTACCACCTCACACTTCTCCAGGTTGAACTCTATCTGCCACTTCTCAGCCCACTCCTGCATCCTATCAATGTTTTTCTGCAATCTTTGACAATCCTCTTCTCTATCTGCAACATCACCAACCATTGTGTCTTCTGCAAACTTGCCAACCCATCCTTCTACTCCCACATCCCGGTCGTTAATAAAAATCACGAAAATTAGGGATCCCAGAATTGAAACTTGTGGGACACCACTAGTCACAACCCTCCAATCCGAATGTACTCCCTCCACCACAACTCTCTGATTTCTGCAGGCAAGCCAATACTGAATCCACCTGGTCAAACATTCCTGGGTCCCATACCTTCTGATTTTATGAATAAGCCTACCGTGTGGAACCTTGTCAAATGCATTACTAAAATCCATGTAGATCACATCCACTGCACTACCCTCATCTATATGCCTGGTCACCTCTTAAAAAATCTCCATCAGGCTTGTTAGACATGATCTTCCCTTCAGAAAGCCATGCTGACTGTCACTGATCAGACCATGGTTCTCTAAATGCCATCCACCTCTGCGTGTTTCCCATTCCCCAGTGTACTACGACAGGTATATGTAGCCTCAGGTCCCCCGGGCGGGAGGTGGCAAGAGACCAAATGCTCCGGGGGCCCTGGCCTTCATCCTATGGGGGGGGGGGAGAAGGTCTGCCACCCCTGTGGTGAGGCGCCTTGGTGGCTGAGGTGGGGCATTTCCTGTCTCAGGAAATCTCTGAGTTCTGCCCTCAGGCAGTTTCAGGTAAGGGAGGTGCAGAGGGTGGGTTGGTGTGGGCATGGTCTGGCTGGGTGGGGCGGTCTGGGTGGTCTTGTTGCAGCTAGATTTGCCCCTGTAATGCAGAGAACGAAGTGAGATTGGGGAGAAAGACGGGGGAGTGGGGAGAGGAAAGAAGGGGGAGTGGGGCCTGTGAGAGAGAGGGAGAGAGGGCAATAGAAGGGAGTGTGGGGACCGGGAGAGAGACGGGGAGTGGATATGAAGAGACGGGGTAGTAAAAGAGAAAAGGGATTGTAGGGGGAAAGAGAGAGAGAGAGAGAGAAGGGAGAGTGTGGATTGGGATTGTAGGGGGAAAGAGAGAGAGAGAGAGAGAAGGGAGAGTGTGGATTGAAAGAGGTAGAAGTCCGAGTGGGGAGATGAAGAGAGATGAGGAAGAATAGGGAATAAGTGACGAGTAAGGGCAAGTGTGTTGTGGAAGAGGGATTCCGGAGAAAGGGGAGTACAACAGTGTCACTCCACTCTTCAGGAAGCGAGAGAGGCAGAGGGAAGAGGGATTCCGGAGAAAGGGGAGTACAACAGTGTCACTCCACTCTTCAGGAAGCGAGAGAGGCAGAGGGAAGGAAACTGAAGGCCAGCTGGTCTGACCTCAGTGTTTGAGAAGATGTTGGATTCGATTGTTAAGGATGATGTCTCAGTGCTCTTTGGGCAAATGATAAAAAGGGCCGGAGTCAGCATAGTTTCCTGACAAATCTGTTGAAATTCATTGAAGAAATAACAAGCGGGATAGACAAAAGACAATCGGTTGATGTTGTGTGTTTTGAATTTCAGGCCTTTAAAAAGGTTGCAGACATGAGGCTGTTTAACACGCTACGAGCCCATGGTATTACAGAAAGAGCCCAGCACATATAAAGCAGTGGCTGATTAACAGGAGGCAGAACCTGTGAATAAATGGAGCGTTTTCTGTCTGGCTGCAGATGTCCAGTGGCATTCCACAGGGGTCTGTGATGGGACCCATTCTTCTCTGCTATATGGCAATGACTTGGATGATGTATTTGATGGTTTTGCTGCAAAATCTGCAGAGGAACAGAGATGGAGGGAAAGGTAGTTCTGAGGACGTAGAGAGGCCACAGAAGGAGCTAGACAGATTAGGACTGGAAACGGCAGATGGTATTCAGAGCATTCATTTCATGAGGACTAAAAGGTAAAAGCAAGGACGAAATGTTGGAACTTTAAAAAGCTCTGGTGAGGCCTCACTTGTATTTTGAGCAGGTTTGAGCTCCTTGTCTTAGAAAGGATGTGCTGAATCTCGAGGGGGTTCAGAGGAGGGGCACGAAAATGGTTCCAGTATTGAACAGGTTGTCATATCACCATTGATGTCTCTGGGCCAGAATTCAGAAAAATAAGGGGTGAACTCATTGAAGGAGGAGCCATGATAGAGTGGATGTGGGCAGGATTTTTCCTGTGATTGCTGGAAGACCGGATGAGCCATAACGGAGGGCATCCTGTTAGAATGGAAATGAGGAGGAGTTTCTTCAGCCAGAGTGGAGAATCTATGGGATTCTTTGCCACAGGCAACGGTGGAGGCCGTCTCTCTGTACATTTACTACAGAAGGTCATATATTACTGATTGTTCAGGGTGTGAAAGGATACGGGGAGAAGACAGGAGATTGGGTCTGGGACGAAATTGGATCAACCAGGATGATATGCTGATATATTGAAATAGAGTCGATGGGCCGAATGTCCTAACCTGCTCCAGCACCTCATGGTCTTATGGACTTTCTGCCTTTTGAACACTTCTGTCTCTTTGGGATGTGTATATCCTGTGCTTTCTGAATTGCTTCCCGAAATTCCACCCAGTCTTGCTTTGACGTTATCGGTGCCAAAGGTCTTTTCCAATCACTTTTGGCCAGCTCCTCTCTCATGCCTCTGCAGTTTCCTTCATTCCACTTCAACACTGCATCTCCGTTGTGCTTCCCCTTCTCAAATTGCAAATTCAATCCCGGTTCATTGCATCACACCCTAACCAGAATAGCAGATCCCTTAGTGCAGTGGTCCCCAGCCACCAGGCCGCAATGCATGTTCTACCGGGCCGCGAGGAACCGAAATGATTTGGCGATAGTGGGGTTAACCACGAGCTGCTCTCTGAAGCCACCTCGCAGGCATTCTAGAAATTCTCCCCCGGGGCATCCAGCACCAACCGGGCTTTCCCAATCTATTTGTGTACTGAAATCCCACATGACTATTGTAACGTTGACCTGCTGACTTGCATTTTCTGTTTCCCGTTGTAGTTTGTAGACTACGTCCTTACTACTGTTTGGGGGTCTGCACAAACCTTCCACCAGGGTTTCTTTGCACTTGCAGTTCCTCAGCTCTCCCCACAGCGACTCAGCACCTTCCGACCCTATGCTGGCTCTTTCTGATGGTTTGATTTTGTTATGTTTACCAACAGGGCCACGCTGTCAGTGATGCCCACAACCTCATGTATGCCAGTCCGCAGCTCTTCCTCCACGTCAGTTTGTACAATGCGCGCATTCAGATGTAATACCTTCAGTCCTGTGTTCAGCCTTTTAGATTCTGTGCGTCTTTTCCATTGCAACTCATCCTGTCGACTGCCAGGTTGCCCTATCAGCAGCCTTTCATTGCCAGCAGTCTCACAACATACTGTCTCTGTCTACAAACCAAAGACCTCATCCTCGGCGGTAGCACATCGGTTCCCAAACCCCCTACCTAACTCACAAAATATCTTTTTTAGGGCCTGCTGACATTTTTAACTGTCATTGGTGCCAATATTTACCAACAAGTCTGGTTGCTCGCCCTCCCCCTTTAGAATGCCAGGGGCCTGATCGGAGTCATCCCTGTCCCTGGCACCTGGACACATCTCACCATCCGGGGTGACTCTATCGCCAGCACAGAACCGCTGGCCGTTGGTTGACAACAGGAGGAACTCTAACCATGTTCCAGCGGAGGGAGGATCGGGTGAGAGTTAATGTTCTGGAAATGGAGGGGTTGTCTCATGGATCAGAGGGAATGAAAGGTTGGAGAGGCTTCAGTTGTTTGCTCTGTAGCGATGGGGCTGAGGGGAGACCAGAGGCAGATTGACGCTGAGTAGGGATCTGAGAGAAGAGAACCAACATTGTTTGTTCACCAGGTGAACATCTCAATTACCAGAGGATGTGATTTCAAGGTGAGCGTGGGACAGTTCAAAGATGATGTTTACCTGTGTCCCGGTACTCTACTCTGCTCCACAGTCCTGTCCTCTTTCTCCCTCTTTCTCCCTCTTTTTCTCTCTTTCTCTCTCTCTCTCTCTCTCTCTCTCTCTCTCTCTCTCTCTCTCTCTCTCTCCTCTCTCTCTCTCTCTCTCTCTCTCTCTCTCTCTCTCTCTCCTCTCTCTCTCTCTCTCTCTCTCTCTCTCTCTCTCTCTCTCTCTCTCCTCTCTCTCTCTCTCTCTCTCTCTCTCTCTCTCTCTCTCTCTCTCTCTCTCTCTCTCTCTCTCTCTCTCTCTCTCTCTCTCTCTCTCTCTCTCTCTCTCTCTCTCTCTCTCTCTCTCTCTCTCTATATATATATATATATACAATTCCTCAATTTCTCTGTCTCCTCTTATCCTCATCCGTACTCTTTTACACCCTCCCACTCTTTCCTCCAAACATTCTTCCCTACACAGTCACTAACCTGCATCTTTCCCTTGTAGTCTCTTACTCCGTTTTTGCCTAACCTTTCGCTTGCCGATCTTTCTCCCCAATTCCCCCTTTGCTGGCAGCTTGCTGTCTCCGGCCACCCACCTGTCCAGACCAGCACCACTCCCTCACCCCGCACTGTGATGACGGTTTTACACACTCAGTGGATTACAGATGTTGTATAATTTCTCATCGGTTGGAAAGATTCAATGTTCTCTCAGAAGATAAAGGCTTGTGGTTTCCAGGAGAGGCCTGTATGTTTCCGTTTAGTGTGCTACAGAACAGGCGGTGGAGGAGTGTGGAGAAGGGGGGAGAGAGAGGGTAAGTGAGGACGTAAGAGAGGGGGAAAAAGAGGGGAAAGGAGAGGGGTAGAGAGAAAGGGAAGAGAGAGAGGGAGAGAGAGCGAGAGAAAGAGAGAGAGGATAGGCACAAAGAATGAGAGAGGGGGGAGAGAGAAGAGGAGAGGTGAGGAGAGGACAGTTGCTTTCAATGAATCAAAGTACAGTGATAACCTTTGATTCGCAAGCCGCCCATAAAGATTAATTCTTCACCTCGTGACTGGGAGTGCGGGGTCGCGAAATGTGAGGGCCAATTAATTAACTTAACGAATCATACATCCATGAGGTACTGAACTTGTTCACAGCTCTCTGCAGTGTTTCCGGTGGTGGCCAGTGCTGTTGCCATGACAACACGACTAGTTTCCGCACAGGATGTGTTCTGTAAAAACAGATGATGGTCGTCCAGGAGGCGCCGATTTTCTTCAGCCTCTGGAAGAAGCAGAGATGCCGCTGAGCTTTCTTGGCGATAGTGTCCTTGTGGCTGGACAAGGACAGGCTGTCAGTGGTGTTCACTCTCAGGAGATTGGAGCTCTCAACCCCCTTATCCTCTGCCGTTGATGTAAACAGGAATGTCGGCATCGCCCCGGCTGACTTCCTGTTGTCAGTAACCAGCTCTATTGTGTGGGTGAAATGGAGGGGGTGGGGAGTGTTGATACCAGGTCACAAAGCTCTCCAGCTCCGACCCGACACGCGGGTGAAGAAGGTTTACTGGAGTAAATTCCAACCGTGTGCAAACAGCACTGGCTCTGTGAACACGGGTGGAACTGTCCAGACGGACTGAAGGATCTATTTCCGCGCTTTCCCCGAAACTCGTCCTTCTCTCTTACTTTTCTCACTCTCACCTTCCTCTCTCTCTCCTCTCTCATCCCAAACTCTACTATCCCTCCCCTTATTCTCCTCCATTACTCCCCACTCCCTCCGCCTTACACCACTCTCACACTGACCCCTCACCCTCTGCTTACTCCCTACCTTCCTGAATCCTACATCACTCATATGAAACATATTCCTCCCGCGCCCTCCCCATCCAGCCGAAAGGCTTTATCTGCTGTCGCTTCCGCAGGACACGGATTTACTCAACTTCTGGTGACTCTGATTCACTGTCAAACCCCTCAGCTGTTTTACTGTCAAAGATAGAACAGGTAAAGAGCTCGGAGAAGTTGAGAGGCAGCAGTTACTGGGAAGTTGGAGAAACAGGACTGAATGGAACCAGACAGGAGAGGAATTTCACTCTCACCCTTTCCATCTCCCTATACGTCTCCATCTCTCTCTCTCTCACTCTTTCTCTCTCTCTCTTTCTGTCGCCCTCCCTCTCTCTCACACTCTCTCTACTCGCTGTCGCTCTCTCTCACTCTCTCCACACCCTCTCTCTCCCCTCTCTGTCTCTGTCTCTCACTCACTCACTCTCCCCATCTCATTCTCTCTACCTTTCTGTCTCTCCCACTCTGTCTCTCCATCTCTCCCCCCTCTCACTTTCTGTTCTCTCCTCTCTCTTTCTGTCTCTCTCTCTCTCTCTGTCTCTCCCTCTCTCCCCACCATCTCTCTGTCTTCCTCTCTCTCTGTCTCTCTCACTCTCTCCCCACCCTCTCTCTCTGCCTGTCTCTCTGACTCTCCTCTCTCTCTCTGTCTCTCACTCTCCCTCTCTCTCCATCTCTCCCTCTATGTCTCACTCTCTGTTCCTCTCTCCCTCTCTCTCTTTCTGTCTCTCTCCCTCTGTCCCTCTCTCTCTGTCTCACCCTCTCACTCTCTGCACCTCTCTCTTTCTCACTCTCTTACTCTCTCTCTGTCTCTCTCCTGCTCTCTCTCTCACTCCCTCTCTCTCTCTCACTCCTCACCCTCTGTCTCTCCGCTCCCCCCTCTCTCGGTCTCACTCTCTCACCACACCCTCTCTCTCTGCCTCTCACTCTCTCTGTTTCCCACTTTTTTTCTCAGTCACTGTCTCTCTCACTCTGTTCCTCTCTCTCCCTCTCTCTTTCTGTCACTCTCTCTCCCTCCATTTCTCTCAGTCTCTGCCCACCCTCTCTCTCTGTCTGTCGCTCTCCCTCTCTCTCTCTTTTCCTCTCCCTCTTGTCTGTCTGTCTCTCGCTCTCCCTCTCTTTCTCTTTCATCTCCCCTCTCTTGCTCTCCCTCTCTCTCACTCTGTTCTCTCTCTCCCCCGCTCTTGCTGTCCCTCAGTCTCTCTCACTCTGTTTCTCTCTCACTCTCTGTTTCTCTCTCTCTCCCTCTCTCTCACTCTCCTCTCTCTCTCCCTCTGCCTCCCTCCCTCTCTGCCTCTCTCTCTCACTCTCTGTTTCTCTCTGCCTCTCTCCCCCTTCTGTCTAGCTCCCTCTCTCTGTCTCTCTCACACTCTCCCCACCCTCTCTCTCCCTCTCACTCTCTCACTTCCCACCCTCTCTCTCCCTCTCCATCTCTCCCTCTCTTTCTCTCTCTCCCGCTGTCTTTCTCCCTCACTCTCTCCCACCCTCTCTCTCTGTCTGTTTCTCTCTCTCTCTCTGTTCCACTATCTCTCTCCCTCTCTCTCTTGCTCTCCCTCTCTCTCTCCCCCCTCTCCCTCCCTCCCTCTCTCTTTCTCTCTCACTCTGATACTCTCTGCCTCTCTCTTTCTATCTCTCTCTCACTCTCGGTCTATCTCCCTCTCTGTCTCTCACTCTCTCCCCACACTCTCTCTCTCTCCGCCTGCCTCTCCTTCTCTCCCTCTGTGTCTCTCTCACTCTCACTCTCTCTCTGTCTCTCTCCCCCTCAGTCTATCTCCCTCTCTCTCTCTCTCACACAATCTCCCCACCCACTCTCTCTCCCTCTCACTCTCTCACTCCCTTCCCACACTCCCTCTCTCTTTGTCTCCCCCCCCTCTCCATCTCTCCCTCTGTCTCTCTCTCTCTCTCTCTCTCCCCCTCTCTCTCTGTCTCTCTCACTCGGTATCACTCTTTCTTTCTGTCTATCTTCCTCTCTCTCTCTCCTCTCTCTCTCTCTCTCTCTCCCTCTCTCTCTCACTCTCTGCACGCCCTCTCTCTCTGTCTCTCTCTCCCTCTCCGCCCCTTTCTCTGTCTCACTCTCTCCCCACACCCTCCCTCTGTCTCTTGTCTCTCTCTATTCCTCCCTCTCTCCCCACCCACTCTCTCTCTCTGTCTCTCCCCCCCCTCTCTCTCCCTCTCTGTTCTTCTCTCTGTCTCCCTCTCTCTCTTGCTCTCCCTCTCTCCCTCTCTCTCTCTTCCTCCCTCTCTCTCTGCCTCTCTCTTTCTATCTCTCTCTCTCACTCGGTCTCTCTACCCCTCTGTCTATCTCCTTCTCTGTCCAACTCTCTCCCCACACTCTCGCTCTCTGCCTGTCTCTGTCTCTCTCTCCCTGCCTCTCTCTTTCTGTCTCTCTCTCTCTCTCTCTCACTCGGTCTCTCTAACCCTCTGTCTATCTCCCTCTGTCTAACTCTCCCCACACTCTCGCTCTCTGCTTGTCTCTGTCTCTCCTTCTCTCTCTCGCTATCTCTCCCTCTCCAACCCTCTCTGTCTCTCTGTCTGTTCCTCTCTGCCTCGCTCCCCCTTTCTCTATCTCTCTCACTCTCTCTTTCTCTCTCACACTCTCCCCACTCTCTCTCCCCCTCACTCACTCTCTTCCCACACTCCCTCTTTCTCCCTTTCTCTCTGTCTCTCTCCCTCTCCATCTCTCCCTCTGTCTCTCTCTCTCACTCTCTATCCCTCTCTCTCTTTCTGTCTCTCTTCCTCCCTCTCTGTCTCTCTCTCTCTCCCGCTGTCTTTCTCCCTCTCTCTGTCTCGCACTCTCTCCGCACCCTCTGTCTGCCTCTTGTCTCTCTCTGTTCCTCTCTCTCTCTCTCCCTCTCTCTCCCTCTCTCCCCACCCACTCTCTCTGTCTCTCTCCCTCTCTCTCTTGCTCTCCCTTCTCTCTCCCTCCCTCTCTCTTTCTCACTTCCTCTCTCTCTGCCTCTCTCCCCCCTCTCTCTCACTCTGTTTCTCTCCCCCGCTCTGTCTATCTCCCTCTCTCCCCACCCTCTCGCTCTGCCTCTCTCTGTCTCTTTCTCTCAGTCTCTGTCTCTCTCTCACTGTTCCTGTCTCTCCCTCCCCACCCTCTCGCTCTGCCTGTCTCTTTTCCTCTCCCTCTGCCTGTCTCTTGCTTTCCTTCTCTCCCTCTCTCTCTCCCTCCCTCTCTCTGTCTCCCTCTTTCTCTCACTCTCTCGCCACCCTCTCTCTCTGTCTATCTCTCTGTCCCTCTCTCTTTTCCTCTCCCTCTGTCTCTCTTGCCCTCCCTCTCTCTCTCTCTCCCTCTCTCTAGCCCTCTCCCTCTGCCTGTCTGTCTCTTGCTCCCTCTCTCTTTGTCTCTCTCTCTATCTCCCTCTCTCCCTTGCTCCCTCTCTCTCTCTCCCTCTGCCTGTCTCTGTCTCTTGCTCCCTCTCTCTGTCTTTCTCCCTCTGTCTCCCTCCCTCCCCCTCTCTCTTCCGCTCCCTCTGCCTTTGTATCTGTCTCTTGATCTCCCTCTGTCTCTCTCTCTCTCACTCTCTGTTCCTCTTTCTCCCTCTCTCTCCGTCTCTCTCACTCTCTCTATACATGTACAATTCCTCAACTTCTCTATCTCCTCTTTTCCTCTTCTTTATTCTTTTGCACCCTCCCAGTCTTTCCTTCAAACATTCTTCCCGACACAGTCACTAACCTGCATCTTTCCCTTATTGTCTCTTACTCCGTTTATGCCTAACCTTTCGCTTGCCTCTCGTTTTCTCCCCAATACCCCCTTTCCTGTAGCTTGCTGTCTCCACCACCCACCCGTCCAGACCAGCACCCCTCCCTCACCCCGCACTGTGATGACGGTTTTACAAACTCAGTGGATTACAGATGTTGTATAATTTCTCGTCGGTTGGAAAGATTCAACGTTCTCTCAGAAGATAAAGGCTTCTGGTTTCCAGGAGAGGCCTGTTTGTTTCCGTTTAGTGTGCTACAGAACAGGCGGCGGAGGAGTGCGGAGAAGGGGGGAGAGAGAGGGTAAGTGAGGAGGTAAGAGAGGGGGAAGGAGAGGGGTAAAGGGACGTGAAAGAGAGGGGGAAGAGAGAGAAAGAGACAGTGACAGGCAGTGGGGGGGGGAGAGAGAAGAGGGGAGCAGAGGTGAGCGTAAATTGGGACATTTGCTTTCAATTAATCAAGGTACAGAGCTAACTTTTGATTCGCAGCCCGTCCATAGAGATCAATTCATCTTCTCGAGACTGGGTGTTCGGGGTCGCGAAATGTGAGGGGACAATTAATTAACTTAACGAATCATACAGACCATTTAATCACAACACTGCATTAGGGAGATTGTGAAGTTAGTGGCCCATCTCTCAGGAAGTCAGAATGTTCAACGTGTGTGGGGTCTTTGATAATGTGGACTGTTTTATTGAGGCAGAGAGATGTGTAAACAGTCCATAGTTTCCATGATGTACTGAACTTGTTCACAGCTCTCTGCAGTGTTTCCGGTGGTGGACAGCGCAGTTGCCGTGACAACACGACTAGTTTCCACACAGGATGTGTTCTGTAAAAACAGATGATGTTCGTCCAGGAGGCGCCGATTTTCTTCAACCTCTCAGAGAAGCAGAGAGGCCGCTGAGCTTTCTTGGCGATAGTGTCCTTGTGGCTGGACAAGGACAGGCTGTCAGTGGTGTTCACTCTCAGGAGATTGGAGCTCTCAACCCCCTTATCCTCTGCCGTTGATGTAAACAGGAATGTCTGCATCGCCCCGGCTGACTTCCTGTTGTCAGTAACCAGCTCTATTGTGTTGGTGAAATGGAGGGGGTGGGGAGGAGGGAGACTAAGGGATAATAAGATGTGGGGAGAAATAAGTGTGTAGAAGGAGAGATAGAACAGATAATGAGCTCGGTGGAAGTTGAGAAGCAGGAGATACCGGGAAGATGGAAAAACAAGACTAAATGGAACCAGACAGGAGAGGAATTTCACTCTCACCCTCTCCATCTCCCTCTCCCTATCCGTCCCACTCCTCTCTCTTTCTCTCTCCCTCTCACTCTCTCTCTCTCCCCCTCTCTGTCTCCCTCTCATGCTCTCTCTCACTCTCTCTCTCTTTCTCTCTGTCTGTCTGTCTCTCACTCTCCACAACCTCTCTCTCTTCCCTTCTCTGTCTGTCTCCCTCTTCCTCTATCTCAATCTCTCACTCCCTCTCTCCCTCTCTTTCTCTCTGTCTGTCTCTCCCTGTCTCTCTTTCCCTCCTCTCGCTCACTCTCCCCACCCTCTCTCTCTCTCTGTCTCTCTCCCTCTCTGTCTCTGTCTCTCTCCCTCTGTCTGCCTCTCTCTCTGTCTTTCTCCCTCTCTCTCTGTCTCTCCCTCTCACTCTCTCCCCACCCTCTGCCTCTCTCTCTGTCTCTCTCCCTCTCTCTCTGTCTCTCCCTCTCACTCTCTCCCCACCCTCTGTCTGTCTCTCACTCTCTGTTCTTCTCTCTGCCTGTCTCTCTCCATCTTCCCCTCTCTCTCTGTCTCTGTCTGTCCCTCTCACTCTCTGTTCCTCTCTCTCTCTCTCTCCCTCCCTCCCTCACTCTCTCCCCACCCTCTCTGTCTCTGTCTCATTCTCTCCCTCTGCGTGTCTCTGTCTCTTTCCCACTCTCTGTCTGTCTCTCTTGCACTCTCTCTTTCTGTCTCTGTCTCTCTCCCTCAGTCTGCCTCTCTCTCTGTCTTTCTGTCTCTGTCTCTCTCCCTCAGTCTGCCTCTCTCTCTGTCTCTCCCTCTGTTCCTCTCTCTGCCTGTCTCTCTCCATCTCTCCCTCTCCCTCTCTCTCTGCCTGTCTGTTTCCCTTTCTCCATCTCTCCCTCTCCTTCTTTCTGCCTGTCTCTCTGTCTCTCACTCTCCCTCCCTCTCTTTCTGTTTCTCTCTCCCTCTCACTCTCTCTCTTTCTCTCCCTCTCTTTGTCTCTCTCCCTCCTCTCTCTCTTTCTCTCTCAGTGTACTATAAAGGCATGGATGAAGGATATGCAGTCTGGGGGAAAGCTGGGGTCACTGAACGAAGCCAATGCCGATACAATCAATACGAACAATCTACTAAACAAGTGTAAACAGAGCACAGAATCATTTATCTGTGAGAGGGGGTGTAGAGGGGGAGATAGGGGGTGAGAGGGAGAGTGGGGGAGACTGGAGAGGGGTGGAGAAAGGGGAAAAGGGAAGGGGGAGAGGGAGGGAAGAGAGTGAAAGAAAGAATGTGGCAAGAGAGGGTTCAAGAGTAGGAGAATGGGGTATACTGGGGAGGAAAGAGTGAAGCAGAGAGTTGGGAGAGTGGGAAGTGTGGGGAGAGAGTGTGGAAGAGGGGAGGAGAGTGTGAGAGATAGGGAGAGAGTTGAGGAAGGGGAGGGAGGGAGAGAGAGAAGAGAATGGTAAGCAGTGAAAGTGAGGTTTGTAGGCTAGAGAGTGGGGAGAGGGGGAGGGACAGAAATGGATGGGTGGTGCCTCACCTCATCTTGCCCTGATGACGGATGCTGCTTTTCCTTTTGCTAAGGCAGACGTTGATGGACTTTCGATCGGTCAGGGCATGAAAGGATACGCAGTGAAGGCAGGAAAATGGGGCCGGGAGGAAAAATGGATTTACCATGATGAAGTGGCAGAGCAGTTTTGATGGGCCAAATGGCCTAATTCTGCTTCTGTCCCTCATGGTCTTATGGTCCAAGAGCAGCCTCTCATTCAATGAGAGCAAGAGCAATGAACTGCTTCTGGACTTTGGAGGAGGAAACAGGAACCCATGAGGCAATCCTCATCGGGGCTCAAAGGTGGAGACGTTCAGCAACTTTAAATTCCACAGTGTGAACATTTCAGAGGATCTGTCCCGAGCCCGGGACACAAGTGCAATTACAAGAAAGCAGGAACTCTCTGTCCTCAGTAGTATGGCCCAGCACATCATAGTGGATATGGCCCAGCACATCACGGGTAAAACTCCCCTCACAACCGAGCACATCTCTGCGGAGTGCTGTCGCAGGAAATCAGCATCCGTCATCAAGGACCCCCACCACCCAGGCCATGCTCTCTTCTCAATGCTGCCATCAGGAAGAAGGTGCATGAGCCTCAGGAGCCTCAACCCCAGGTTCAGGAACAGTTATTACACTCAACCAACAGGTCCTTCTTTCTTTTTACAATGTTTTTATTCAGAGGAAAAAAAATTTACAGAGTGCAACACATGGATACATTTCAACATAACTTGTATACATTTATATCTTGTAATAAAATTGTTATAGCATAATACATAAAGGTATACCACTCTGTAATCAAAAACTTAAAAATAGGTCATACATCATAAAAGAAATTTTTTATATATATAAAAAAAATCAACCCCCTACCAACTACCAAAGAAAAAAGCTGATGGATGACAATGGATAATTAGAAAAAAAACATATTCACTTAAGAAGAGAAAAATATACGTAAAAGTATATTTATAAATTGGAAAAAGTAATTTAGGAAAGGTCCCCAAATATCATTAAAAGATTGTTTCAAATTTCAGACTGAGCAGCAGATCTTTTCTAAATTTAAATACTACATAATATCATGTAGCTATTGAAGATGTGTAGGAGGGGTAGACTCCTTACATTTAAGCAAGAATGCTCTTCTTGCTAAAAGGGAGGTAAAAACTAAAACCTGTAGGTTAGGAGTATTTAAAGTTATATCTCCATTTGCAATAATACCACACAAGGTAGTAAGCGGATTTGGGTCAAATTGGACCCTAAAAAGTTGAGAGAAGGTATGAAATACTACCCGCCAAAACTTTTCAATTCTAGGGCAAAACCAAAACATATGAATTAAAGAGGCATCAGCAGAGTTGCATTTATTACAAAGTGGAGAAACATTCGGGTAAAAACCGGAGAGCTTCTGTTCAGAAATGTAAGCTCTATGAACCACTTTAAATTGTAGAAGAGAATGATGAGCACAGAAAGATGATTTATTTACCCATTTAAGAATTTTATTCCATCTATCATCAGTAATCTGACATTATAGGTCATTCTCCCAAGCTTTTTTAAGTTTATTTTAAAAGTCTTGCCTAGAATCAATCAACAAGTTATAGATACCGGTAATAGAACCTTTAAGAAAAGGTTTTAAATTTAAAAGATCGTCCAGTAAATTTTTATCAGGACCTATAGGAAAAGTAGCTAATTGGAAATGTAGAAAATCTCTAACTTGAAGGTATCTGTAAAAATATGATTTTGGGAGTGCTAATTTATTTGACAATTGGTCAAATGACGCAAGAGATCCTGAGATAAACAAGTCCCAAAAACACTTAATACCTAGTTCATCCCAATCCTTAAAGGGATAAAAAATAATTAAGGAGAATGGGAGACGATAATGAAAAATTCGCTAAACCAAAACATTTTCTATTTTGACAAATTTTCTAAAATTATCAATTTTCTAAATTGAGACCAGATCCCTAAACTTTGCTATTCCCATAACCAATGGACACAATCAACAGCTCTTCATCTCATGTTCTTGATGTTTATTTCTGGGTTATTTTTTTAGTTTTATTTATTATGTATTTGAATTTTGTTTTCTTTTGCACATGGTTTTGTTTGTCCTGTTGGGAGGCAATCTTTCATTCATTTTATAATGGTTCTTGAGTTTACTGAATTTACAACATATTCAAATCCCAGGATTATACATGGTGATGTGCCTATACTTTGATAATAAATTTACTTTGCACATTTTAAGTTCTACATTTCAATTTGTAAATAACTGAAACACAAGAGCTCAGTCAGCTGGGTAAATGATTTTGTTCTGATCTGAATGGTCGGCCCAACACTGTGTCCCGTCTTTCGAGGCACATCAATTACTGGAAATATTACTGCATCGAACTGGAAAGCCTCAAATACTCTGTCTCTCTGCTCAAGCTTGCAAACACACGTAGACACACACACACACACACACACACGTTTCAAAACGCCGACAATCATACCAGTGCCCAAAAATACCAGGGTGACCTGCCTCAACGACTATCGCCCAGTGACGCTCACTACTGTGATGAAGTGCTTTGACGGGACGGTCATGGTCAATCAAATTCTGTCTGTGTGTAGGGACCCACTGCAATTTCCCAATCTCTACAATCTGTCAACAATCCTCACTGGCTCACACTCGGTCTGGATAAAAGCAAGTCAGGCTGCTGATTACAGCTCAGCATTCAACACAATCAGACCCTCAATTGTATCAACAAGCTCCAAAACCTGGGCCTCTGTACCTCCTTCTGCAACTGGATCCTCACCAGGAGACCCCAGTCTGTGTGGATCAGAAATAACATCTCCTCCTTCCTGACAATCAACACCGGCACACCTCAACGATGCGTGCTCATCCCACTGCTCTACTCTCTCCACACCCACGTCTGTGTTGCTAGGCTCATCTATCAACTTGTTGATGACACAACTATTGTTGGTGTAATTTCAGACGGTGACGAGGAGGAGTACAGGAGTGAGATAGATCAGCAAGTTGAGTGGTGTCACAGCAACAACCTTGCACTCAGCATCATGAAGACAAAGGAATTGATTGTGGATCCAGGAAGGGGAAGTCGAGGGAACACACACCAGTCCTCATCGTGGGATCAGAAGTGAAAAGGGTGAGCAGTTTCCATTTCCTGCCTGTCAGCATCTCTGAGGAACTATCCTGGGCCCAACATATTGATGCAGTTACAATGAAGGCACAACATCGGCTATATTGCATTCGGAGATTGAGGGGAATCGGTCTGTCACTAAAGACACTTGCAAATTTCTACAGATGTACTGTGGAGAGCATTCTAACTGGTTGCATCACTGCCTGGTGTGGAGAGGCCACTGCTCAGGATCGGAAAATGCTGCAGAAAGTTGTAAACTCAGCCAGCTCCTTCATGGGCACTGGACTCCACAGCATTCAGGACACATTCAAAAGATGATGCCACAAAAAGGTGTCATCCATCATAAAGGACCCCCATCACCCAGGACATGACCTCTTCTCATTTCTACCATCAAGGAGGATGTACAGGACCCTGAACACACACTCACCGGTTCAGGAACAGGTTCTTCCCCACCATCAGATTTCTGAATGGACAATGAATTCAAGAACATTTCCTCAGTATTTTCTCTCCGGTTTTGCACTACGTTTTGAATTTACTTTTATAAATTCTTATTGTGATTTATAATTTTTATTACTATGTATTGCAATGTACTGCTGTCACAAAACAACAAATTTTACCACATATGCCGGTGATATTAGACCTGATTCTGATACACAAACACACGCAGCTGGGCTCAGACATACAACACTCCCACATTCCTCCCTTTGTGACACCCTGCTTGCTCCGTGGCCCCCGTATGAAGCTCAAACTGTTGCAACACCTGCCCTTTAAATTCATGGCTGAGGCTGTGTTGTGTCTGTTCACTGTTTGAGGTCAATATTAAATGAAGAGAATTGAATGGGAAGGAAGGTTTGAATAGAAGAATAAAGATCTCCTCTGAAGGTATACGGGGTCCTGGTGAGAGCGTACATGGAACACTGTGCACAGGTCTGGTCTCCCTCCCGGAGTCAGCCTGTGGAATGAAGGGAATGAAGAGATTTCCCAGATTCATTTAGGAGGTGAGGTAGTGTCCTCGGAGAGATTATACTGACCGGGCCTGTCTCAAAATAAGAGGTGGTCTGACTGAGACAGACACAGTCTCACAGGGTATTGACAGAGTGGGGCAGGAATGCCGTGTTTCTTCACTGGGTGTTGAATAAGGTCACAGACTCAGAATCCGATGTCATCTGACAGGACTCAGATGAGGAGTGCGGCAAATCTTTGATTTTTTCCCCACAAGGTTTCTACATTCACAAGAAATATTGAAGGACTAAGCGATAATGGGAACGTTGCAAGATATTTTCGCTGACGTCAAAGATCAGCCATGTTCGGAGTGGAAGGCAGAACATGGGCAAGGGGTCGAATGGACACGCCTGCTGCAGTTTA
This sequence comes from Hypanus sabinus, assembly GCF_030144855.1. Classification (NCBI taxonomy): domain Eukaryota; kingdom Metazoa; phylum Chordata; class Chondrichthyes; order Myliobatiformes; family Dasyatidae; genus Hypanus; species Hypanus sabinus. Next base: position 514,047 of record NW_026778987.1, read on the forward strand.
TTATTTTCTAAAGCATGTATTTATCTTTGCGCCTTGTTTACGCTTGGGTTTCAGCCCGTCCGCTTGAGAGCACCGGAGATCCATCGGCTGCCGTAGCGCGTAAGATCCGGGCTCCCAGCAGCCGGAGACAGGTCTGGGAGGAAACTCCCGACGAAAGGCCCCTGATTCTTGGCAGGAAAAGACCGGCCACCCTCCGTTCAGCTGAAACATCTCACGGAATCTCTGCCATGGGAAGGATTCACCTGGCCGGTGTTGCAGCCTTTACCCGAAATTTGGCTCCCAATCTCCGGCCACATCCCTCGGACCGCTCCGAACATTCAGCATCCCGCCCACTGGCACTCCTCAACCAATAGGAGCAAGACTCTCCCAGCAGTGCCGCTGATTGGCTGTAAGTGTGACTGACGGGCTGCTACCGGGAGCTGGAGATGTCAGTCACAGTTTGTTCTCGCAATCGAAGGAATTTCCCCGAAACTTAAACTTCAGAGTAAATTTTATTATCAGAGTACGGATAACTCACCACATACAAACTCGAGAAGCATTTTGCTGCGGACACAGAGAAGATCGACAGAATAGTAACTATAACTGGATCAGTGAAAGATCAGCCAGAGTGCGGAAGACAATAAACTGTGCAAATACAAATATAAATAATTAGCAATAAGTAACAGGAACATGAAATAACCGCAGCGGCTGCTGATGGATCTCCGGAGCTCTCACCGCTCCCCTGTGCAATCCGACAGGCGGAAGGCCAAGGGAGAACAGGCGCAAAGGTAAATTCGTGATTTAGAAAATAAGAAACAGGAGCAGGCGTGGCCATTCGGCCCATTGCACTGTTCTGCCCCTCAATCAGAACATGTTGAACTTTGACCTCAGCGCCACTTTCCTGAAACGTTCCCAACACCGCCAAGCTCCTAAATATGTCCGTTTAATTTAGGAAACTTGTGGAAAAAAATTCCAAATATTCACCGCACTGTGTTGGGGAAAGTTCTCCTCATCTCAGTCCTGCTGAGGTGACCTCGGATTTTGAGTCTGTGATCCCTGGTTCTACTGCCCTGTATTGTATTTCATTTGCCACTTCTTTGACCATTCTCCTAATCTATCCAAGTCTCTCTGCAGACTCTCTGTTTCCTCAGCGCTACCGTCCCCTCCACTTATATTTGTATCATCAGCAAACTTAGCCACAAAGCCATCTATTCCATAATCCAAATCGTTGATATATAACGCAAAAAGAAGCGGCCCCAACACGGACCCCTGTGGAACACCACTAGTAACTGGCAGTCAACCAGAATGCAATCCTTTATTCCCACTCTCTGTTTCCTGACAATCAGCCAACGCTTTATCCACGTATGTAACTTTCCCGTAATTCCATGGGCTCTTGTCTTATTTCGCAGCCTCCTGTGCGGCACCTTCTCAAAGTCCTTCTGAAAATCCAAATACACAACATCCACTGCATCTCCCTTGTCTAGCCTACTTGTAATTTCCTCAAAAAATTGCACTAGGTTTGTCAGGCAGGATTTTCCTTCAAGGAAACCATGCTGAGTTCTGCCTATCTTGTCATATGCCTCCAGATACTCGGTAACCTCATCCTTGACAATCGACTCCAAAAACTTCCCAACCACCGATGTCAAGCTAACAGGTCTATGATTTTCTTTTTGCTTCCTTGCCCCCTTCTTAAATAGCGGAGTCCTCCGGAAATAGGCCAGAATCTATTGACTTTTGAAAGACCATTGCTAATGCCTCCGCGATCTCCACAGATACTTCCTTCAAAACACAAGGGTGCATACCATCTGGTCCTGGAGATTGATCTACCCTTAGACTATTCAGCTTCCTGAGTACTTTCTCTGTCGTAATTGTGACTGCACACACTTCTCTTCCCTGACACCTTTGAGTGTCCGGGAATACTCACCCTTGAGTATACTGCTGATATCTTCCTCAGTGAGGACTGATGCAAATACTCGTTCAGTTCCTCAGCCATCTCCTTATCTCCCATTACAATTTCTCCAGCATCATTTTCTATCTGTCCTGTATCTGCTCTCACCAGTATTTTTATATACTTGAACAAGTCCTGCTGTTCCTGCCCCGATCCTGTCACTATCCAGTGAGATTGAGCCTGTCCCTTTTACTTCTGTAATTCTGAGACAGGCCCAATGCGATCAGTCTCAGTCAAACCACCTCCGATTTCACTCATTTTGTTCCGATGATTGGTTGTGGGAGCATCTCAATGGACGGTAAGTGAGTGTAGTCATCCTGTGTTGTTCCCGAGTCGATTTTACATTTCTCTCCACAGATGCTGCCTGACCTGCTCAGTCCCTCGAATTTGTTACTCGAGATTCCAGCATCTGCAGTCTCTTGTGCCTCTCGTTTCAGAACTTGTCCCTTTCAGTCCTGCCTCAGACTGAACCAGGCTCTTCTCTCCGGCTTTATTTCTGTTCTGCTTCTTCTTCAGCCCATCACGCCTACCGGGACAGAGGCCGTCAACAGCAGCTCGTCAGAGTCCCCTGTCCAGGGCGAAGGTTAGCGGCCCTGTGGCTTCTCCTTTCTCCGCTGGACTTCAATCGTCTTCCAGGAGAAGGTCCTTCCGATCCCGGGGATGAGGTCTTTGGAGGTTCATTTGACATTTCTGTGCACTGCCACTTTTCGGGACGAGGTTGCAAACCCCAGGCCCAACGCCGCTCCTTTCGGAGCCGGGCTCAGACAGTCTACGGCCGAATTTTCATTTATGTTCTGATCTGTTTAATGTGTTGCTGATCTCACCCTGCGATTACCACCATTACTTCCCATTGAACACATCCAGCAGCAGAATGTTCATCCCTGAGACTGTTCCGACATGCTTAATCTGTTTCTAATCCCTCCTTGAAATAGATAGAATTTCTCCCACAGAGAGCAACATAATGTTCACTCCCTGAGACTGCAGCGCGCGTAGTGGACAATCCCGGTACTGCAGCTGATCAGCAGCTCCCCGAAAGTGAAAGCATTCTGAATCAGGAAGTGCTGGGAGTTAACATGGCTTCGAAAGGAGAGACCGAGAGTTTGAGCGAGGAGGTAATTTGTCCCGTCTGCCTGGATTTCTTCATCGATCCGGTTATACTGGAGTGCGGACACAACTTCTGTCGCTCTTGTATCACACGGTGTTGGGAAAGGGAGGAGAGAAACTCCTGCCCGGAATGCAGAGAGCTGTTTGCTGACCGCACCCTCAGGGTGAATCGGGCCTTAGCAAATCTGACACAAAAAGTTCGGAATCTAAGCCTGAACCCGAAAGGGAAGGAAAGTAAACGTCACTGCGAGGAACATGAGGAAGAACTGAAGCTGTTTTGTGAAACGGACAAGTCACTGATCTGTCTGGTCTGTAGAGACGCGCAGGAACACAGAAAGCACCGCTTCATGCCGATTAAAGAAGCTGTTAAAATCTACAAGGTAAAACTAACGTTAGTTTAATACTTAACATATTAACATATTACATTACACTTAACAGCCCAGACCCACCCCTCCCCACAACTGTCCACGTAAGCTCTGTAACTCCCTGATCCACTCGCTCCTCCCCACTGATCTCCCTCCTGGCACCGACACCTGCAAGCGGGACAAGTGCTACACCTGACTCCTAACCTCCTCCCTCGTCACCATTCAGGGCCGCAAACAGCCCAGTTCCTCCCGTTTCTTCCATGGTCGATTGTCCTCTCGTATTAGATTCCTTCTTCTCCAGCCCTTTACCTCTTCCACCTGTCCCCTCTCAGCTTCTCACTTCATCACTCTCCCCCACGTTCCCCCTCACGTTGTCTCACCCGTCACCTGTCAGCTGGTTCTCATCCCCAACCTTTTTATTCTGGCTCCTGTCCCATTCCTTCCCAGTCCAAATGAAGGGTCTCATCCCGAAACACCGGCTGTTTATTTCCTCTGAATAGATGCTGCCTGACTCACTGAGTTCTTCCGGCATTTTGTGTGATAATCGGGTTTGATCACCTGTTTCTTTTGATGCATCTTTGTTTCTATTTCCTTCACTCTCTGACTTCCAGGATCAGATAAAATCTTCCTTCGACTCTCTCACAAAAAAGAAATCAGACTTCCAGGAAAAGGAGCAGCAACAGAAAGAGAAGATTTCCGGAGTTCTGGTGAGGCTTCCTGAGCGGAATTTCTGATATTACTGTCGAGTTTTGCTCCCTTTAATGCAGAATAGCCGAGTATTGCAGCTCTAGTGACCTGGTTTCGATCCTGACCTCTGCTGCTGTCTGTGTGGAGTTTGCATGCTCTCCCTGTGACCACGAAAGATTCCGACACATCCCAGGGACATGCCGGATGAATGGCTAATTACCGTTAACCCTGTAAAGGTGGGGAGGGTGTGTGTGAATCAGATGGGAGTTTATGGGTCAATAAGTGATAATAGGTTTCAGGAAAACTTGACGGAATGGAGTTGACGGGAATGCACTCAGAAGTAGCATGGACTCCAATAGACCGAACTGAACGACAAAAGGAAACAGAGCACAGCAATGCAGTATATTAATCTTCACCTTTCCTTCGACAGGAACAGTCACACAGCCTTCAGTCCCACATCACATCCCAGTTTGCTGAACTGCGCCAGATTATCACTGAGAAAGAGCAGAGTTTACTCAGGGATCTCAGGGAAGAAGAGAAGAGGATTCTCAACCCAATGGAGAAAAATCTTCTAGCTCTTCAAGAGAATATAAGGATTATTCAGGAGGAAATCACTAAGTTAAAGGAACAGATGGATCAGAAAGACAGCGTGATATTTCTCAAGGTGAGGGATTATATTTCAATTTGTTTCTGTCAAAAGGCACTAAATGAACAGTGGTATATTTGAAATAAACACAGCACAGCGGCCAATTCTAACAAATCAATTGCCACTGCTGGCGACCTCACACAAGTTGTTATACCTGCATGATGCACCCTCCCATCACTCCAATAATGACATTTCAAAATGTCCAAGATACGCTTTCAGTCCTTCATTAAAAAAACACAATCTTGAAGCGATGAAACTTCAGGGTAATTCATTGTAAAGTAAGCTGCAACACAGCGGTCAAGAACAGAATGACATCCGCCCGTCCCCAGCTCAAACCTGCCCAGAACAAAGTACAGATACGTAACTTTTTCCCTTCGCTTTTACCACGTCCCCACTCACGTGACGAGTTACCGTAATAAACACGTAACACAGAATACAATGCAGACAGAAAACAGACGTGTTTCTCCGACACACAACATTTACAAATGGCAGCAAACTGTTTCTCACCAGACAATTGTTGCATCTATTCAGGGTTGTTGTTGTCCCATAATAATAAGATTATTAAGGGATTCGACACGCTGGAGGCAGGAAGCATGTTCCCGCTGATGGGTGAGTCCAGAACTAGAGACCACAGTTTAAGAATAAGGGGTAGGCCATTTAGAAAAGTGATGCGGAAAAACTTTTTCACCCAGAGAGTGGTGGATATGTGGAATGCTCTGCCCCAGAAGGCAGTGGAGGCCAAGTCTCTGGATGCATTCAAGAGAGAGTTAGATAGAGCTCTTATAGCTAACGGGGTCAAGGGATATGGGGAGAGGGCAGGAATGGGGCACTGATTGTGTATGATCAGCCATGATCACAGTGAATGGCTGTGCTGGACAGAAGGGCCGAATGGCCTACTCCTGCACCTATTGTCTATTGTCTATTGTCCTAAGAGAGGGCTTCCACAACTTCTGTACACCCCAGGACAAAATGCAAATCTCTCTGAAATTATTTACTCCGATCATAACACAGAGCTGCTGACTGTTTCCTTAATTACTGCACTAAATATCCTTTGAAATTTCCATTAACACCCAGTTCCAGTCACAGGCTGTGAGTGTGTCTGTTGCTGTTGGTGTGAGGGTCTCTGTCAATCAGTGAGAACAAAGAATGTGACCCACACATTAGACTTATCCTCCATATCCGGTTTCCATCAGATTATGGAAACTTTCACTGTCTCTTTATTTTTTGGATATATTTCACATGGGATTATATCCCATTCTCTATCATAAACAGGCCATTAGGTCCATCTTCTATCAGTTTCCCTGCATCACAATCCTCCTGCCACCTACTCACCACAACCAGCAACAGTGCCCAGAACTCCCTGGTCCCTCACGTGTTTATCCAGCCTCCCCATTACAGTCACTCTGCTGTTCCATTTCATCCACTCCTGTGGCAGCGAGTTTCACATCCTCCTCACTTAATTTCTTGTGGAATTTGTTAAAATCCATCTGGAATTATATATCCCCACGAGTCTTCCCATACATTGAGGTACTTCCTCCACCCGCACACAATCACATACATCACTGATCTTAAATTCCTCCATCCTATCACACTGACGTCATATCCAGATGATAATGCACAGCCTGTCCTGTCTTCCCTGTAAGATTCATCCACTCAGTAATGGTCTGATATTCAGAAACTTTCCCTGTAAATTCATGGTTCTGTATTGTCCGTGTGTCTGAGTGATTGTGGGAGTGCGAATTTTCAACACCTTGTAATGATTTGGATGAAATTCAGGATGTGGACAGTAAGTCCAAGTCTAATCAGATTTGTGTTTTATTTATTTCAGGAGGAAGCTCGTCGGAACAGGAGGTAGGACAGGCTCTTTACTGAAACACTGAATGGATTTGTAAGATAGTTCAGAATAGCAATTTATAACCAGTAGTTTAATATTTACAGGATTAATGACGATGTCCAGGAATTAGCAGTGACAGATGAGACCCTACCGGTTGAAAACTTCGATCACCCCTATTTGTTGAACACAGTGCTGAGAGAAACGCTTGATGCTATTAATCGAGGTAAAACGTACAACGATTCATTTCCCCTTGTTTATGAAGCTCAATTTAGTTCCAATGTGAGGCAAAGATTGTCTGTAATACTGGGCTGAAGGGGAACTGAAGTTTATTCCACATCAACCCCACCGACTGGGAGGCATCACTGTCACATGGTCAGCTGGAGATGTCAGACCCCTGAACATACCAGCACAGGGTCACAACACAATCAATATACGGGACTGTCAGATGAACCACTGTGTTCCAATCCCAGGCAAATGCATTAACACACCAGGACATAAGTCTGGATCTACCAGAGGAGCTGAGAATTTAATACTGACAATAATATTGTCAGGAATAAAAATGAGTATCAGTGTGGTGACAGGGATTGTCAGGAAAATACACAAGTCGTTCATGTGCCCTGTGAGTGCAGACTCTGACTGACACAGGTCTTCCCCCTTCCGGATCAGCATCTCTCATTGTTGTTAGAGGCAGAAGAGGGGAGTGGTCGTGATCGGGGACTGAATCGCCAGGGGAACAGACAGGAGATTCTATTGATGTGAACGGGACACCTGAATGGTATGTTGCATCCTGGGTGCCAGGGTCAGGGATGGGTATCAGTGCATTAGGGAATCGTCAGGGGAACAGACAGGAAAATCTATTGATGTGAACGGGACACCCGAATGGTATGTTGCCTCCTGGGTGCCAGGGTCAGGGATGGGTATCAGTGCATTAGGGAATCGTCAGGGGAACAGACAGGAGAATCTATTGATGTGAACGGGACACTCGAATGGTATGTTGCCTCCTGGGTGCCAGGGTCAGGGATGCCTCGAATCGTGTCCGCAGCATTTTAGAGAGGGAGGGAAAAGAGCCAGATATCTTTGTAAATTTGTGACAATGACATTGGAAGTAAAAACAAAGAGGTCCTGAAAATAGAATTTGGAGAGCTTGGTAGAAAGCACTGAAGCAGCACCCCCAGGGTTGTAATTTCCAGATTATTGCATGTGATACGTGCTGGTGAGGGTAGAAACAGGATAATTTGACAGATAAACATGGCTGAGAAGATGGTGCTGGGGACAGGGATTCAGGTTCTTGGATCATTGGGATCTCTTCTGGTGGAGGAATGACCTACTCAAAAGGGATGGGTCGCACCTCGACCCGAGGGAGAACTATATTCTCACAGAGTGGTTTGATAGAGCTGTTGGGGAGGATTTAAACTAATTTGGTGGGGGGAGGGGGTGTTGGAACTGGAGTGAAGGGATAAGACTGATGGTAAAAATGCAAAGATAGCGTCCAGTCAGACTGTCAGATAGGGCGGACAGATGAGAGGAGAAAATTGCAGCCAGTAGGGTGAGTATCAGTGCATTAGGGATGCAGAATTAAAAAGGGTAGCAGATACAGTACACCAAGTGTTATATTCCAATATATGGAGTATGAGAAATAAGGTGGATGATCTTGTTGCACTATTACCGATTGTTAGGTATGATGTTCTGGCCATCACTGAATTTTGACTGAAGGATGGTTGTAGATGGGATCTGAATGTTCAAGGTTACACAATGTATCGGAGGAAGGAAGGAAGGCCGATGGGGTGGTGTGGCTCTGCTGGTAAATCAGTAGCAAGATGTGACATAGGATTGGAAGATGTTGAATCCTTGTGGGTTGAGGTAAGGAACTGCAAAAGTAAAAATGACACTGACACCAGTCATATACAGGCCTCCCAACAGTCAGTGGGTTGAGACCCACAGATTACAACTGGAAATAGAAAAAGCTGATGAAAAGGACAATGTTATGATAATCATGGGAGATTTCAACATGCAGGTCAATTGGGGAAATCAGGTTGGTAAAGGATTTCAAGAGAGTGAGTTTGTTGAATGCAATGTGATGGCTTTCTAGAGCAGTTTGTCGTTGAGCCTACTCGGGGAACAGCTCTACTGGATTGGGTGTTATGTATTGAACCAGAGGTGAGTAGTTAAAAGAAACCTTAGGAGGCAGAGCTCACAACATGACTGAGTTCAACTTGAAATCTGATAAGGAGACAGTAAAGTCTGACTTTGTAGTATTTCAGAGGAGTAAAAGAAATTACAGTGGTCTGAGAGAGGAGTTGGCCAAAGCAAATTGGAAGGAGATGCTGCCAGGGATGAGAGCAGAGCAGAAATGGTGTCAGTTTCTGGGAAAATGAGGATAGATGTACTCCAAAAATAAATAAATACTCAAATGGCGAAATAGTACAACCATGGCTGACAAGTTAATGTAAAGGCAAAGGAGAGGGCATACAACTAAACAAAAATTATTCGGAAGAGAGAGGATTGGGAAGCTTTTAAATATCTACAGAGAGGAACTAAAAGGTGGGAAAAAATAAACAAGAAATTGATTTGAATTGAACTGGCCTGGTTGAAGAGGCTGTCCCGGAGCCTGTTGCTCCCGGCTTTTATGCTGCGGTACCGTATCCCGGATGGTAGCAACTGGTACAGGTTGTGGTTGGGGTGACTCTGGTATCCAATGATCCTTCAGGCCCTTTTTACACACCTATCTTTGGAAAACAAGATAGCAAACAATATCAAATTGTTTTTCAAGTATTGTAAAAAAAATAAAACAGAGATGAGAGTGGATATAGGACAGCTAGAAAATGAGGCTGGATGCATAATAACAGAGGATAAAGAGATGGCAGATAAGCCAAATATTTTGCACCAGTATTCACCGTGGAAGACACCAGCACTGTGCCCGGTGTTGAAGAGTGCGAGGGAAGAGAAGTGAGTGCAGTTACTGTTACAAGGGACAAGCTGCTCAAAAAGCTGAAAGCCCCAAAGATACATAAGTCACCCAGACCAGATGAACTGCACCCCAGTGTTCTGAAAGAGGTCGCAGTAGAAATTATGGAGGCATTCCAAATGATCTTTCAAAATCACTGGACCCTGGCATGGTGCCAGAGGACTGGAAAATGGCAAATGTCACTTGACTCTTTAAGTAAGGAGGAAGGCAGCAGAAAGGAAATTATTGACCAGTTTGCCTCACCTCTGTGGTTGGGAAGAAATTGGAGTCAGTTGTTAAGTATGAGGCTATGGAATACTTGGTGACACTGGACAAGATAGGACAAGTCAGCATGGCTTCGTTAGGGAATATTCTGCCTGACAAACCTGTTGGGATTCTTTGAGGAGATTACAAGCAGGATCGATAAAGGGGATGCAGTGGATGTTGTATACTTGGAATCTCGGAAGGCCTTTGACAAAGTGCCACGCATGAAGGTGGTAACCAGGTTAAGAGGCCATGGTATTACAGAAAAGTTACAGGCATGGTTAGAACATTGGCTGATTGGTAGGAAACAGCGAATGGGAGTAAACGGAACCTTTCCTGGTTGGCTGCCAGTGACTCGTGTTCCTCAGGGACACAGGTGTTAGGACACCTTCATTTTATGCTGTATATCAAGATTTAGCTGATGGAATAGACAATAAGATATAGGAGCAGAAATAGGCCATTCGGCCCATTGAGTTTGCTCCAATATTCAGTCATGGGAAGACCCAATTCTTCCGGACATCCCCACTCCACTGCTTTCACCCCATACCATTTGATGCCCTGGCTAAATGAGAACCGGTACATCTCTGCCTTAAATATGCCTTGGCCTCCACAGCCACATGTCGCAACAAATTCCACAGATTCTCCACACACACTGACTAAAGTAATTTCTCCGCATCTCAGTTCTAAAAGGACGTCCTTCAATCATGAAGTCATACCCTCTTGTCCTAGAGTAAATGGCTTTGTTTCCAGGCTTTGCAGATGATACGAAGATTGGCGGAGGGGCCGGTAGTGTTGAGGAAACAGTTAGGCTGGACAAGGACTTGGATGAGGAGAATGGGAAAGAAATTGGCAAATTATATACAATGTTGGAAAATTCATGGTCCTGCACTTTGGTCGTAGAAATAATGTGCAGATTTTTTTTTCAAATGGGGAGAAAATCAAAAAATCTGAGCCGAAATTGGATTCAGCAGTCATTCTGCAGAACTCCCTAAAGGTTAACTTGAAGGTAGAGTCACTGGTGAGGAAGGCAAATCCAATGTTAGCATTGAATTCAATCGGTTTAAATAGCATTCATTTCAAGAGCAGGGATGTGATGCTGAGGATTTATAAGGCACTGGTGAAGACTCACCTTGAGTATTGTGAACAATTTTGGGCTCCTCGTCTAAGAAAAGATGTGCTGGCATTGCAGAAGGTTCATTTCATAAGGATGATTCCAGGAATGAAAGGGTTATCATACGAGGAACGTTTGATAGCTCTGTGTCTGCACTCGCTGGAATTTAGAAAGATGAGGGGGAATCTCATTGAAACCTTTCAAATGTTGAAATTCCTAGAAACCTTTCGAATGTTGAAAGTCTCAGACAGAGTAGATGTGGAAGGGATGTTTCCCATGGTGGTGGAGTTTAGGACAAGAGGGCACAGCCTCAAGACAGAGGGGGAATCTATTTAAAACATGCGGAGAAATTTGTGCCAGCAGCTAGTGAATTTGTGGAACCTGTTGGGTGTATTTAAGGCAGAGCTTGATAGGTTCTAGATTGGACACAGCATCAAAGGTTACGGGGAGAAGACCAGGTAGTGGGGCTGAGGAGGGAAAAAAAGGATCATCAATTATTGAATGGCGGAGCAGACTCGATAGGAAAATGGCCTAATTCTGCTCCTATGTTTTATGGTGATCAGACCACTTCATTGAAGCATTGTGAGAATCAGCTCGGACACACCAACAAGCATTGACATGAGTCAAGATTTCATCTCGGGAGAAGCACACACAGCATAACCGGCCTGGCAAAGCTCCCTCACACACATACACAGGAAGGACTGGCAGATTGTAGTCAGAGCCTCAGCAATGTACGTTGTTATTTCCCTCAGTAACCTGGAAACCAGTCTCTTCAGAGACAGTCATTTATTCATTTAAACAACTCAATCACGTGTGACTCATTGTCAACACACACCAGACATGTGATGACACACTGAAACATACAAATTCTTCAATGTGCACACTCTCCTTCAATGTGTATACACTCCACACGGATATTTACCACAATCAACACACACACACACACACACACACACACACACACACACACACACACACACACACACACACTAACAGAGTGTGACACACGGCCACAGAAATAGGCACAAATTCCCATTTAGGATTGAAATCTGCCGTCCTTACCCAGTCTGTCTGTTCTGTGTCACTGAGCTGCCCTCTGACGTGACGTCACATCAACACTTCACAGACAGACTTAGGGGTGAGATTCCTCAGGAGGATGATCTCGGAGGGTTTGATGGATGTTGAACTCACGGCCCACTTCATCAATTTGCAAGACTAAGATGTCTTCTTGAGCATGGCCCATTTGTGTGTATTTGCCACACCCCCCATCCCTCTAACCATTTCCCATCTGTGTATTTATTTTAAAATATGTTATTTTTTACCTGTTTCTACAGCGTCTGAGGGAAAATTCCGTTCACCAACCTCCCTCTCTTAGAATGTTACCCGATTTCCCATCTCACTTTCAATCTGAGGCCTCTGGTTCTGTACTCCCATTTCTTGGAAAAAGAACGTTATTTAAGCTCCTTAGAATTATTTCCCTCCATAAGGGGTCATACCTGAACATCCTACACTACAGCTGAATAGCCCAAGCTTACCCACTCTCTGATTTTAACCCAAGCCCCCAGTCCTGGTAACATCCTCCTGAAGCCTCCTGTCCAGTGTAATGACATCCTCCCCATATTCGGGAACCGGAAAAGCAGACAATACTCCAAGTGTGGTCTGTCATCGACATCAAAGGCCTTGCTTAAGTTCATGTGGACAGTGTGGAATAGGCTGATGAATACAGGACTGAAGGTGTTTTTTTAGATTGGGACAAGAAGGGCGGCGTGGGAGCTAAATTCTGAAGGAAGACAGTGTAAAAAAAAAACTTTGTGTACAAGAACGGCGAGACTGCACAGGACAGCGCGGAGAGTTTAAAAAGATGACCACCCTATACAGCGGGCAGCGGAGTGGGTGGCAGCAGAGTGTAGGGCTTTGGCTCAACGGGCTTAGGCGGTAACGGGAAGAGCTGAGAGCGAGGAACCGACTCTTTTTCTCCCCTTGGCAAATCGGCCTGGACGGACGGGGGAACAGCAGGGCACATTAGTTAACCGTTTAAAAAGTCCGTGTGCTTGGTGAAGTAAGTGGGTGAGTAGACCCATCTTTCTTTGTGTCATTCCTGTAGAATTAGGTAGCATGTCTGCAGGGTCTGTGCTTTGTTCAGGGTGTCAGATGTGGGAATCCTGGAAGACCTCCAGCCTCCCTGATAGCCACATCTGCACCAGGTGAACCGAGATTCAGCTCCTCGGAGACCGTGTTAGGGATCTGGAGCTGCAGCTTGATGACCTACTGCTTATTAGAGAAAATGAAGAGGTGATAGACAGGAGCTACAGGGCGGTAGTTATCCCTAGGCTACAGGGGTCAGAAAACTGGGTGACTGTCAGGAGAGGGAAGGGAAATGCCCATATAGTGGAGAGCACCCCTGTGGCTGCCCCCCTCAGCAACAAGTATATCGTTTTGGACGCTGTTGAGGGGGATGACCTGACAGGGGACGGCTACGGTGACCGGGTCTCTGGCACTGAGCCTGGCGCTGTTGTGCAGGAGGGAAGGAGGGAGAAGAGGAATGCGGTAGTCATAGGGGATTCCATAGTCAGTGGAACAGACAGGAGATTCTGTGCGCCTGGCAGAGATACCCACATGGTGTGCTGCCTCCCAGGTGCCAGGGTACGGGATGTCTCGGATCGGGTCCAGAATATTCTGAAGGGAGAGGGTGAGCAGCCAGCTGTCTTGGTACATGTTGGTACCAATGACATAGAGAGGGAAAGGGAGGAGGTCCTGAAGAGAGATTTCCGTGAGTTAGGAATGAAGCTGAGAAGCAGGACCTCCAGGGTAGTAACCTCAGGATTGCTACCTGTGCCACGTGCTAGCGAGGGCAAGAATAGTAGGATCAGGCAGAGACTGGTGCAGGGGGCAGGGCTTCAGATTCTTGGATCATTGGGATCTCTTTCGGGGGAAGTACTACTTATTCAAAAAGGACGGGTTACCCCTGAACCCGAAGGGGATCAATATCATCGCGGGAATGTTTAATAGAGCTGTTAGGGAGGGTTTAAACTAATTTGGCAGGGGGATGGTAAACCGGAATGATAGAGCGGAGGAGAGGGAATCTATAAATCTAAGATAGTGAGCAGTAAAGATGTCAGGAAGGACAGGCAGGTGATGGGGCAAATTTGCAGCCACTGGGATGAGTTGCAGTGCAATCAAAGCAAAACTGACCAAATACTGGACTTAAGGTGTTATACTTAAATACACACAGCATAAGGCATAAGGTGGATGATCTTGTCGTACAGCTACAGATTGGCAGGTATAATTTTGTGGCCATCACTGAGACGTGGCTAAAGGATGCATGGCTGTGAGAGCTAAACGTCCAAGGATACACGGTGTATCGGAAGGATAGGCAGGTAGGCAGAGGGGGTGGCGTGGCTTTATTGGTATGAAATGATATTAAATCATTAGAAAGAGGTGACATAGGATCGGAAGTGCAGAATCTTTCTGGGTTGAGCTAAGAAATCGCCGGGGTAAAAGGACCCTGATGGCAGTTATCTACAGGCCTCCTAACAGCTGCAGTGATGTGGATTACAAATTACAACAGAAAATAGAAAAGGCTTGCCAGAAGGGCAGTGTTATGATAATTGTGGGGATTTTAACATGCGAGTGGATTGGGAAAATCAGGTCGACACTGGATCTCAAGAGAGAGAATTTGTAGAATGTCTACGAGATGGCTTTTCAGAACAGCTTGTTGTTGAGCCCACTAGGGGATCAGAGATACTGGATTGGATATTGTGTAATGACCCAGAGGTGATTAGAGAGATTGAGGTGAAGGAACCGTTAGGAGGCAATGATCGTAACATGATTGAGTTCACTGTGAAATTTGAGAAAGAGAAGCCGAAATCCGATGTGTCGGTATTGCAGTAGAGTAAAGGAAATTACAGTGGCACGAGAGAGGAACTGGCCAAATTTGACTTGAAAGGGACATTAGAGGGAAGGACGGCCTAGCAGCAGTGGCTGGAGTTTATGTGAGGAGTGAGGAATGTGCAAGACAGATATATTCCAAAAAAGAAGAATTTTTCAAATGGAAAAAGAGAAGTCAAAGCCAAAGTGGCTGACAAGAGAAGTCAAAGCCAAAGTAAAAGCAAAGGAGAGGGCATTCAAAGAAGCAAAAATTAGTGGGAAGACAGAGGATTGGGAAGATTTTAAAAGCTTACAAAAGGAAACTAAGAAGGCCATTAAGAGGGAAAAGATGAACTATGAAAGGAAGCTTGCAAATTATATCAAAGAAGATACTAAAAGCTTTGTCAAGTATATAAAGAATAAAAAACGGTTGAGAGTGGATATTAGACAGATAGAAAATGATGCTGGAGAAATTGTAATGGGAGATAAGGAGATGGCTGAGGAACTGAACGAGTATTTGCATCAGTCCTCACTGAGGAAGATATCAGCAGTATACCGGACACTCAAGGGTGTCAGGGAAGAGAAGTGTGCGCAGTCACAATTACGACAGAGAAAGTACTCAGGAAGCTGAATAGTCTCAGGGTAGATAAATCTCCAGGACCAGACGGAATGCACACTTGTGTTTTGAAGGAAGTAGCTGTGGAGATCGCGGAGACATTAGCAATGATCTTTCAAAAGTCAATAGATTCTGGCATGGTTCCGGAGGAGTGGAAGATTGTAAATGCCACTCTGGTATTTAAGAAAGGGGCAAGGAAGCAAAAAGTAAATTATAGACCTGTTAGATTGAGAAATGGTTGTAAAGTTTCTGGAGTCAATTGTCAAGAATGAGGTTACGGAGTACCTGGACGCATATGACAAGATAGGCCAAACTCAGCATGGTTGCCTTAAAGGAAAATCCTGCCTGACAAACCCATTGAAATCTTTTGAGGAGATTACAAGTAGGCTAGACAAGGGAGATGCAGTGGATGTTGTGTATTTGGATTTTCAGAAGGCTTTTGACAAGGTGCCACACATGAAGTTGCTAAACAAGATAAGAGCCCATGGAATTATGGGAAATTTACTTATGTGAATAGAGCGTTGGCTGATTGGCAGGAAACAGAGAGTGGGTTAAAGGATCCCATTCTGGTTGTCTGCCAGTTACCAGTGGTGTTCCACAGGGCTCCATGTTGGGGCCACTTCTTTTTACATTGTATATCAACGATTTGGATTATGAAATAGATGGCTTTGTGGCTAAGTTTGCTGATGATACAAAGATAAGCGGAGGGGACGGTAGTGCTGAGGAAACAGAGAGTCTGCAGAGAGACTTGGATAGATTGGGAGAATGGTCAAAGAAGTGGCAAATGAAATACAATGTTTAAAAGTGTATGGTCATGCACGTTGGTAGAAGAAATAAACGGGCTGACTATTATTGAAATGGAGAGAGAATTCAAAATTCTGAGATGCAATTGTACTTGGAAGTGCTCGTGCAGGATACCCTTAAGGTTAACCTCCAGGTTGAGTCGGTGGTGAAGAAGATGAATGCAATATTGGCATTCATTTCTAGAGGAATAGAAAATAAGAGCAGGGATGTGTTGTTGAGGCTCTATAAGGAACTGGTAAGACCTCACTTGGAATACTGTGTGCAGTTTTGGGCTCCTTATTTATGAAAGGATGTGCTGACATTGGAGAGGGTTCAGAGAAGATTCACGAGAATGATTCCGGGAATGAGAGGGTTAACATGTGAGGAATGTTTGACCGCTCTTGGACTGTACTCCGTGGAGTTTAGAAGAATGAGGGGAACCTCACAGAAGCATTTCGGATGTTAAAAGGCATGGACAGAGTGGATATGGCAAAGTTGTTTCCCATGGTGGGGGAGTCTAGTACGAGAGCATGACTTAAGGATTGAAGGGCGCCCATTCAGAACGGAGATGCAAAGAAATTTTTTTAGCCAGAGGGTGGTGAATCTGTGTATTTCTTGCGGCAGTGGAAGCCAAGTCATTGTGTGTATTTAAGACAGAGATTGATAGGTATGTGAGTAGACAGGGCATCAAAGGTCATGGTGAGAGGGTGGGAGAGTGGGACTAAATGGGAGAATGGGAAAATGGATCAGCTCATGATAAAATAACTCCTGCTTTAAAAATCAAACACAAGAAAATCTACAGATGCTGGTAATCCAAGCTGCACAGGTCCTGATGAAGGGTCTCGCCAGATCTCTCTGACACCTGTCTGGAGAGAGTTGATGTTGGGAGGATGTGGGTGGGTCGAGAACGGTGAGCACAGCCTCCGACTATAGGGATGTCCATTTAGGACAGAGTCTCCCCCGATCCCCGGGGCCGCGCTGACCGAGTCTCCCCCCGATCCCCGGGGCCGCGCTGCCCGAGTCTCCCCCCGATCCCCGGGGCCGCGCTGTCCGAGTCTCCCCCCGATCCCCGGGGCCGCGCTGCCCGAGACTCCCCCCGATCCCCGGGGCCGCGCTGTCCGAGTCTCCCCCCGATCCCCGGGGCCCCGCTGTCCGAGTCTCCCCCCGATCCCCGGGGCCGCGCTGCCCGAGTCTCCCCCCGATCCCCGGGGCCGCGCTGCCCGAGTCTCCCCCCGATCCCCGGGGCCGCGCTGCCCGAGTCTCCCCCCGATCCCCGGGGCCGCGCTGTCCGAGTCTCCCCCGATCCCCGGGGCCGCGCTGTCCGAGTCTCCCCCGATCCCCGGGGCCGCGCTGTCCGAGTCTCCCCCCGATCCCCGGGGCCGCGCTGTCCGAGTCTCCCCCCGATCCCCGGGGCCGCGCTGCCCGAGACTCCCCCCGATCCCCGGGGCCGCGCTGTCCGAGTCTCCCCCCGATCCCCGGGGCCCCGCTGTCCGAGTCTCCCCCCGATCCCCGGGGCCGCGCTGTCCGAGTCTCCCCCCGATCCCCGGGGCCGCGCTGTCCGAGTCTCCCCCCGATCCCCGGGGCCGCGCTGCCCGAGTCTCCCCCCGATCCCCGGGGCCGCGCTGTCCGAGTCTCCCCCCGATCCCCGGGGCCGCGCTGCCCGAGTCTCCCCCCGATCCCCGGGGCCGCGCTGTCCGAGTCTCCCCCCGATCCCCGGGGCCGCGCTGTCCGAGTCTCCCCCCCGATCCCCGGGGCCGCGCTGTCCGAGTCTGCCCCCGATCCCCGGGTCCCCGCTGTCCGAGTCTCCCCCCGATCCCCGGGGCCGCGCAGTCCGAGTCTCCCCACGATCCCCGGGGCCGCGCTGTCCGAGTCTCCCCCCGATCCCCGGGGCCGCGCTGTCCGAGTCTCCCCCCGATCCCCGGGGCCGCGCTGTCCGAGTCTCCCCCCGATCCCCGGGGCCCCGCTGTCCGAGTCTCCCCCCGATCCCCGGGGCCCCGCTGTCCGAGTCTCCCCCCCATCACGGGGCCGCGCTGTCCGAGTCTCCCCCCGATCCCCGGGACCGCGCTGTCCGAGTCTCCCCCCGATCCCCGGGGCCGCGCTGTCCGAGTCTCCCCCCGATCCCCGGGGCCGCGCTGTCCGAGTCTCCCCCCGATCCCCGGGGCCGCGCTGTCCGAGTCTCCCCCCGATCCCCAGGGCCGCGCTGTCCGAGTCTCCCCCCGATCCCCGGGGCCGCGCTGTCCGAGTCTCCCCCGATCCCCGGGGCCCCGCTGTCCGAGTCTCCCCCCGATCCCCGGGGCCGCGCTGTCCGAGTCTCCCCCCGATCCCCGGGGCCGCGCTGCCCGAGTCTCCCCCCGATCCCCGGGGTCGCGCGGTCCGAGTCTCCCCCCGATCCCCGGGGCCGCGCTGCCCGAGTCTCCCCCCGATCCCCGGGGCCGCGCTGTCCGAGTCTCCCCCCGATCCCCGGGGCCGCGCTGTCCGAGTCTCCCCCCGATCCCCGGGGCCCCGCTGTCCGAGTCTCCCCCCGATCCCCGGGGACTCACTAATTCTCTGCTTCTCCCCCCGATCCCCGGGGCCCCGCTGTCCGAGTCTCCCCCCCGATCCCCGGGGCCCCGCTGTCCGAGTCTCCCCCCCGATCCCCGGGACCGCGCTGTCCGAGTCTCCCCCCGATCCCCGGGGACTCACTAATTCTCTGCTTCTCCCCCCAGTCTCTGTCACCCTGGATGAGGAAACGGCGAATCCGTGTCTCGAGGTGTCTGAGGATCGGAAGAGTGTGAGACGGACCGGGACCGGGACCCGGAGGAATCTCCCTGACACCGGGAAGAGATTCACAGACTGGCCTTGTGTGCTGGGATCGGAGGGATTCACATCGGGGAGACATTACTGGGAGGTGGAGGTGACGGGGATTCAGTACTGGGGTCTGGGAGTCGCCGCAGAGTCTGTGAAGAGGAAGGGACCGGTCAGACTGAGACCGGAGACCGGATTCTGGGTCATCGGGCGGAGTTATGACGTGTTACATCGGGATTGTGACGTGTTCGGTCCCCCCTCCCCCGAGTCCCGTCTCGCTGCCCGTCCCATCCCCGGGAGGGTGGGAGTTTATCTCAGTTACGAGTCCGGGACAGTTTCATTTTACAACGCGAAGACCAAGTCCCATCTCCACACCTTCACTGGGAATAAATTCACGGTGAAACTTTATCCTTTCTTCGCGACCTGGGATGAAAACCAGTGGCTGAGAATCTGCTCCGGTTCCGCTCCGGGTCTGTAAACGGGTCGGGTCCCGGGACCGGCGTCAGGAGTAAAGTCCCTGTAAATATAAATGTGCGGAGAGTGCAGCTAAATACGTGGCTCAGGGGATGGTGCAGGAGGGAGGGTTTCATGTTTCTGGTCAATTGGGCTTTGTTCCCGGGAAGGTGGGGCCTGTTCCGACGGGACGGTTTGCCCCTAAACTGGGCGGGGGGGGGGGGAATAACATTCTTGCGGGTAGATTTGCCAGTGCTGCTCCGGGGAATTTAATCTAGATTTGCAGAGGGAGGGGAACCAGAGTGTTAGAGCAGATAGTGAGGAGCAGGAGGATAGGGAACATGAGAGGACTGCATGTATAAACGGAAATGAAAAAAAAAAGCAGACGATATACATATTCTCAGGTACATCTATTTCAATGCACGGAGTATTGTCGGTAAAACAGATGAGTTTAGGGCTTGGGTTGACACGTGGGATAACGACATTACTGCTATCAGTGAGGGGCAGAACTGGCAGCTTAATGTTCCGGTAAAATTGGAGAACGGCCAATTTTGTGGAAATGAAAAAGGATCTAGGAAGAGTGGATTGGGATAAGTTTTTTTTCTGGCAAGGATGTGTTCAGTAAGTTCACAGGCATAAGAAATTAAATAGAGATTGGGTTGGAAATGTTATAGCAACTTCATTTAATTCAAAATCGAGAGGAGTTGCAATTTCGGTTAATAAATCTTTACCAATTAAAATACAAAATGTAATAATTGATTCTGCGGGAGATATGTGATTATACATTGTCAATTTTTTTCAGAATTATGCACTTGTATGAACATTTATACACCAAATGAAAATGATGCAAAATTCATACAAGCAGATTTTTTGAACTTCTGACGCAAATGATAAAATATTAATAGGCGGAAATTTTAATTTTTGTTTAGATCCAGTTTTGGATAGGTCAACTAAAGTTGTTACAAAATTAAAAGTAATAAAACTAACTTGATCATTAATGAAAGATTTAAACCTGATTGATATATGGAGAAAAATTAATCCAGGAGAAAGAGATTATTCATTTTATTCAAATAGACATAAATCTTAGATGGAGATTTAATACAATTTTATTAAAACGTCAAGATTTCTGTGATTTTATGAAAAAACAGATTCAATTTTTTTTGGATACAAATTTACATTCAGTTGAGGATAAAATTGTATTATGGGAAGCGATGAAAGCATATTTAAGGGGTCAGATTATAAGTTATACATCTAAAATTAAGAAGGAAAATTGGGAAAAGATATCATAAAGTTAGAAAAAGAATCTCAAAGATATATGACAGAAGAAAAACAAAGACAACTTGTTAATAAAAAACTACAATATAATACACTCCAGACATATCGTACAGAAAAAGTAATTATGAGAACTAAACAGAAATATTATGAATTAGTTGAAAGATCACATAAAATTCTTGCTTGGCAGTTGAAAACAGAACAGGCTTTTAAAACAATAAATGCAATTAAAACAAGTGTAAGGTTGCTGATAAACCTTTAGAAATTAATGAAACTTTAATTTTTTTTTAATACTGAACTATATCAATCAGAATCACAAAATAAGATTACTGAGATAGATAAATTTTTTATCACAAATAACCCTTCCAAAATTTAATTTGGAAGAACAGAAAGGATTGGATATGCCCTTTACATTAAAAGAGGTTGAAGAAGCTTTAGGATCACTTCAGAGTAACAAATCCCCAGAAGAAAATGGTTTTCCTCCTGAATTTTATAAAAAAAATTAAAAATGTATTAATTCCTCCCTTTATGGAATTAATATACCAAGTGGAAAGAATGCATAAACTCCCACAATCTTTTTTAACAGCGATCATAACTGTATTGCCAAAAAAGAGATCCTCTAAAACCAACATCATATAGGCCTATTTCTTTGTTGAATACAGATTATAAGATAATAGCAAAAATTTTATCTAATAGAATATCTAAATATTTACCAAAATTAATACATATGGATCAAACAGATTTTATTAAAAACAGACAATCAATGGATAATCTAACCTGGTTACTTAGTATAATTCATCTGGCACAAAAAAGAGAGGAAATGAGTGTGACATTTGCTTTGGATGCAGAAAAAGCATTTGATAGATTGGAATGGGATTTTTTGTTTAAGATATTGGAAAAATATGAGCTCGGAAAATCTTTTATACAATGGATTAAAACCTTAAATACTAATCCTCAAGCTAAAGTAGTTACAAATGCTCAGATTTCAACACCATTTTGCTTAACGAGGTCAACGAGACAAGGCTGCCCGTTATCACCTGCTTTATTTGCATTGGCAAAAGAACCATTAGCTGAATTAATTAGAACAGATTCAGATATTGGCGGTTTTAGAGTTAATCAAGAAGAATATAAGATCAATTTATTTGCTGATGATGTTTTGATTTATTTAACAAACCCATTACAATCTTTGCAAAGATTATTTTTAAATTGGAAGAATACGGGAAAGTATCAGGGTATAAATTAAATTGGGATAAAAGTGAAATTTTACCCCTTACCAAACGAAATTATATTCAATGTCGATTAGTAACTCAATTTTGATGCTCAATAAATGGGATAAAATATTTAGGTATCAGAGTTGACAATGATGTAAAAAATTTATATAAACAAAATTATTTCCCATTATTAAAAAAAAATAAAAGAGGATCTTGATAAATGGATGATGTTACCAATAACATTAATAGGTAGAGTTAATGCTGTAAAAATGAATATATTCCATAGATTGCAATATTTATTCCAAACTTTACCAATACAATTACCGCAGAAGTTTTTTCAAGAACTAAATAAATATGTAAGGAAATTTCTTTGGAAAGGAAAGATGTCAAGAATATCATTGGAAAAATTGAGATGTAAATTTGATTTAGGAGGGTTACAACTTCCAAATTTTAAGAATTATGATAAAGCAAATCAACTTAGATTTATTGCATCTTTTTTGATGAAAAAAAAACCGGCATGGATTAGAATAAAATTAGATAATATAGCAGAAAACATACCAGAAGATTTTACATATAAATGGGAATCCAAATTGATACGGGAAAAAAAAGAATCTCCTATATTAAGACACTTGATTGATTTATGGAATAAGGTAAATATGGACGATAAGATAAAGAAATCTTTATTAGCAAAAACAAACTTTAATTCAAAATAGGCTTATTCTTTTTACAATGGATAATAAACTTTTACATAATTGGTTCCAAAAGGGGATTAAATATATACGTAATTGTTTTGAAGGGGGTATATTGATGTTGTTTGATGAATGAAAAAATAAATATAAAATATCAAACAACACTCTTTTCTCTTATTTTCAATTAAAGGACAATTTACGAGAAAAGCTGGGTCAAACAATGTTGATGCCAAAACTTAGTGAAATAGAAATATTAATTCAAAAAGGAAAAATTTAAAAAATTACATCTTGTATGTACAATTTGATTCAAAAACAGACTAAATCTGGAATTCATAAATCAAGACAAAAATGGGAAACTGATTTGAATGTTAAAATTGTTGGAAAAAGCTGGTCAAGATTATGTTCTGATAGTATGATAAATACAATAAATGTTCAAATCAGATTAATACAATATAATTTTTACATCAATTATATATAACACCACAGAAAATAAATAGATTAAATTCAAATATGTCTGACCAATGCTTTCGATGTAATCAAGAAATTGGTACTTTTTTACATTCTACTTGGTCTTGTTTTAAAATTCAACCATTTTCGATATATCTGACTTTTATTGGAACAAAGTACTCCCAAATAGTTCAATATTATTTTTATTAGGAGATATTGAAGGGACAATACTGAAAATTAAATTGAATAAGTATCAGAAAAAAATTATATATATTGTATTGGCAGTAGCTAAAAAAGTTATCGCAATTACTTGGAATTCTGAGTTATATTTAACTATGGATCAATGGAATAATGAAATATATAGTTGTATTCCACTTGAAAAAATTACATATAATCTAAGAAATGAATATGATATATTTTTAAAAATTTGGCTCCCATACCTACAAAAGAGATTAAATATATAGGTCCTTTGAAGATAAAATTATAATGTAATTGGGGAAAGTAAGTATAAATATTAAAATTATTTTGAACTCCATGGAGCATGTGGGTATCCTCCAATATCGAGGCAATATTTTTCTTCTTTATTTCTTTCTTTAGATAAGGGTTAAGGTGGGGAGGGGGAGGATTAATATTATTTTTCTTTTTCTTACTAATTTTTCATTACATTTATTCTTTGTAATTTTCTAAAAAAAATAATAAATAAATAAAAAGAGCATCTCAGTAATCCAACAGCCCACTCACCTTTGCTACCCTTTATGTTATTTCCTTATGTTTAACACAATTATTACGTGCTTTTTCCAGCTCAAACTGTGAATTGATCTAAAGTTAGTCCCATAATTTAATCGTTTTTAATTGAAAACTATCTACCCTCGCAAAGATTGTACTGAAGACTGCATTTGATTTTTCTTCAGCCTTGTACGCTTCACATTGAAATAGTATGTGTTTCGACGGTTTCATAATGACAAAATGTACACGACACAGAATGAAGTTTTCCAATTAGTTACAAGGCATAATTAAGCATAGTGTGGATATTTCTGTCATGTGAATATCATTCCTTCACTTGTTTTAAGCCCTTCTTCTATAAACCCAACAGGTTTATGTATTCTGGAAAGGTGTCTGACTTTACGTCCATTATCCTACGTCTTGCCATAAGCCCCTAATTCTTAACACTACCAACCTTTTAGCTTCTAATTTGCTAAGTGGAAGGTTCGTATCCACAGCTTAACATTTAACAGCTTTTGGTGCTAAACAGTCAACATCATCATTTCCCTCAACACTGTGATATGCAGGCCCCATAATGTGCAGACATATAAATCAAACTTTATATACGAAATACCGTTTGACAAGTTTCCAACAGTCAATCTGACCTACTGCCAGAATGACCTGTTTAAGACTCATCAAAACCGAAATATATTCTGAGCAAATTATAAGGACCAATTTCTTCCATCCACTGTAAGCCTAAACTGTTGGCAAAGAATTCTGCCTTCTATGCTGATAAATGGCTATAAGTCATTTCTTTATCATTATCTCAATTCAGGCACACAAAAACAGCCACACCAACATCGCCAGTTAAATTATCTTTTGATTCATCTGTAAAAATGGTTACTGTATGATAATAACTTTCATTAATATACTGATGACCAACAGACTCTCAGGCAGAACCGAATCCGATCGTGTAAACTAAAATCAACTGAAGTCATTGGAAAAAACAAGGTGGGGTTACAGAGAAAGCTACAGTGGGACATACTGTACCATCAGATACACCCATATTCGCAGCGTGGTAAGAACCCAGCCACCCAAAACAAAAAACACTCTTCTAGTGATGTCCCCCACTGTCCTCCAGCGCACCTTTAACAGGATGATCATTTCCTTGACCCGCAAATTAATCCAGTATGTTGACATCAACTTGAACCTCTGTTACTTTGAGGGCAATTGTCCCACTGCAATCAGTAAAGCCAAAACAGGAGACAACATTACCGCACCAGAACACAAACTAAAAAGTCGGTAATTGTATCACATACAAACATTTTTAATTTGAAGATGAAGGTGATCCACAAGCCACACATACATAATCAAGAACAGATCAAATTCAACAAATATAATTGGTCAACAAAGATTTTCATGTTGCACCCAAGAATACCCACATAGATGTCTGAGGAGATTTAAAGCTCCTTTACATTTATCAATTATTTTACTGATAGGTGCTTCCACGTCAGCCTATTATCCATCCACATACTGAGAAATCTTACCACTGACACTTCCTCGAGACATTAATCCTGTAAGTTAAAATCAAGTGCAAGTCTATTAATGGTGTTTGTAAACCACATAATGTGTTTTAACGACTGAAAGCTTACAATCCTCATCAATCTGCCCACTGTTTGATCCATTAATTGTAAATTGCAGTTAATACCTCAAATCCATAAAGCTAAGTCATCTGTATATTGTGATTTACCCAGGGAATCCCATTTTCCCATCTCAGAAAAAATATCATTAATCATAATATTAAATAATGAAGGGCTACAAATACTGCCTTGTGGGATTCCATTCTCTATCTCATAGACACAAACATGCCAACCGTTACTTGGACAGTCCATACAAAAAAAAACTCAGAAAAATTATACAATGTCCCCCTTACTCCTAATTTAATCAAAAGTCCTTTCTTCCGTATCATTTCCCTTTTCAGTCTCAAGAAATACTGCTATTACAACATCTTTATTTAATTGTGCTTTCCGAATATCATCTTCCAAACCTAAAACTGAATCTAATGTCATTTCACACTTCCAAAATCCACTCTAATAAAACACTTTATCACCACTCTTTCCAAACTATAACTCAAGCGTTTGATTACTATACATTCCATAAGTTTACATAAATGAGACTTTCACGATATAGGCCCTTAACTAGAAGGATCAAATGGGGATCTGACAGGTTTTCAGGCACTACTATTTCCATTTTCCATGAGGAAAGTAGATGCACAATTCAAATATTTAATATTTTACAAATGCGAATTATATACAATTACAATTTCAAATATCATTCTTTCCTGGAGACACCTGACCTGCATTATTAATAGACTTCTTAAATTCATACAAAGAAATCTCTCCATCGGTGATACAATCATTGCTACAGCTGACTTCCAGCACATCAGGGTATTCACTGAAAAATATATCCCTGCATTGTTTAACTTCTTCACTTAAATTATCCTGATTATGAATCTCAGCAAATGACCCAGCCAGTAACACAACCTTCCCTGTTTCAGTAACCATCATTTTGCCCTCAATAATCAACACAGGAATATTATGATCCCCACAAATCCCCCCATTTTCTAAATCATATCCCAAACAATTCCAAGTTTGATATCCCTTCCAATATTATATCCATATAACCTCCAGTAAATCACCTACTTCCTCACCACGTCCTTTGCCCTTTTATTGTTAATAATGTAACTCGGAGACTGATGCACCATCACATAAAAACTCACATTTCTCCCAATTTGCTTCCTGTCCCGTTATAAATCCAAATCCAAACTCATAAAGACAGGAAGGCTGACTGACGTTCACATAAACCAATCACCCTCTGAGTTCCCATTTGAGCGACAGGCACTGCAGCCAATGACAGCAGGGGTCAGTGTGAAATCTGAGCTACGATAGGCTGGAGGAAATCGGCCCATGACCAGCCCCTCCTCTTCCGCTCCATCGCCATGGCGGAGATCAGCGAGTCGCTTCTGTCGGTGTCGCCGGCCTCGGCGCCCACAAGGACGGGTGTGATTCCCCTTCGCGCCTCGGTGGGTCTGTTTCGGTGGCGTCTGTGGTGGCTGACAAAACATGCTTCGACAGGGAGCGAGCGAGGACATTGACTACAACTCCCAGAAGGCCCCACTGATGACGTTGTGGTGTTGTTTAGGGGTAAGGGATAAAACCAAAATGGAGGAAAATGTAATGCATTACGTTTTCTGTACTGTGTCGTGCCTTCAATAAACAATTAAACTAAAAGAGAGATTCCAGCGAGAAATAGATAGAACACAGAACTATACAGCACAGTACAGGCCTTTCGGCCCACAATGTTGTGCCGACCCTTAAACTCTGCCTCCCTAAGCTTAACTTCCTCCATATACCTGTTTAGTAGACTCTTAAACTTCACTAGTGTATCTGCCTCCACCACTGACTCGGGCAGTGCATTCCACGCACCAACCACTCTCTGAGTATAAAATCTTCCTCTAATATCCCCCCTTGAACGTCCCTCCCCTTACCTTAAAGCCATGTCCTCTCGTATTGAGCAGTGGCGCCCTGGGGAAGAGGCGCTGGCTGTCCACTCTGTCTATTCCCCTTAATATCAACTATACCTCTATCATTTCTCCTCTCATCAGCCTTCTCTCCAGAGAGTAAAGCCTTAGCTCCCTTAATCTCTGATCATAATCCATACTCTCTAAACCACACAGCATTCTGGTAAATCTCCTCTGTACCCTTTTCAGTGCTTCCACAACCTTCTTATAGTGAGGTGATCAGAACTGGACAGAGTACTGCAAGTGTGGCACAACCAGAGTTTTACAGAGCTGCATCATTACATCGTGACTCTTAAACTCTATCCCTCGACTTATAAACGCTAACACCCCATAAGCTTTCTCAACTACTTTGTCTACCTGTGAGGCAACTTTCAGGGATCTGTGTACATGTAGCCCCAGATCCTTCTGCTCCTTCACACTTCCAAGTATCCTGCCATTTACTTTGTACTCTGCCTTGGAGTTTGTACTTCCAAAGTGTACCACCTCACACTTCTCCAGGTTGAACTCTATCTGCCTCTTCTCAGCCCACTCCTGCATCCTATCAATGTTTTTCTGCAATCTTTGACAATCCTCTTCTCTATCTGCAACATCACCAACCTTTGTGTCTTCTGCAAACTTGCCAACCCATCCTTCTACTCCCACATCCCGGTCGTTAATAAAAATCACGAAAATTAGGGATCCCAGAATTGAAACTTGTGGGACACCACTAGTCACAACCCTCCAATCCGAGTGTACACCCTCCACCACAACTCTCTTTCTGCCGGCAAGCCAATACTGAATCCACCTGGTCAAACATTCCTGGGTCCCAGACCTTCTGATTTTATGAATAAGCCTACCGTGTGGAACCTTGTCAAATGCATTACTAAAATCCATGTAGATCACATCCACTGCACTACCCTCATCTATATGCCTGGTCACCTCTTAAAAAATCTCCATCAGGCTTGTTAGACATGATCTTCCCTTCAGAAAGCCATGCTGACTGTCACTGATCAGACCATGGTTCTCTAAATGCCATCCACCTCTGCGTGTTTCCCATTCCCCAGTGTACTACGACAGGTATATGTAGCCTCAGGTCCCCCGGGCGGGAGGGGGCAAGAGAGCAAATGCTCCGGGGGCCCTGGCCTTCATCGTATGGGGGGGGGGGGGGAGAAGGTCTGCCACCCCTGTGGTGAGGCGCCTTGGTGGCTGAGGTGGGGCATTTATTTCCTGTCTCAGGAAATCTCTGAGTTCTGCCCTCAGGCAGTTTCAGGTAAGGGAGGTGCAGAGGTTGGGTTGGTGTGGGCATAATCTGGCTGGGTGGGGCGGTCTGGGTGGTCTTGTTGCAGCTAGATTTGCCCCTGTAATGCAGAGAACGAAGTGAGATTGGGGAGAAAGACGGGGGAGTGGGGAGAGGAAAGAAGGGGGAGTGGGGCCTGTGAGAGAGAGGGCAATAGAAGAGAGAAGGGAGTGTGGGGACCGGGAGAGAGACGGGGAGTGGATATGAAGAGACGGGGGTAGTAAAAGAGAAAAGGGATTGTAGGGGGAAAGAGAGAGAGAGAGAAGGGAGAGTGTGGATTGAAAGAGGTAGAAGTCCGAGTGGGGAGATGAAGAGAGATGAGGAAGAATAGGGAATAAGTGACGAGTAAGGGCAAGTGTGTTGTGGAAGAGGGATTCCGGAGAAAGGGGAGTACAACAGTGTCACTCCACTCTTCAGGAAGCGAGAGAGGCAGAGGGAAGAGGGATTCCGGAGAAAGGGGAGTACAACAGTGTCACTCCACTCTTCAGGAAGCGAGAGAGGCAGAGGGAAGGAAACTGAAGGCCAGTTGGTCTGACCTCAGTGTTTGAGAAGATGTTGCATTCGATTGTTAAGGATGATGTCTCAGTGCTCTTTGGGCAAATGATAAAAAGGGCCGTAGTCAGCATAGTTTCCTGACAAATCTGTTGAAATTCATTGAAGAAATAACAAGCGGGATCGACAAAAGACAATCGGTTGATGTTGTGTGTTTTGAATTTCAGGCCTTTAAAAAGGTGGCAGACATGAGGCTGTTTAACACGCTACGAGCCCATGGTATTACAGAAAGAGCCCAGCACAGATAAAGCAGTGGCTGATTGACAGGAGGCAGAATGTGTGAATAAATGGAGCGTTTTCTGTCTGGCTGCAGATGTCCAGTGGCATTCCACAGGGGTCTGTGATGGGACCCATTCTTCTCTGCTATATGGCAATGACTTGGATGATGTATTTGATGGTTTTGCTGCAAAATCTGCAGAGGACATGAACAGAGATGGAGGGAAAGGTAGTTCTGAGGACGTAGAGAGGCCACAGAAGGAGCTAGACAGATTAGGATTGGAAACGGCAGATGGTATACAGAGCATTCATTTCATGAGGACTAAAAGGTAAAAGTAGGGACGAAATGTTGAAACATTAAAAAGCTCTGGTGAGGCCTCACTTGTAGTATTTTGAGCAGGTTTGAGCTGCTTGTCTTAGAAAGCATGTGCTGAATCTCGAGGGGGTTCAGAGGTGGGGCACGAAAATGGTTCCAGTATTGAACAGGTTGTCATATCACCATTGATGTCTCTGGGCCAGAATTCAGAAAAATAAGGGGTGAACTCGTTGAAGGAGGAGCCTTGATAGAGTGGATGTGGGCAGGGTTTTTCCTGTGATTGGTGGGTCTAAGACCGGATGAGACATGAGGGCATCCTGTTAGAACGGAAATGAGGAGGAGTTTCTTTAGCCAGAGTGGAGAATCTATGGGATTCTTTGCCACAGGCAGTGGTGGAGGCCGAGTCTCTCTGTACATTTACTACAGATGGTCATATATTACTGATTGTTCAGGGTGTTAAAGGATACGGGGAGAAGACAGGAGATTGGGTCTGTTGCGAAATTGGATCA
Organism: Hypanus sabinus; assembly: GCF_030144855.1. Classification (NCBI taxonomy): domain Eukaryota; kingdom Metazoa; phylum Chordata; class Chondrichthyes; order Myliobatiformes; family Dasyatidae; genus Hypanus; species Hypanus sabinus. Next base: position 544,202 of record NW_026778987.1, read on the forward strand.
ACCAGGATGATATGCTGATATATTGAAACAGAGTGGATGGGCCGAATGTCCTAACCTGCTCCAGCACCTCATGGTCTTATGGACTTTCTGCCTTTTGAACACTTCTGTCTCTTTGGGATGTGTATATCCTGCGCTTTCTGAATTGCTTACCGAAATTCCACCCATTCTTGCTTTGACGTTATCGGTGCCAAAGGTCTTTTCCAATCACTTTTGGCCAGCTCCTCTCTCAGGCCTCTGCAGTTTCCTTCATTCCACTGCAACACTGCATCTCCGTTGTGCTTCCCCTTCTCAAATTGCAAATTCAATCCCGGTTCATTGCATCACACCCTAACCAGAATAGCAGATCCCTTAGTGCAGTGGTCCCCAGCCACCAGGCCGCAATGCATGTTCTACTGGGCCGCGAGGAACCGAAATGATTTGGCGATAGTGGGTTTAACCACGAGCTGCTCTCTGAAGCCACCTCGCAGGCATTCTAGAAATTCTCCCCCGGGGCATCCAGCAGCAACCGGGCTTTCCCAATCTATTTGTGTACTGAAATCCCACATGACTATTGTAACGTTGACCCGCTGACTTGCATTTTCTATCTCCCGTTGTAGTTTGTAGACTACGTCCTTACTACTGTTTGGGGGTCTGCACATACCTTCCACCAGGATTTCTTTGCACTTGCAGTTCCTCAGCTCTCCCCACAGCGACTCAGCACCTTCCGACCCTATGCCAGCTCTTTCTGATGGTTTGATTTTGTTATGTTTACCAACAGGGCCACGCTGTCAGTGATGCCCACAACCTCATGTATGCCAGTCTGCAGCTCTTCCTCCTCGTCAGTTTGCACAATGCGCGCATTCAAATGTAATACCTTCAGTCCTGTGTTCAGCCTTTTAGATTCTGTGCGTCTTTTCCATCGCAACTCATCCTGTCGACTGCCAGGTTGCCCGATCAGCAGCCTTTCATTGCCAGCAGTCTCACAACATACTGTCTCTGTCTACAAACCAACGACCTCATCCTCGGCGGTAGCACATCGGTTCCCAAACCCCTTACCTAACTCACAAAATTTCTTTTCAGGGCCTGCTGACATTTTTAACTGTCATTGGTGCCAATACTTACCAACAAGTCTGGTTGCTCGCCCTCCCCCTTTAGAATGCCAGGGACCTGATCGGAGTCATCCCTGTCCCTGGCAGCTGGACACATCTCACCATCCGGGTGACTCTATCGCCAGCACAGAACCGCTGGTCGGTGGTTGACAACAGGAGGGACTCTAACCCTGTTACGGCGGAGGGAGGATCGGGTGAGAGTTAATGTTCTGGAAATGGAGGGGTTGCCTCATCGATCAGAGGGAATGAAAGGTTGGAGAGGCTTCAGTTGTTTCCTCTGTAGCGATGGGGGCTGAGGGGAGACCAGAGGCAGACCGAGGCTGAGTAGAGATCTGAGAGAAGAGAACCGACATCGTTTGTTCACCAGGTGAATATCTCAATTCCCAGAGGATTTCAATGTGAGCGTGGGACAGTTCAGAGATGATATTTACCTGTGCCCCAGTACTCAATTCTGCTCCACAGTTCGTTCGTGTTCTCTCTCTCTCTCTCTCTCTCTCTCTCTCTCTCTCTCTCTCTCTTTATAAATATACAATTCCTCATCTCATCTTTTCCTCATCCATACTCTTTTGCACCTTCCCACTCCCCACTCCTTCCTCCAAACATTCTTCCCGACACAGTCACTAACCTGCATCTTTCCCTTATTGTCTCTTACTCCGTTTATGCCTAACCTTTCGCTTGCCTCTCGTTTACTCCCCAATTCCCCCTTTGCTGTAGCTTGCTGTCTCCGCCACCCACCCGTCCAGACCAGCACCCCTCCCTCACCCCGCACTGTGATGACGGTTTTACACACTCAGTGGATTACAGATGTTGTATAATTTCTCGTCGGTTGGAAAGATTCAATGTTCTCTCAGAAGATAAAGGCTTGTGGTTTCTGGGAGAGGCCTGTTTGTTTCCGTTTAGTGTGCTGCAGAATAGGCGGTGGAGGAGTGTGGAGAAGGGGGAGAGAGGGTAATTGAGGATGTAAGAGAGGGGGAAGAAGAGGGGAAAGGAGAGGGGTAGAGAGAAGGGAAAGAGAGAGGGAGAGAGTGACAGGCACAGAGAATGGGGGGGGAGAGGAGAGAGAGTACGAGAGAGTGACAGGCAGAGTTAGGGTGGGGGGAGAGAGAAGAGAAGAGGAGAGATGAACGTAAATTGGGACATTTGCTTTAAATGAATCAAGGTACAGTGATATCTTTTGATTCGCATCCCGTCTATAAAGAGCAATTCATCACCTCGAGACTGGGAGTGCGGGGTCGCGAAATGTGAGGGGGCAATTAATTAACAACGAATCATACAGACCAATTAATCACAACACTGGATTAGGCAGATTGTGAAGTTAGTGGTCCATCTCTCAGGAAGTCAGAATGTTCGACGTTTGTGGGGTCTTTGATAATGCGGACTGTTTTATTGAGGCAGAGAGATGTGTAAACAGTGTTCACAGTTTCCATGATGTACTGAACTTGTTCACAGCTCTCTGCAGTGTTTCCGGTGGTGGTCAGTGCTGTTGCCGTGACAACACGACTAGTTTCCGCACAGGATGTGTTCTGTAAAAATAGATGATGATCGTCCAGGAGGAGCCGATTTTCTTCAGCCTCTGGAAGAAACAGAGATGCCGCTGAGCTCTCTTGGCGATAGTGTCCTTGTGGCTGGACAAGGACAGGCTGTCAGTGGTGTTCACTCTCAGGAGATTGGAGCTCTCAACCCCCTTATCCTCTGCTGTTGATGTAAACAGGAATGTCTGCATCGCCCCGGCTGACTTCCTGTTGTCAGTAACCAGCTCTATTGTATTGGTGAAATGGAGGGGGTGGGGAGTGTTGATACCAGGTCACAAAGCTCTCCAGCTCCGACACGACACGCGGGTGGAGAAGGTTTACAGGAGTAAATTCCAACCGTGTGAAAACAGCACTGGCTCTGTGAACACGGGTGGATCTGTCCAGACGGACTGAAGGGTCTATTTACGCGCTTTCCCCGAATCTCGTCCTTCTCTCTCACTTTTCTCACTCTCACCTTCCTCTCTCTAGTCTCTCTCCGCTTCTCCTCTCTCATCCCAAACTCTACTATCCCTCCTCCTCACTCTCCTCTATTACTCCCCACTCCCTCCGCCTTACACCACGCTCACACTGACCCCTCACCCTCTGCTTACTCCCTACCTTCCTGAATCCTGCATCACTCATATGAAACATATTCCTCCCGCGTCCTCCTCATCCAGCCGAAAGGCTTTATCTGCTGTCGCTTCCGCAGGACACGGATTTACTCAAATTCCGGTGACTCTGATTCACTGTCAAACCCTCAGCGGAGAGGGTGGGAGAGGGCGAGGGGAAATATCAGGACATTGGGAAGAGGGAGAAACAGTTGAGGGAATTGGGAAGGGGGCGAGGGAGGAGGGAGATTAAGGGACGACGAGATGTGGGAAGAAGTAAGTGTGTAGAAGGAAGAGAGATAGAATGGGTGAAGAGCTCGGGGGAAGTTGAGAAGCAGGAGATACCGGGAGAGCAAGTTCACTCTCACCCTCTCCATCTCCCTCTCCCTATACGTCTCTCTCTCTCACTCCCACTCCTTTCTCTCTCTCCCTCTCCCCCTCTCTCTCTCTCAAACTCCCTCTGTCTCTCTCCCGCTCCTCTTCTCTCCCCCTCTCCCTCACTCTCCTCTCTCTCTCTCTCACTCTCTCTCCACACCCCCTCTCTCCCCCTCTATTTCCCTCTCCCTCTCACTCTCTCTGACTCTCTCACTCCCTCTCTCGCTGTCTGTGTCTGTCCCTCTCACTCACTCTCTCCCCATCCTCTCTCTGTTCCTTACTCGCGCTCTCTCTCACTCTGTTCCTCTCCCTCTATCTCTCTCCCTCTCTCTGCTTCTCCCTCTCCCCCCGTTCGTCTCTCTCTGTGTCTCTCTCTGCCTCTCTCTGTCACCCCCTCTCTCTGTTCCTCACACGCTGTCTCTCTCACTCTCTGTTCCTCTCTCCCACTCTCTCTCTCTCTCTCTTTCTCTCTCTCTCTCTCTCTCTCTCTCTCTCTGTTTCTCTCTGTCTCTCTCCCTCTCTCTCCCCCCCTCTTTGGCCTTCCCTCTCTCCCCCTCTCTCTGTCACCCCCTCTCTCTGTTCCTCACACGCTGTCGCTCTCACTCTCTCTCTGTCTCTCTCTCCGTCACTCTCTGTTCCTCTCTCTCTGTCTCTCTCCCTCCCTCTCCCCCTTCTCCCTCTCACTCTCAGTGTACTATAAAGGCACGGATGGAGGAAAAGATATGCAGTCTGGGAACAAGGCGGAGCAGGGGTCACTGACCAAAGCCAATGCCGATACAATTAATTGCTGACTTGGTCAGTTTCACTCCTCGCTCTCCATCTCTGTCTAACTGTCCGTGGCGGACAGATGTGACAGAGGTGAGGAGAGAAAGAGAGTGAGGTAGAGATATGTTAAGAGACAAAGGGTAGACTATGGGGGAGAGAATGGGACAGTGCGGGTAGGTAGGTTGAAGAGGGTGAGAGTGGGATGAGCGAGTGGGTGCAGTGAGAGAGGGTGAAGAGAGGCACCGAGGGAAGGGGGAAGGAAGCTGGAGGCTAAGAACGTGAGCAGCGATAGAGGGTGGGCAGGCAGAGAGGGAGAACCATTTTATGTGAAATCTGAGCAAACAAGAGAAGAAGAGCGGGAACAGGGGTGGGAAGGAAGGAGTGGACCAGCGTGAAAGTGGGAGAGATGGAGAGGGCTGGAGTGGAGGAGAGTGTGGGAGTGATTGCGAGAGTAATACAGGGGAGAGGTGTGTGTGTGTGTGTGTGAGAGAGAGAGAGAGAGTGATAAAGGGGGAGACAGAGAGACTGCAATGAACAGTTGGGGTGAGAGAGGGACAGAGAGAGTGAGCACGTGGGAGAGATGGGTAAGAATGGAGGAAGGGAGAGATGTGCAGGAAATGGGAAAAGAAAGGGGCAGAGAGGAGGAGGTGTAACGGAGAACACAAAATGCTGGAGGAACTCAGCAGTTCAGGCAACCTCTATGGAAAATAATAAAGAGTGGACGTGTCGGACCGAGATCAGCAAGCTGAGAGGATTCTATCAGTGGGGAGTAGGAACTGTCGAGGATGCTGCGGGATTGTTTGTCAGATTACAGTAAGTGAGAAGTACAATATATAATGAAAAACACAATCCCAAGTCTAAAACAAAGAGTGAAAGAATTGATAAAGGAACAAGTGATACGAACAATCTACTAAACAAATGTAAACAGAGCACAGAATCATTGATCTGAGAGAGGGGGTGTAGAGAGGATGAGGGGAAGAGTGGGTGAGACTTGAGAGGGGTGGAGAAAGGGGAAAAGGGAAGGGTAGAGTGAGGAAAGAGAGGGGTGAGAGTGAAAGAAAGAGAACGTGGGGAGAGAGGATTCAAGTGTAGGAGAGTGAGGTATATTGGGGAGGAAAGAGTGAAGCAGAAAGTTGCGGGAGTGTGAGGAGAGAGTGTGGAAGAGGGGAGGAGAGTGAGTGAGAGAGGAGAGAGTTGAGAGAGGGGAGGGAGAGAAGAGAATGGTAAGGAGTAAAAGAGGTTTGTAGGCTAGAGAGTGGGGAGGGGGGAGGGACAGAAATGGATGTGTATGGAGTGGGAGGTGCCTCACCTCATCTTGCCCTGATGACGGATTCTGCTTTTCCTTTTGCTAAGGCAGACGTTGATGGACTTTCGATCGGTCAGGACATGAAAGGATACAAGGCGAAGGCAGGAAAATGGAGCTGAGAGGGAAAATGGATTTACCGTGATGAAGTGGCAGAGCAGTTTTGATGGGCCAAATGGCCTAATTCTGCTCCTGTCTCTCATGGTCTTATGGTCCAAGAGCAGCCTCTCATTCAATTAGAGCAAGAGCAATGAACTGGTTCTGGACTTTGGAGGAGGAAACAGGAACCCATGAGGCAATCCTCATCGGGGCTCAAAGGTGGAGACCTTCAGCAAATTTAAATTCCACAGTGTCAACATTTCAGAGGATCTGTTCCGAGCCCGGGACACAAGTGCAATTACACGAAAGCAGGAACTGTCTGTTCCTGCTCAGAAGCTTGAATGGATTCAGAATGACATCTAAAACCCTGACAAACTTGGACAGATGTGTGGTGGGGAGCATGTTCAGAGGTTGCATCATGGCCTGGTATGGAAACACCAAAGCCCCTGAAAGGAAAATCCGATTAGAAATAGTGGATATGGCCCAGCACATCACGGGTAAAACTCTCCTTACAACTGAGCACATCTCTGAGGGCTGCTGTCACAGGAAATCAGCATCCATCATCAAGGACCCCCACCACCCAGGCCATGCTCTCTCCTCAATGCTGCCATCAGGAAGAAGGTGCATGAGCCTCAGGAGCCTCAACCCCAGGTTCAGGAACAGTTATTACACTCAACCAACAGGTCCTAAAAAAGAGGGGATAATTTTACTCAAATTAACTTGCCCCATCACTAAACCATTCCCACAACCGATGGACATAATCAACAACTCTTCATCTCATGTTCTTAATTTTTATTTCTGGGTTATTTCTTAGTTTTATTCTTTTGTATTTGAATTTCGTTGTCTTTTCCACATGGTTGTTTTGTTTGTCCTTTTGTGGGCGATCTTTCATTCATCGTATAATGGTTCTTGAGTTTACTGAATTTACAATATAATCAAATCCCAGGATTATACTTGGTGACATGCGTATACTTTGATAATAAATTTACTTTGCACATTTTAAATTGTACATTCCAATTTGTAAATAACTCTGAAACACAAGAGCGGGTTGTGAGCTCGGTCTGCTGGGTAAATTATTTTGTTCTGATCTGAATGGTCGGCCCAACACTGTGACCCATCCTTCGAGGCACACCAATTACTGGAAATATTACTGCATCCAAAACCCTCAAATGCTCTGTCTCTCTGCTCAAGTGTGCAAACACACGTAGACACACACACACACACACACACACTTAAAAATGTCGACAATCATACCAGCGCCCAAAAATACCTGGGTGACCTGCCGCAACGATTATCGCCCAGTGATGCTCACTACTGTGATGAAGTGCTTTGAGGGGTTGGTCATGGTCAATCAACTCCTGTCTGTGTGCAGGGACCCACTGCAATTTGCCAACCGCCACAATCTGTCAAAAAATACTGGCTCAAACTCAGCCTTAGATCACCAGGATAAAAGCAATTTAGGCTGCTGATATCAGCTCAGCATTCAACACAATCAGACCCTCAATTGTAATCAACAAGATCCAAAACCTGGGCCTCTGTACCTCCTTCTGCAACTGGATCCTCACCAGGAGACCCCAGTCTGTGTGGATCAGAAATAACATCTCCTCCTTGCTGACAATCAACACTGGCACACCTCAACGATGCGTGCTCAGCCCACTGCTCTACTCTCTCTACACCACGTCTTTGTGTCTAGGCTTATCTATAAACTTGCCGATGACACAACTATTGTTGGTGGAATTTCAGACGGTGACGAGAAGGAGTACAGGAGTGAGATAGATCAGCAAGTTGAGTGGTGTCACAGCAACAACCTTGCACTCAGCATCATGAAGACAAAGGAATTGATTGTGGATTCAGGAAGGGGAAGTCGAGGGAACACACACCAGTCCTCATCATGGGATCAGAAGTGAAAAGGGTGAGCAGTTCCCATTTCCTGCCTGTCAACATCTCTGAGGAACTATCCGGGGCCCAACATATTGATGCAGTTACAATGAAGGCACAGCATCGGCTATATTTCATTCGGAGATTGAGGGGAATCGGACTGACACTAAAGACACTTGCAAATTTCTAAAGATGCACCGTGGAGAGCATTCTAACTGGTTGCATCACTGCGTGGTGTGGAGAGTCCTCTGCACAGGATCGGAAAATGCTGCAGAAAGTTGTAAACTCAGCCAACTCCTTCATGGGCACTGGACTCCACAGCATCCAGGACACATTCAAAAGATGATGCCACAAAAAGAGGGCATCCACAATTAAGGACCCCCATCACCCAGGACATGCCTTTGTCTCATTGCTACCATCAAGGAGGATGTCCAGGACCCTGGAGACACACTCACTGGTTCAGGAACAGCTTCTTCCCGACTGTCAGATTTCTGAATGGGCAAAGAACCCATGAACATCCCCATCCCCATTTTCCATCTCGTTTTGAACTACATTTTAAATATAATTTTACACATTCTAATTGTAATCAGTAGTTTCACCACATATGCCAGTGATATTAAACCTGATTCTGATACACAAACACACACAGCTGGGCTCAGACATACAACACTCCCACATTCCTCCCTTTGTGACACCCTGCTTGCTCCGTGGCCCCCGGTATTAAGCTCAAACTGTTGCAACACCTGCCCTTTAAATTCATGGCTGAGGCTGTGTTGTGTCTGTTCACTGTTTGAGTTCGATATTAAATGAAGAGCATTGAATGGGAAGGAAGGTTTGAATAGAAGAAAACCTTCTCTGAAGGTATATGGGGTCCTGTTGAGAGGCCTAGACAATGTAGATATAGAAAGGATGTTTCCCATGGTGGGAGAGTCCAGGACAAGAGGGCAGATCCTCAGGATAGAGGGGAATCCTTTCAGAGCAGAGATGCAAAGAAACTTCTTTAGCCAAAAGGTGGTGAATTTGTGGAATTTGTTGCCACATGAAGCTGTGGAGGCCAGGTCGTTGGGAGTATTTATTGCAGAGATTGACTGCTTCTTGTTCGGACATGACATCAAAGGTTACAGGGAGGAGGCTGGAATCTGGGGTTGAGGAGGAGATTTTAAACAAGGGATCAGCCATGATTGATGGTGGAGTAGACTCGATGGGCCAGATGGCCTCATTCTACTCTTATCTCCCACGGTTCTTATAGTCTTATGGACTATTTTCTAAATGGGGAGAAATTTCAAAAATTGAGATGCAAAGGGATTTGGGAGTCCTTGCGCAGGATTCCCTGAAGGTTAATTTGCAGGAGTCTGTGGTGAGGAAGGCATATGCGATGTCACCATTCATTTGAAGAGGACAAGACTATAAACGCAAAAATGTACTGTTGAGTCTTTATAAAGCTCTGGTGAGACCTCACTTGGAGTATTGGGAGCAGTTTTGTGCCCCTGAGCTTGGAGAGGATGTGCTGAAACCGGACAGGTTTCAAATGTGGTTCATGAAAATGATTCCAGGATTAAATGTCTTGTCATATGAAAATCATTCGATGGCTCTGGGTCTGAATTCACTGCAATTCAGAAGAATGAGGGGTGACCTGATTGAAACCTGTTGAATACTGAGAGAGCTTGATGGAGTGAATGTGGAGAAGGTGTTTCCTCTGGTGGGCATGTCTAAGGACACAGACTCAAAATAGAAGGGTGTCCTTTTGGATCAGAGATGAGGAGAATTTCTGTCGCCGGGAGAAGTGAATCTGTGGAAATCAGCTTGCGAGGCCAATTCATTATGTATTTTTCAGTCAGAGGTTGATTGATTCTTGATTGGTCAGTGCCTGACGTGATACGGGGCAAAGACAGGCGATTGCTGTAGAGAGTAAAAATGGATCGGCCATGATGAAATGGCTGAGCAGACGTGATAGAATAAATACAAGAATAAAGATCTCCTCTGAAGGTATATGGGGTCCTGTTGAGAGCCTGCATGGAACACTGTGCACAGGTCTGGTCCCCGTCCCAGAGGCAGCCTATCGGATAAAGGGAATGAAGAAGTTTCCCAGATTGATTTTCGGTTGTGGTAGTGTCCTCAGAGAGATTACAATGATTGGGCCTGTCTCAAAACTAGAGAAATAAGAGGTGGTCTGACTGAAAGAGACACAGAATCACAGGGCAGGGGCAGGAATGATGTTTTCCTAGGTGGGGGTTGGCGGCGGGGTGGTGTTGAACAAGGGGTCAGAGACTCAAAATCCGAGGTTACCTCAGCAGGGCTGAGATCCGGAGAAATTTCCTCACCCATATTGTGGTGAATATTTGGAATTTTCTCCACAAGTTTTCTAAATTCAAATTTCAAATTTAGGGACTCAGCGATGATGGGAAAGGACACGACCCACCCAGCCAACACACTTTTTGTTTCTCTTCCCTCTGGGAGAAGGTTCAGGAGCTTGAAGATTCGTAAGGCCAGATTTAGGAACAGCTTCTTTCCAACTGTGATAAGACTGCTGAACGGATCTTGACCCGGATCTGGGCCGCAACTTCCAAATATCCCGACCTGACTTGTACTACCTTGTACTACCCTTTTCTATTTTCTAACTATGATTTATAATTTAATTTTTTATTGCATTTACTTCGATTTGTTCTTCAGGGAGCGCAAAGCGCAGAGTCAAATATTGCTTTGATTATTGTACGTTCTAGTATCAATTGTTTGGTGACAATAAAGAGAAGTATAAAGTATAAATATCGGGTATTCTGAGGGAAGGGGAGAACAGGCGCAAAGGGCTGACTGGCCACGCACGCCTGCTACTGTTTCTTATTTTCTAAAGCAAGAGTTGACCATGGGTTTCAGCCATCCGGATTGCACAGGGGAGCGGTGAGAGCTCCGGAGATCCACCGGCAGCCGCTGCGGGTCAGCTCCCGTCTCCCGGCAGAAAGGGACGGGTCTGGGAGACAACTCCAGACAACAGGCCCCGATCCTCGGCGGGGAAAGGCCGGGCTCCCTCCGTGTAGCTGAAACATCTCACGGAATCTCCGCCAGTCTCTTCAGCTCTGCCTTCGAAAGGATTCACGACCCGCCGGTGTTGCAGCCGAAACCCGAGGCGCAGCTCCCGGTCTCCGGCCTCAGTCGGTCCCGGTTCCAAACTCTGGCCCGGCCGGGCTCTCAGCGTCCCACCCACTGACACCCCTCTGGCAATGGGAGCATACCTCTCCCAACAGTGTTTGAGGGCGGACAAACAATTGATACTAGAGCGTTCAATAATCACAGTGATGTTTGATTCTGTGTTCGCGCTCCCAGAAGTACAATTCGAAGTAAATACAATAAAAATTTAAATTATAAATTATAATCAGAAAACAGAAAAGGGAAAGTAAGGTAGTGCAAGTTAGGTCCAGATATTTGGAAGGTACGGCCCAGATCCGTGTCAGGACTTGTTCAGCAGTCTTATCACCGTTGGAAAGAAGCTGTTCCCAAATCTGACCGTAGGAATCTTCAAGCTCCTGAACCTTCTCCCGGAGGGAAGAGGGACAAAAAGTGTGTTGGCTGGGTGGGTCGTGTCTTTGATATCAGCGCCACTTTCCTGCAACGTCCCCAACGCTGAGCCCCTAAATTTGACTTTTGAATTCAGAAAACTTGTGGGAATTGTGCACTTTGCATCTCAGTTTTTGAAATTTCTCCCCATTTAGAAAATAGTCCATGAGACCATAAGAACCGTGAGACATAAGAGCAGAATGAGGCCATCTGGCCCGTCGGAGCAAGCAGGGTGTCACAAAGGGAGGAATGTGGGAGTGTTGTATGTCTGAGCCCAGCTGTGTGTGTTTGTGCATCAGAATCAGGTTTAATATCACCGGCATACGTGGTGAAATTTGTTGTTTTGTGTCTGCAGTACATTGCAATATTTAGCAATAAAAACTACAGATTACAATTAGGATGTGTAAAATTAAATTTGAAATGTAGTGCAAAATGAGAGGGAAAATACTGAGGAAGTGTTCATGGGTTCTTTGACCATTCAGATATCTGATGGTGGAGGGAAGAAGCTGTTCCCGAACCAGTTAGTGTGTCTCCAGGGTTCTGTACATCCTCCCTGATGGGAGCAATGAGACGAAGGCATGTCCTGGGTGATGGGGACCTACATCAATGTAAAATCTTCCCCATCCACCACCAATTCAGAAAGGGTTAACTTTAGTTTTGCAACTGACTCGTACGTTTAGGCAGGAAATGAAGTGAGAGAGATAGAGGGAGAGAGAGAGAGACAGAGAGAGAGAGGAGGGGTAGTGAAAGAGGGAAACGGATAGGGAGAAGGTGATGGAGAAGGTGAGAGTGAACTTGCTCTCCTGTCTGGTTCCACTCAGTCCTGGTTATCCATCTTCCCAGTAACACCTGCTTCTCAACTTCCCCGGAGTTCTTTACCCGTTCTATCTCTCCTCCTTCTACACACTTACCTCTCCCCATATCTCGTCATCCCCTAGTCTCCCTCCTCCCTCACCGCTTCCCAACTCCCTCAACTGTGTTTCTCCCTATTCCTAAAGTCCTGAAACTTCCACTCACCCTCTCCCTCCCTCTCCGCTGAGGGATTGACAGTGAATCAGTCACCGGAAGTTGATTAAATCCGTGTCCTGCGGAAGCGACAGCAGATAAAGCCTTTCGGCTGGATGAGGAGGGCGCGGGAGGAATATGTTTCATATGAGTGATGCAGGATTCAGGAAGGTAGGGAGTAAGCAGAGGGTGAGGGGTCAGTGTGAGAGTGATGTAAGGCGGAGGGAGTGGGGAGTAATGGAGGAGAGTGAGGAGGAGGGATAGTAGAGTTTGGGATGAGAGAGGAGAAGCGGAGAGAGACTAGAGAGAGGAAGGTGAGAGTGAGAAAAGTGAGAGAGAAGGACGAGATTCGGGGAAAGCGCGCAAATAGACCCTTCAGTCCGTCTGGACAGATCCACCCGTGTTCACAGAGCCAGTGCTGTTTTCACACGGTTGGAATTTACTCCTGTAAACCTTCTCCACCCGCGTGTCGGGTCGGAGCTGGAGAGCTTTGTGACCTGGTATCAACACTCCCCACCCACTCCATTTCACCAATACAATAGAGCTGGTTACTGACAACAGGAAGTCAGCCGGGGCGATGCAGACATTCCTGTTTACATCAACGGCAGAGGATAAGGGGGTTGAGAGCTCCAATCTCCTGAGAGTGAACACCACTGACAGCCTGTCCTTGTCCAGCCACAAGGACACTATCGCCAAGAGAGCTCAGCGGCATCTCTGCTTCTTCCAGAGGCTGAAGAAAATCGGCGCCTCCTGGGCGACCATCATCTGTTTTTACAGAACACATCCTGTGCGGAAACTGGTCGTGTTGTCACGGCAACAGCACTGACCACCACCGGAAACACTGCAGAGAGCTGTGAACAAGTTCAGTACCTCATGGAAACTGTGGACACTGTTTACACATCTCTCTGCCTCAATAAAACAGTCCGCATTATCAAAGACCCCACACACGTCGAACATTCTGACTTCCTGAGAGATGGACCACCAACTTCACAATCTCCCTAATGTAGCGCTGTGATTAATTGGTCTGTATGATTCGTTCATTTAATTAATTGTCCCTTCACATTTCGCGACCCCGCACTCCCAGTCCCGAGGTGATGAATTGATCTATATGGACGGGATGCGAATCAAAAGTTATCACTGTATCTTGATTCATTGAAAGCAACTGTCCCAATTTACGCTCATCTCTCCTCTCTTCTCTCTCTCCCCCCCCCCCCTTCTCCACACTCCTCCGCCGCCTATTCTGCAGCACACTAAACGGAAACAAACAGGCCTCTCCCAGAAACCACAACACTTTATATTCTGAGAGAATATTGAATCTTTCCAACCGACGAGAAATTATACAACATCTGTAATCCACTGAATGTGTAAAACCGTCATCACAGTGCGGGGTGGGGGAGGGGGTCTGGTCTGGACGGGTGGGTGGCGGAGACAGCAAGCTACAGGAAAGGGGGAATTGGGGAGAAAGCGAGAGGCAAGCGGAAGGTTAGGCATAAACGGAGTAAGAGACAATAAGGGAAAGATGCAGGTTAGTGACTGTGTCGGGAAGAATGTTTGGAGGAAAGAGTGGGAGGGTGCAAAAGATTACGGATGAGGAAAAGAAAAGATAGAGAAATTGAGGAATTGTATATGTAAAGAGAGTGAGAGAGAGAGACGGAGAGAGAGAGAGGAACAGAGAGAGAGACAGACAGACAGAGAGAGAGGGTGAGAGAGACAGCGAGGGAGAGCAAGAGAGATACAAAGGCAGAGAGAGGAAAAAAGAGGGGGAGAGAGGGAGACAGAGGGAGGGAGAGAGAGAGAGAGAGGGAGAGAGAGAGGGAGCAAGAGACAGACAGGCAGAGGGAGAGGAAAAGAGAGGGACAGAGAGAGGGTGGCAGAGAGAGAGGGTGTGGTGAGAGAGTGAGGCAGAGAGAGAGGGGTGGAGAGAGGGAGAGAGAAAGAGAGAGCAGGAGAGACACAGAGGTAGAGAGACAGAAAGAGAGAGAGAGGGAGAGGAACAAAGTGTGAGAGAGAGAAAGAGAGAGGGAGAGATGGAGAGAAGGAGAGAGACAGAGAGAGAGGGAGAGTGAGAGACAGAGAGACAGGCAGAGAGAGAGAGGATGGGGAGAGTGAGTCAGAGAGAGGGAGATTTTCAGAGATGGGAAGAGAGTGAGGGAGAGACAGAAAGAGAGAGAGTGAGGAAGAAAGAGTGGGACAGAGGAACAGTGAGAGAGAGACGTAGACAGGGAGAGAGAGAGAGAGTGGGTGGGGAGAGGGGGAGAGATAGAGATGGAGAGGATGGAGCGAGAGGGAGCGAGAGGAACCGTGAGAGAGAAAGACCAAGAGAGAGAGAGGGAGGGAGAGCAAGGGGGAGAGAGAGGAACAGAGAGAGAGGGAGAGAGTTGGTGGGGAGAGAGGGAGAGGAACAGAGAGTGAGAGAGAGGGAGAGAGGAGAGAGAGGGAGAGCGAGAGGCTAAGAGAGAGAGAGAAGGAGAGACAGAGAGACAGGCAGAGAGAGGGTGGGGAGAGAGTGAGAGAGGGAGAGACAGAGAGGGGGAGAGACAGAGAGAGAGACAGAAAGAGAGAGAGAGGGAGAGGAACAAAGTGTGAGAGAGAAAGAGAGAGGGAGAGATGGAGAGAAGGAGAGAGACAGAGAGAGAGGGAGAGTGAGAGACAGAGAGACAGGCAGAGAGAGAGGATGGGGAGAGTGAGTCAGAGAGAGGGAGATTTTCAGAGATGGGAAGAGAGTGAAGGAGAGACAGAAAGAGAGAGAGTGAGGAAGAAAGAGTGGGACAGAGGAACAGTGAGAGAGACGTAGACAGGGAGAGAGAGAGAGAGAGAGTGGGTGGGGAGAAGGGGAGAGACAGAGATGGAGAGGATGGAGCGAGAGGGAGCGAGAGGAACCGTGAGAGAGAAAGACCAAGAGAGAGAGAGGGAGGGAGAGCAAGGGGGAGAGAGAGGAACAGAGAGAGGGAGAGAGTTGGTGGGGAGAGAGGGAGAGGAACAGAGAGTGAGAGAGAGGAAGAGCAAGAGAGAGAGAGGGAGAGAGACAGAGAGAGAGGAACAGAGAGAGAGGGAGAAAGAGAGAGATACCGTGAGAGAGACAGAGACAGAGAGGGAGAAGAACAGAGAGAGAGAGGGAGAGAGAGTGAGAGAGAGACAGAGAGGGAGAGATGGACAGGGAGAAATACAGAGAGAGAGGGAGGGTGGGAAGAGAGTGAGAGAGTGAGAGAGAGAGGGTGGGGAGAGTGTGAGAGAGACAGAGAGGGAGATAGACAGAGGGGGAGAGAGGCAGAGAGGGTGAGAGAGAGACAGAGCTGGAGGGAGAGAGGGAGAGGGAGTGGAACAGAGAGTGAGGAACAGAGAGTGAGAGAGACAGAGGAGAGCAAGAGAGAGGGGGAGAGAGGCACAGAGAGAGAGAGGGAGAGAGACAGACAGAGAGAGGGTGGGGAGAGAGTGACAGAAAGAGAGAGGGAGAGAGAGGAACGGAGTGAGAGAGACAGAGACTGAGAGAAAGTGGGGGAACAGAGAGAGAGAGAGAGGCAGAGGGAGAGCGGGTGTGGTGAGAGAGTGAGAGGGGCGGAGAGAGGGAGAGACAGACAGAGAGAGCGTAGGGAGAGAGGGAGAGACAGAGTGGGAAGGAGAGAGAGATAGAGACGCAGAGAGAGAGAGGGTGGGGAGAGAGTGAGAGAGACGGAGAGAGGGAGATAGACAGAGAGGGGGAGACAGAGAGAAAGAGAGAGAGGGAGGGGTGGGGAGAGAGGGAGGAACAGAGAAAGAGAGAGGGAGGGAGGAAGAGAGAGTGAGAGAAACAGAGAGAGAGATGCAGAGAAAGACAGAGAGAGGGAGAGAAAGAGTGGGTGGGGAGAGAGGGAGAGAGGAACAGAGTGAGTGAGAGTGACAGAGATGGAGAAATAGGGAGATGGAGCAAGAGGGAGAGAATCAGGGAGAGAGGAACAGAGAGTGAGAGAGAAAGACAGGGAGAGCAAGAGAGAGGGACAGATATAGGAACAGAGAGAGAGGGAGAGTGGTTGGGGAGAGAGGGAGAGGAACAGAGTGAGATGGAGAGAGAGTCAGAGAGGGAGAGATGGAGAGAGAGGGAGAGCGAGAGAAAGAGAGAGAGAGAACAGGCAGAGAGAGAGGGTGCGGAGAGAGTGAGAGAGACGGAGAGGGAGAGGACGGGGGAGAGACAGAGAGAGAGGAACAGTGAGATAGACAGAGGGAGGGAGAGGGGAGAGGGAGAGCAAGAGAGAGAGAGGGAGAGAGACAGAGAGGAAGAGAGAGAGATGAGGGAGAGAGACAGAGAGAGAGTGGGTGGGGAGAGAGGGAGAGACAGACAGAGAGAGCGCGGGGAGAGAGAGAGGGAGAGACAGAGAAGGAGAGAGAGACAGGCAGAGAGTGAGAGAGGGTGGGGAGAGAGTGAGAGAGACAGGGAGAGAGGGAGATAGACAGAGAGGGAAGAAACAGAGAGAGAAAGAGAGAGTAGGAGGAAGACAGAGAGATAGAGAGAGAGAGAGAGAGGGAGAGACAGAGAGGAACAGAGAGATGGAGAGAAAGAGAGAGGGAGAGAGAGAGTGTGTGGGGAGAGAGCGAGAGGAACAGTGAGAGAGAGAGTGACTGAGACAGAGAGAGAGGGAGAGATGGAGCGAGAGGGAGAGTCAGAGAGACTGAGAGAGAGGGGGAGAGGCAGACAGAGAGGAACAGTGAGAAAGAGAGAGAGGGAGGGAGGAAGAGAGAGAGAGAGAGAGGAACAGAGAGAGAGATGGAGAGAAAGACAGTGAGGGAGAGAAAGAGTGGGTGGGGAGAGAGGGAGAGAGGAACAGTGAGAGAGAGTGACAGAGATGAGAGAGGGAGAGATGGAACGAGAGGGAGAGAATCAGAGAGAGAGGAACAGAGAGTGAGAGAGAAAGACAGGGAGAGCAAGAGAGAGAGACAGATAGAGGAACAGAGAGAGAGACAGAGAGAGAGCGGGTGGGGAGAGAGGGAGAACAGAGTGAGATAGAGAGAGAGAGGGAGAGATGGAGAGAGAGGGAGAGCGAAAGAAAGAGGAAGAAGGAGACAGAGACAGGCATAGAGAGAGGGTGGGGAGAGAGTGAGAGAGACGGAGAGGGAGATAGACAGAGCGGGGGAGCGAGAGTGAGAGAGACAGAAAGGGAGAGAGAGACACAGAGAGAGAGTAAGAGAGTGAAAGAGAAAGAGAGAGGTACAGGGAGTGAGAGAGCGAGACAGAGAGGGAGAGATGGAGAGAGAGGGAGAGCCAGAGACAGAGAGAGAGGAGAGACAGTGAGACAGGCAGAGAGAGAGTGTGGGGAGAGAGTGAGAGAGACAGAGAGAGAGGGAGACAGAGAGGGATGGTGGGGAGAGGGAGAGACAGAGAGAGAGACAGAAAGAGAAAGAGAGGGAGAGAGAACAGAATGTGAGAGGGGGAGAGATGGAGAGAGAGAGGGAGAGAGACAGAAAGGTAGAGAGAGAATGAGGATGGGGAGAGAGTGAGTGAGAGACGGAGACAGAGAGTGAGACAGAGAGTGAGGGGAGAGAGAGGGTGTGGAGAGAGTGAGAGAGAGAGACAGACAGACAGAGGAGAGAGAGTGTGAGAGAGAGGGAGAGCGATAGAGAGAGGGAGGGCGACAGAAAGAGAGAGAGAGAAAGAGAGTGAGAGACAGAGAGAGAGGGAGACATACAGGGAGATGCAGAGGGTGAGAGTGAAATTTCTCTCCTGTCTGGTTCCATTCAGTCCTGTTTCTCCATTTTCCCAGTATCTCCTGCTTCTCAACTTCCCCCGAGCACTTTACCCTTTCTATCTTTGACAGTGAATTAGAGTCACCGGAAGTTGATTAAATCCGTGTCCTGCGGAAGCAACAGCAGATAAAGCCTTTCGGCTGGATGAGGAGGGCGCGGGAGGAATATGTTTCATATGAGTGATGCAGGATTCAGGAAGGTAGGGAGTAAGCAGAGGGTGAGGGGTTAGTGCGAGAGTGGTGTAAGGCAGTGGGAGTGGGGAGTAATAGAGGAGAGTGAGGAGGAGGGATAGTAGAGTTTGGGATGAGAGAGGAGAAGCGGAGAGAGACTAGAGTGAGGAAGGTGAGAGTGAGAAAAGTGAGAGAGAAGGACGAGATTCGGGGAAAGCGCGGAAATAGATCCTTCAGTCCGTCTGGACAGTTCCACCCGTGTTCACAGAGCCAGTGCTGTTTGCACACGGTTGGAATTTACTCCAGTAAACCTTCTCCACCCGCATGTCGGGTCCGAGCTGGAGAGCTTTGTGACCTGGTATCAACACTCCCCACCCCCTCCATTTCACCAACACGATAGAGCTGGTTACAGACAACAGGAAGTCAGCCGGGGCGATGCAGACATTCCTGTTTACATCAACGGCAGAGGATAAGGGGGTTGAGAGCTCCAATCTCCTGAGAGTGAACACCACAAACAGCCTGTCCTTGTCCAGCCACAAGGACACTATCGCCAAGAAAACTCAGCGGCCTCTCTGCTTCTTCCAGAGGCTGAAGAAAATCGGCGCCTCCTGGACGACCATCATCTATTTTTACAGAACACATCCTGTGCGGAAACTAGTCGTGTTGTCACGGCAACAGCACTGACCACCACCGGAAACACTGCAGAGAGCTGTGAACAAGTTCAGTACATCATGGAAACTGTATGATTCGTTAAGTTAATTAATTGGCCCTCACATTTCGTGACCCTGTCTCGAGGTGAAGAATTAATCTCTATGGACGGGATGCGAATCAAAGGTTATCACTGTACCTTGATTCATTGAAAGCAAATGTCCAAATTTACGCTCACCTCTCCTCTCCTCTTCTCTCTCCCCCCTCTCTCAGTCTCTCTGCCTGTCACTCTCTCTTTCTTTCTCTCTGACTCTCTCCCTCTCTCTCTCTTCCCTTTCTCTCTACCCCTCTCCTTTCCCCTCTTCTTCCCCCTCTCTTACATCCTCAATTACCCTCTCTCTCCCCGCTTCTCCACACTCCTCCACCGCCTATTCTGCAGCACACTAAACGGGAACATACAGGCCTCTCCCGGAAACCACAAGCCTTTATCTTTGCAACGGACGAGACATTATACAGCATCTGTAATCCACTGAGTGTGTAAAACCGTCATCACAGTGCGGGGTGGGGGTGGGGGTGGGGGGTTGGTCTGGACGGGTGGGTGGCGGAGACAGCCAGCTACAGGAAAGGGGGAATTGGGGAGAAAGAGCGGCAAGCGAAAGGTTAGGCAAAAACGGAGTAAGAGACAATAAGGGAAAGATGCAGGTTAGTGACGGTGTAGGGAAGAATGTTTGGAGGAAAGAGTGGGAAGGTGTAAAAGAGTACGGATGAGGAAAAGAGGAGATAGAGAAATTGAGGGGGGAGTGAGAGAGACAGAGAGAGAGAGAGAGAGAGAGAGAGAGAGAGAGAGAGAGAGAGAGAGAGAGAGAGAGAGAGAGAGAGAGAGAGAGAGAGAGAGAGAGAGAGAGAGAGAGAGAGAGAGAGAAAGGGAGGGAGAGAGAGAGAGAGAGAGAAAGGGAGGGAGAGAGAGAGAGAGAGAGAGAACGAACTGTGGAGCAGAGTACAGTACTGGGGCACAGGTCAACATCATCTTTGGACTGTCCCACAGTCACCTTGAAATCACGTCCTCTGGTAATTGAGATATTCACCTGGTGAACAAACGATGCCGGTTCTCTTCTCTCAGCTCTACTCAGCCTCAGTCTGCCTCTGGTCTCCCCTCAGCCCCCATCGCTACAGAGGAAACAACTGAAGCCTCTCGAACCTTTCATTCCCTCTGATCCATGAGGCATCCCCTCCATTTCCAGAACATTAACTCTCACCCGATCCTCCCTCCGCCGTAACAGGGTTAGAGTTCCTCCTGTTGTCAACCAACGACCAGCGGTTCTGTGCTGGCGATAGAGTCACCCGGATGGTCAGATGTGCCCAGGTGCCAGGGACAGGGATGACTCCGATCAGGTCCCTGGCATTCTAAAGGGGGAGGGCGAGCAACCAGACTTGTTGGTAAATATTGGCACCACTGACAGGTAGAAAATGTCAGCAGGCCCTAAAAAAGATATTTTGTGAGTTAGGTAAGAGGTTTGGGAACCGATGTGCTACCGCCGAGGATGAGGTAGTTGGTTTGTAGACAGAGACAGTACGTTGTGAGACTGCTGGCAATGAGAGGCTGCTGATCGGGCAACCTGGCAGTCGACAGGATGAGTTGCGATGGAAAAGACGCACAGAATCTAAAAGGCTGAACACAGGACTGACGGTATTACATTTGAATGCGCGCATTGTGCAAACTGACGTGGAGGAAGAGCTGCGGACTGGCATACATGAGGTTGTGGGCATCACTGACAGCGTGGCCCTGTTGGTAAACATAACAAAATCAAACCATCAGAAAGAGCCGGCATAGGGGCGGAAGGTGCTGAGTCGCTGTGGGGAGAGCTGAGGAACTGCAAGTGCAAAGAAATCCTGGTGGAAGGTATGTGCAGACCCCCAAACAGTAGTAAGGACGTAGTCTACAAACTACAACGGGAGATAGAAAATGCAAGTCAGCAGGTCAACGTTACAATAGTCATGTGGGATTTCAGTACACAAATAGATTGGGAAAACCCGGTTGGTGCTGGATGCCCCGAGGGAGGATTTCTAGAATGCCTGCGAGGTGGCTTCAGAGAGCAGCTCGTGGTTAACCCCACTATTGCCAAATCATATCGTTCCCTCGCGGCCCGGTACAGCATGTTTTGCGGCCTGGTGGCTGGGGACCACTGCACTAAGGGATCTGCTGTTCTGGATAGGGTGTGATGCAATGAACCGGGATTGAATTTGCAATTTGAGAAGGGGAAGCACAACGTAGATGCAGTGTTGCAGTGAAATGAAGGAAACTGCAGAGGTGTGAGAGAGGAGCTGGCCAAAAGTGATTGGAAAAGACCTTTGGCACCGATAATGTCAAAGCAAGACGGGGTGGAATTTCGGGAAGCACTTCAGAAAGCGCAGGATATACACATCCCAAAGAGACAGAAGTGTTCAAAAGGCAGATAGTCCATAAGACCATAAGGTGCAGGAGCAGATGAGGACATTCGGCCCATGGACTTTGCTTTAACATATCACCATATCATCCTGGTTTATCCAATTTCGTCGCAGACCCAATCTCCTGTCTTCTCCCCGTATCCTTTCACACCCTGAACAATCAGTAATATATGACCTTCTGTAGTAAATGTACAGAGAGACTCGGCCTCCACCGTTGCCTGTGGCAAAGAATCCCATTGATTCTCTACTGTGGCTAAAGAAACTCCTCCTCATTTCCGTTCTAACAGGATGGCTGTTTTGGGTCATCCGGTCTTAGACCCACCAATCACAGGAAAAACCCTGCCCACATCCACTCTATCAAGGCTCCTCCTTCAACGAGTTCACCCCTTATTTTTCTGAATTCTGGCCCAGAGACATCAATGGTGATATGACAACCTGTTCAATACTGGAACCATTTTCGTGCCCCTCCTCTGAACCCCCTCGAGATTCAGCACATCCTTTCTAAGACAAGGAGCTCAAACCTGCTCAAAATACAAGTGAGGCCTCACCAGAGCTTTTTAAAGTTCCAACATTTCGTCCTTGCTTTTACCTTTCAGTCCTCATGAAATGAATGCTGACATTAGATTTGTCTTCCTCATCGGTCTCAACCTACAAATTTATCTTTAGGGAATTCAGCACAAGGATTCCCAGTTTCCTCTGTACCTCGTTATTATTAAAAAAACTTTCTCCCCGTCCAACCAGTCATTTCTTTTACCAAAGTTCATGACCATACATTTCCCGACTCTGTATTCCATCTGCCATTTCCAGTCCTAATCTGTCTAGCTCCTTCTGTGGCCTCTCTACGTCCTCAGAACTACCTTTCCCTCCATCTCTGTTCATGTCCTCTGCAGATTTTGCAACAAAGCCATCAAATACATCATCCAAGTCATCGCCATTTAGCAGAGAATAATCGGTCCCATCACAGACCCCGTGGAATGCCATTGGACATCTGCAGCCAGACAGAAAACGCTCCATTTATTCACACGTTCTGCCTCCTGTCAATCAGCCACTGCTTTATATGTGCTGGGCTCTTTCTGTAATACCATGGGCTCGTAGCTTGTTAAACAGCCTCATGTCTGCCACCTTTTCAAAGGCCTGAAATTCAAAGTACACAACATCAACCGATTGTCCTTTGTCTATCCCGCTTGTTATTTCTTCAATGAATTTCAACAGATTTGTCAGGAAACTATGCTGACTCCGGCCCTTTCTATCATTTGTCCAAAGTTCCCTGAAACATCATCTTTAATAATCGAATCCAATATCTTCCCAAACACTGAGGTCAGACCAACTGGCCTTTAGTTTCCCTCCCTCTGCCTCTCTTGCTTCCTGAAGAGTGGAGTGACACTGTTGTACTCCCCTTTCTCCGGAATCCCTCTTCCACAACACACTGGTCCTTACTCTTCAGTTATTCCCTATTCTTCCTTATCTCTCTTCTTCTCCCCACTCTGACTTCATTCTCTGCCACTCCCCATTCTCCCATCTCACTTTCCCAATCCCCACTTTTCCCACTCCGAATCCTTTCTTCTCTCCCACTACACACGCTCCCTCTCTCTCACTTCTCACTCTCCCCTCTTTCTCTCAAACCACAAAAGTTTGCTTCTCTCTCACGCCCTTCCCACGCTGCCTTCCCTCTCTCCCACTGCCCAACCGCTCTCACTCTACGTCTCTTTCCTACTCCTCACACTTCATTCTCTCTCTCTCCATTATCTGTCCCCAATCCCTACGTTCCCACTCTCCACTCTCCTGACTCTGTCCCCCACTACACGCACTCGCTTTTCTTTCTCATAAGCAACTGTCCAATTTCTCTCACTCTTCCCACTCTCCCTCAATTTGGTCTACTCATTAATCTCCCATCTCTCTTTCACACTCTCTACACTTCCACTCTCCCCACTCTCCCTTCCCTTTCTCCCACTCTAACTTCCCTTCTCCCCACCCTCCCTCCCCTTTCTCCAACTCTCCCTTCCCTTTCTCCCCATTCCCCCACTCTCCCTTTCCTTCTCCCCTCTCTCCCTTCCCTTTCTCCCCACTCTCCCTTTCCTTATCCACTCCTTTCCCTTTCTGTCACTATCCTTTTTCTCTCTCCCAGTCCACACTGCTCCTTCGGTTCTCTATTATCCACTCCCATCTCCCTCCTCTACTTTCCCTTCTGTGTCTCACAGACGCCTTTCCCATCTCTCACTACCAGATTCATTCTTGCTTTTCCCAATCAACAATATAAATTCCCTTTCCCCACTCCACACTCTCCCTTATCTCTGTCTCTCCCCTCTCTCTTAATTGACTGTCTCTATCTGCCATCCCATCCCATCTCTGTCACCCACTCCCCACTCTTCCTTCTCTCTCACCCACACACCACCCTCATTTCTCCACCCGCTCCGCATTCTCCACTCTCTCTCCCACAGTTTACAACCACTTCTCGCTCGCTCTCCCAATTCTCCCTTCCTTCTGTCCGTGCCTTAGTCCCTCTGTCACTCACACACTCACTCTCAGATTTCTCGCTTCCTTGCCCTGCCCACTCTCCGCATTTCCCGACCCGCGCCGATGCTCATTTCTTTCTTTCCCAGACCCCTCTCTCCCTTCTGTCTTCCAATTTCCACTCCCCCGTCACATACCGACGTTCCCTTTTCTCTCCCACACAATCATCTCTCCCATCTCACCGTCCCAAACTCCACATTCTCTTCGCTCGCTCCCCTCCCCTCCCACCCTGTCAACATTCTCCCACTCCCAAAGTCCCTCACTCTCCCATCTCTCTCTCTCTGACACAGTCCCTACATGTGCTTGGCTCGCTCTCTTTGTCATCCTCGAGGGGCCACCCTGTTTCACTCCAGGCTGAAGACTGCAGAACAGCGCTGGAGACAAGGTGTGCATTGAATAGGGCTGTGGGAGCGTTTAGTATTGTCCCTTTAGCAAAGAGCCGTGCCTGCCCATGATCTAGGTGTGACGAGTTTCGTAGTTGCTTTTACCTTGCACGTATGCGTACCTGTACTCTGTCCCCACACCGTTTTCTCGGGTATTGTACGGCCGACCCAACTTTTCCCACGCTCCTCTATTCTAAGCATTTGTGCGAATATTGTAGCCATTTGTGTTGTTCCCAAGCTTTTCTCCCCTTGTAAATAAACTCATCATTAAAACTGTGTGTCCAGAGCTCTTGCCTGTGAGACCCGGAGAATCTCTCTTTTCCGTCACAACATTCGGCGCTGCGAGCAGGATCTCATCGGTCTTGGCTGGACACAGAAGCACAGGGGAGAATGTTCTGGAACAAGGGGAAGAAAGCCAGTGCAGGCATCCAGAATAGGATCCCCGGGTGGACCGATGAAAGGGAGGGGTTTGAGAGTCTGGCCAGCATGCTGGCAGACCACGGGAAACCAGTGAACCGGTCGGAGCAGTTAGACCCCTTGGCGAGAGGCTGGGCCACCATGTGGTCTCCCTCCTTAAGGAATCAGGGTTCCCAAAGCCAGGGGGGTCAAAGGGGTGCCTTCTGGTTGTTTGCGTCCCTGCTGAGACGCCAGGTCAAGATTACCGACCACATTCAGCACTGATGTGGTCAGAAGGACAAGGAGCCAGAACAGTTCCGGCACCGCTGCTGCCCGCTGCGGGAGGGAGCACAAGCTGCCCAGACCCGAGTCCAGGAGCTCGGGGTCAGGGGAACCGAGGCCGCCTGCAGGCTCACACAACTGCTGCACGCTGCGGGAGGGAGCACAAGCTGCCCAGACCCGAGTCCAGGAGCTCGGGGTCGGGGGAACCGAGGCCGCCTGCAGGCTCACACAACTGCTGCCCGCTGCGGGAGGGAGCACAAGCTGCCCAGACCCGAGTCCAGGAGCTCGGGGTCGGGGGTACCGAGGCCGCCTGCAGGCTCACACAACTGCTGCCCGCTGCGGGAGGGAGCACAAGCTGCCCAGACCCGAGCCGTGGAGCTCGGGGTCGGGGGAACCGAGGCCGCCTGCAGGCTCACACAACTGCTGCACGCTGCGGGAGGGAGCACAAGCTGCCCAGACCCGAGTCCAGGAGCTCGGGGTCAGGGGAACCGAGGCCGCCTGCAGGCTCACACAACTGCTGCACGCTGCGGGAGGGAGCACAAGCTGCCCAGACCCGAGCCGAGGAGCTCGGGGTCGGGGGAACCGAGGCGGCCTGCAGGCTCACACAACTGCTGCACGCTGCGGGAGGCAGCACAAGCTGCCCAGACCCGAGTCCAGGAGCTCGGGGTCGGGGGAACCGAGGCGGCCTGCAGGCTCACACAACTGCTGCCCGCTGCGGGAGGGAGCACAAGCTGCCCAGACCCGAGCCGAGGAGCTCGGGGTCGGGGGAACTGAGGCCGCCTGCAGGCTCACACAACTGCTGCACGCTGCGGGAGGGAGCACAAGCTGCCCAGACCCGAGTCCAGAAGCTCGGGGTCGGGGGAACCGAGGCCGCCTGCAGGCTCACACAACTGCTGCACGCTGCGGGAGGGAGCACAAGCTGCCCAGACCCGAGCCGAGGAGCTCGGGGTCGGGGGAACCGAGGCCGCCTGCAGGCTCACACAACTGCTGCACGCTGCGGGAGGCAGCACAAGCTGCCCAGACCCGAGCCGAGGAGCTCGGGGTCGGGGGAACCGAGGCCGCCTGCAGGCTCACACAACTGCTGCCCGCTGCGGGAGGGAGCACAAGCTGCCTAGACCCGAGTCCAGGAGCTCGGGGTCGGGGGAACCGAGGCCGCCTGCAGGCTCACACAACTGCTGCACGCTGCGGGAGGGAGCACAAGCTGCCCAGACCCGAGTCCAGGAGCTCGGGGTCGGGGGGACCGAGGCCGCCTGCAGACTCACACAACTGCTGCACGCTGCGGGAGGGAGCACAAGCTGCCCAGACCCGAGCCGAGGAGCTCGGGGTCGGGGGAACCGAGGCCGCCTGCGGGCTCACACAACTGCTGCACGCTGCGGGAGGGAGCACAAGCTGCCCAGACCCGAGCCGTGGAGCTCGGGGTCGGGGGAACTAGACCCGAGTCCAGGAGCTCGGGGTCGGGGGAACCGAGGTCGCCTGCGGGCTCACACAACTGCTGCACGCTGCGGGAGGTAGCACAGGCTGCCCAGACCCGAGCCGAGGAGCTCGGGGTCGGGGGAACTGAGGCCGCCTGCAGACTCACACAACTGCTGCACGCTGCGGGAGGGAGCACAAGCTGCCCAGACCCGAGCCGTGGAGCTCGGGGTCGGGGGAACCGAGGCCGCCTGCAGGCTCACACAACTGCTGCATGCTGCGGGAGGGAGCCGGACCCGCTGAAGACTCGAACCCTGGTCCAGCGCGGCGACAAGCTGGACGCGTGGCTGGGGGATGGGGACACCTGGCTGGATAGCAACGGGGAAGGGGAGCCCGAGGAGCCTAGGGCCCATAACCACCCTTCCCCCTTCACACCCGAGCTCCAACATGCCCGACCCGTCACCACGCCGTCCCAGGTTCACCCCAGCGAGGGAGGAGATGGAGAGGACCCGCCCAGACCTACCCCGGTTACTCCGTGACCACGGAGACCCGGGACTTCTCCAAGCAGCTGACCCAACCGGCGGTTCGGTACCGCCAACGACAAGGCGAGTGCCTGGCTGCCTCGCCTGCCCTCAAGACAGAACTCAGATTTCCTGAGACAGGAAATGCCCCACCTCAGCCACCAAGGCACCTCACCACAGGGGTGACAGACCCTCTCCGCCCCCCCCCCATAGGATGAAGGCCAGGGCCCCCGGGGCATTTGCTCTCTGGCCCTCTCCCACCCGGGGGACCTGAGGCCACATATACCTGTCGTAGTGCACTGGGGAAAGGGAAACACGCAGAGGTGGATGGCACTTGTCGATACAGGTGCCCAGCACACCATCCTCCCAGGCAATCCCGCCGCATAGCGCGCTTCAGCCCTTCGAGCGCCAGCTACTCGCCCGATACCTGGCGTTCATCGACACAGAACACCAAACAGGCACCGACCCTGTCGTCCTCCGCTCCCACCTCCCCATAATGCGATGGGTCACGTCCCCTGATTCCTCCCACAAAGAGGGCCGTCCTCCATTGTCCAGTGGAAGCTACATTGCGGAGCGGGCCGAACCCGGTCCTGAAGGGGTCAGCTGCCTCCATGAACAAGTCATGGCTTTCCCCCAGTCCCAGAACCCTGCCCCGGACATCCCCAAGGTACAACCCTCCTCAGCGTGTTGGGGTCAACACCTCGATTCCCTCCATCCCGACGACAAACTGCACGCCTGGTTCACAGTCGGCTCAAGCCGCTGTAAAGGGGGAGACCATTGTGGACAGCGTCAGCACTTCATCCCGCCACGGGCAAAATTTACCACAGAGAGGGAGGGGGGTTCCAGTCAACTTGCCGAGCTGGCAGCATTAACCCTCCCCCTCCAAAACACCACCGGACCAATCCAAATCTCCACTGACTCCAGAGGTAATGGCATTGCGGTGTGGACGGCCACACCGGGAGCACCGGATGCATTCCGGCCCTCACCCCATCACCCCACGTCCTCACCTACCACCCCACCAGCCTCCGGATCCAGCATATAATTCTCCGCAACCTTCAACAGGACCCCACCACTAAGCACATCTTTCCCTCTCTACCCCTCTCTGCTTTTCGCAGGGATCGTTCCCTCCGCCACTGCCTGGTCCACACGTCCCTCCCCACAGATCTCCCACCGGGTACTTATCCCTGCAAGCGTAAGTGCTACACCTGTCCCTACACCTCCTCTCTTACCACCATTCAGGGCCCCAGACAGTCCTTCCAGGTGAGGCAACTCTTCACTTGTGAGTCTGTTGGGGTCATCTATTGCATCCGGTGCTCCCGGTGCGGCCTCCTCAACATCGGCGAGACCCGAGGCAGATTGGGGGATCGCTTCGTCGAGCACCTCCGCTCCGTCCGCCACGACAGACAGGATCTCCCGGTCGCCACCCACTTCAACTCTCCTTCACATTCCCTTTCGGATATGTCCATACATGGCCTCCCTACTGCCATGATGAGGCTAAACCCATATACCGTCTGGATAGTCTCCAGCCCCTTGGCATGAACACCAAATTCTCCAACTTCCGGTAATTCCCTCCCCTCCCTTCCCCCATCCCACTTTCACTCTGCCTCCTCTTCCAGCTGCCTACCACCTCTCTTATGATTCTGCCTTCCTCTACTACCCATAGTGCTTTCCCCTTAACATTCCCTCTTCACTTTCCTGCCTATCCCCTCCCTGCTTCCACTCCCCACCCCTCGATCTTTCGTCTGAGTAGTTTTTCACCTGGCACCTACAAGCCTTCTCCTTCCCACCCTCACCCTCCTTCCTTGTAGGGCCCCTGCCCCCTCCTTCTTCAGTCCTGGCGAAGGGCCTCGGCCCGAAACGTTGACTCGTTTCCACGGACGCTGCCTGACCTGCTGAGTTCCTCCAGCTTGTTTGTACGCGTTGATCTTTATTTAACTGTGTTTCCTAAAATAATCTTCCAAACACAAAGCTGATTCGAAACTTTTCCGAATTCCCGACTGATAAAACGTGAGATCAACACTTCCATCAAAAATATAATGCAAACTCTCGATTACCACACATTCCACAAGTTTTCATAAAAGAGACGTTCATGACAAGGAGGGTCAGACGGGGAGTTGCAGGTTTTAGAATGGACACTATGACAACAACCACTTTCCATGAGGAAAGTGGATGGCCAAACCTCCAAATACGATTCAAAAAGTTAATATTTTCACACAAGAAAATTATATACATACCTGTTGAATCAAGAATTTCTACTACAAGTGCGTCATACATTTTATTCCCATTCACCACTCTATACCCGGCCCCTTTCCTTATAAATCTGGCAACACCACCCCTCTACCAACTAACCTGTCAAGCCAAACGACAATATAATCCTGCACAGGAATAAAAACCTAAAATGTGCAAGTTTCCTGAACAGATATAACATTGGAAGAATCTGAAAATCAGAAATAAACTTCTTAAAGTCTTAAACATTATAAATCAGATTTATTGCATTTCCTTGATATATTTTAATACTATTATGTATGTTCACAAGTAGACTGGGATACAGATACCCCACCCAACAAAACTTCATTTAAAGCTTCCCACAAAACACCAGATACACCGAGACACCTTTCTGCAGCTTTCACAATAATTTTAATTTCCTCAGCAGGATAAGATGTCTGAGCAGGACAATTCACCACATTGGTTA
The DNA here is from genome assembly GCF_030144855.1 of Hypanus sabinus. Classification (NCBI taxonomy): domain Eukaryota; kingdom Metazoa; phylum Chordata; class Chondrichthyes; order Myliobatiformes; family Dasyatidae; genus Hypanus; species Hypanus sabinus. The sequence goes on from NW_026778987.1 coordinate 573,556, forward strand.
TAAACATCACAAACTTCATTTTATCCAGCAGTGAAGTATCTTTGGTGAGAGAGCTGTGGTGACGACATATATCCACTGACGTCACAGTCTGTTCTCTGAGTGGGATCACTTTATCCAGTTTACCTGCTCTGCTTGCTGTATTTGTCCTTGAACAGACCCTTCTGCTCACTGTGTTGTTCTGAACCAATTGAACTGGTCACTTCATGCCTTACTAAACCAATCCCTTCTGCCTACACAAGGAACACATCCCTCCATTCCCCTCACATTCGCGTGGTTCCTTATAGCTTCTATCACATCTGCCTCCACCACCACCCGATATTCACTCCAGACACCCACCACTATGGGAATGAAAAACAAAACTTGAAACGCAAATCTCCTTTAACCATTCTGAGTCAGGTTTTTAACATCGTTGACTTTTTTAATAGTTTTTTTCAACAGCAGCTATGCAGAGAAAAGACAAAATTACACTAAATCACAAAATTATTCAATAGTGCAAAAAGGACCAATGAGGATGTGTTCCCACTTTCTCCTGAAGTGCATGCCCACTGGCATTGGACATTTCCTCCTTAGAGAAAAAATCCCGGCTGTCCACTCTGTCTGTGTCTCTCACATTCCTGTAAACGTCTGTCAGACTTCCCTCAGCTTCTGCCACTCCGGAAAAAATTCCCCGAGATTGTCCAGTCTCACTTTATCCAGGCAGCATCCTGTTAAGCATCTTCCACTCACCATCCAAAACCTCCGCATTATTCCTGTATTCGAATGCAATTCTCCAGATGTGGTTAAACTAGAGATTTATACAACTGCCACGTAACTGCCTGACAATGGAATCACTATCTGGGAGTTATGAATTCCCCTGTAGATCAACAATGTCTAATCTCATTCAGGCCACACTTGGAGTATTGTCAACAGTGTTGGGCCCCACATCTCAGACAGGATGTGTTGTCATTGGAGAGAGTCCAGAGGAGGTTCAGAAAGATGATTTCGGGAATGAAGGGGTTAAAATATGAGGAGCACTTGGCAGCTTTGACCCTGTGCTCACTGGAACTCAGAAAAATGCGGGGCATCTCATTGAAACCTACCGAATGTTGAAAGGACTGGATAAGGTGGATGTGGAGAAGGTATTTCCTGTGGTGGGGCACAGCCACAAAGTTGAGGGGCCACCTTTTCAAACAGAGGTAAGCAGCTTTTTTTTTATTAGCCAAGGTGTATTGGATCTGTGGAATGCTCTGCCACAGACTGCGGTAGAGGCCGAGTGTGTGGGTATATTCAAGTCAGAATTTGATCGTTTCCTGATCGGTCAGGGTATTAAAGGATATGGCGGGAGGTCAGATATCTGGAATTGAGTGCGATCTGGGATCAGCCATGATGGAAAGTTGGCTGACTCAATGTGCTGAATGGCCTAATTCTGTTCCTATGCCTTATGGACTTATGAACACAAGCCCCCTCAATCATGATGAATCTCCTCTGCACTCTTCCAGCACAAAACATCCTTTGTACAGAATGCTAAGCGGAACTGAATACAACTTTTCAAGAACGTTGTCAAGTCAGGCAGCATCTGTTGAGGGGAACAGAGTCGATGGTTGGGACAGAACCCCTCCCTTACGGCACTAACACAGGCCCTTCGGCCCAACCTTTCCATACCGTCCTCCAGTCCATTTCAACTAATCCCTCTGCCTGTCTTTGACACAGAACACAGAAATCTACAGCACATTACAGGCTCTTCAGCCCACAATGTTGTACCGACCATGTAACCTACTCTAGAGACTGCCTTGGATTTCCTGATCGTATATCCCTCTAAGTTTCTAAGCTCCATGAACCTATCTAAGAATCTCTTAAAATATCCTATTGTATCCATCTCCACCACCATTGCCAGCAGCCCATTCCATGCATCCACCACTCTCTGAGTAAGGAACTTACCCCTGACTTTCCCTCGGTACCGACTTCCAAGCAGCTTAAAACTACGTCCCATCGTGTTAGTTACTTCAAGCCTAGGAAAATGCCTCTGGCTATCCACATGGTCAAAGCCTCTCATCATCTTATACACCTCTATCAGGTCACCTCTCATCCTCCGTCGCTCCAAGAAGGAAAGGCCAAGTTCACTCAATCGATTCTCATAAGGCATGCTCTCCAATCCAAGAGCAACATCCTTGTGAATCTACGCTACACTCTCTATAGTACCCACATCCTTCCTGTAGTGAGGCCACCAGAACTGAACACAGGACTCCCAAGTGGAGTCCAACTAAGCCCACAGCCCTGCCGTGTTGGGGTACAATTACTTATGTACAGGTTAGGAGAAATATAGCTTCAACATCACCTCACAGCTCTTGAACTCAATCCCTCGGTTGATGAAGACCATCACACCAGAACCCTTCCTAACAATACTGCCAACCTCCACGGCAGCTTTGAGTGTCGCATGGACTCGGACCCCAAGATCTCTGACACTCCACACAGCCAAGAGTCTTCCCATTAATATTATATTCTGTGTTCAAATTTGACCTGCAGAAATGAATCTCTTCATCTTCTCGCTGTGCCACATTCCAGTTCTGGATCCGAGGCGAGGAATTAGATTGCTGAGCCTCTGGCTAGGATCATTATGTCCTCATTGTCCATGGGAATGTTACAGGAGGATTGGAGGTTGGCGAATGTTGTCCCATTGTTCAAAAAGGGAAGTAGGGACAGTCTTTTAAGATAGAGTTCTTTTAAGAGGTTACCAGGCATATAGATGAGGGTAGTGCAGTGGATGTGATCGACATAGCTTATTCATAAAGTCAGAAGGCATTGGAACCAGGGATGTTTGACCAGGTGGATTCAGAATTGGCTTGCCTGCAGAAAGCAGAGTTGTGGTGGAGGGTTTACATTCGGATTGAAGGGTTGTGACTAATAGTGTCCCACAAGGATCAATTCTGGGATCCCTACTTTTCGTGATTTTTATTAACGACCTGAGTGTGGGGGTAGAAGGATGGGTTAGCAAGTTTGCAGAAGACACAACGGTTGGTGGTGTTTTGGATAGTTCAGAGGATTGTCAAGGATTGCAGAGAGACATTGATAGGATGCAGGAGTGGGCTGAGAAGTGGCAGATAGAGTTCAACCTGGAGAAGTATGAGATGGTACACTTTGGAAGAACACACTCCAAGGCAGAGTACAAAGTAAATGGCAGGATACTTGGAAGTGTGGAAGAGCAGAGGGATCTGGGGCTACATGTCCACAGATCCCTGAAAGTTGCCTCACAGGTAGGCAGAGTAGATAAAAAAGCTTATGGGGTGTTAACTTTCATGTCGAGGGATAGAGTTTAAGAGTCGCTATGTAATGATGCAGCTCTGTAAAACGCAGGTTGGGCCACACTTGGAGTACTCTGTCCAGTTCTGATCACCTCACTATAAGAAGGTTGTGGATGCACTGGAAAGGGTACAGAGGAGATTTACCAGAATGCTGTCTGGTTCAGAGAGTATAGATTATGATCAGAGATTAATGGAGCTAGGGCTTTACTCTCTGGAGAGAAGGAGGATGAGAGGAGAAATGATAGAGGTATAGTTGATATTAAGGGGAATTAATAGCCAGCGCCTCTTCCCCAGGGCACCACTGCTCAATACAAGAGGACACGGCTTTAAGGTAAGGGGAGGGAAGTTCAAGGGGATATGAGAGGAAGATTTTATACTCGGAGAGTGGTTGGTGCGTGGAATGCACTGCCCGAGTCAGTGGTGGAGGCAGACACACTAGTGAAGTTTAAGAGTCTACTAGACAGGTAACTGGAGGAATTTAAGCTTAGGGAGGCAGAGTTTAAGGGTCGGCACAACATCGTGGGCCGAAGGGCCTGTACTGTGATGTATTGTTCTGTGTTCTATCTATTGCTCGCTGGAATCTCTCTTTGAAGGCACGACACAGTAGAGAAAACGTAATGCATTACATTTTCCTCCATTTTGCTTTTATACCTTACCCCTAAACAACATCACAACGTCATCAGTGGGGCCTTCTGGGAGTTGTAGTCATTGATCCTCGCTCGCTCCCTGTCAAAGCATGTTTCGTCAGCCACCACAGACGTAGCCGAAACAGACCCACCGAGGCACGAAGGGGAATCACACCCGTCCTTGTGGGCGCCGAGGCCCTCCCTCCTGCACAATCTCCTTAGCCACGTATTTAGCTGCACTCTCCGCACATTTATATTTACAGGGACTTTACTCCTGACGCCGGTCCCGGGACCCGACCCGTTTACAGACCCGGAGCGGAACCGGAGCAGATTCTCAGGCACTGTTTTCCATCCCGAGTCCGGAAGAGAGGATAAAGTTTCCCGGTGAATTGATTCCCAGTGAAGGTGTGGAGATGGGACTTGGTCTCCGCGTTGTAAAATGAAACTGTCCCGGACTCGTAACTGAGATAAACTCCCACCCTCCCGGGGATGGGACCGGCAGCGAGACGGGACTCGGGGGAGGGGAGAACACGGAACACGTCATAATCCCGATGTAACACGTCACCATTCCGCCCGATGACCCAGAATCCGGTCTCCAGACTCAGACTGAACCATCCCTTCCTCTCCACAGACTCTGCGGCGACTCCCAGACACCAGACCCGATTCCCCGTCACCTCCACCTCCCAGTAATGTCTCCCCGATGTGAATCCCTCCGATCCCAGCACACAAGCCCAGTATGTGAATCTCTTCCCGGTGTCAGGGAGATTCCTGCGGGTCCCGGTACATCTCACACTCTTCCGATCCTCAGACACCTCGAGACACGGATTCGCCGTTTCCACATCCAGGGTGACAGAGACTGGGGGGAGAAGCAGAGAATTAGAGAGTCCCCGGGGATCGGGGGGAGACTCGGACAGCGCGGTCCCGGGGATCGGGGGGAGACTCGGACAGCGCGGCCCCGGGGATCGGGGGGGGGGGAGGATACTCGGGCAGCAGTCACCTGGGACTGGTGGACAGGCCGCTGGGCCTCAGGCGCAGTCGAGCGGCCGACAAGAACCTTCACCGTCGTTTGACCCGACGAAAGCGGATGGACATCTAATGTTTCGCCAAGGCTTTTACGCTGGACGGAGAGCAGAGAGACCCCTGGCCCTTGACTCCTCAAACAGGGGAAACATACTCCCTGACTCCTGCCTGTTGATCCCTGAGATCTCCTCTCATTCTTCAAAACCGGGAACAGAGAACATCGAGCAGTACAGCACAGGAACAGGCCCGTCATACAATGTTCACTTTCATCTGTGAGTGTGATGGTTTGAGACATTAAAGGAGGTGATAATGGGAACCAGTAGCGGAGAGATGAATGGCAGATTGAACCAGGAGGGGGTGGGGTGGAAAGCCTGTGGGTGAACTGTGTGTGTAAACGTAATGAGAAGCTGGAGGGGGCAAAGATGGCAGATGAGGATGACTTTGTCCCCTTTCCCACAACCCCATCCCCCGCAGCCCCTCATTAGGACAGGGGATGAATTTGCAGGAACCCTTAAGCAACACAGGTCCTGATGAAGTGTTTCAGTCTGAACCGTCGACCGTTTACTCTTTTCCATAGAAATTTCCCGGCCTGCTGTTCCCCCGACAATTTGTGTGTGTTACTCTGCTTTAAATCTCCTTAATTATTTGGCCTCCACAGCTGCCTGTGGCAGGTTCACTATCCTGTGGATAAAGGAATTCCTCCTCATCTCTGTCCTAAATGGACACCCCTATAGTCGGAGGCTGTGCTTACCGTTCTCGACCCACCCACATCCTCCCAACATCAACTCTCTCCAGACAGGTGTCAGAGAGATCTGGCGAGACCCTTCATCAGGACCTGTGTAGCTTTGATTACCAGCATCTGCAGATTTTCTCCTGTTTGATTTTTAAAGAAGAAGTTAATAAGTAAACTTCTTGATTAGTCAGAGAATCAAAATTTATGTGGAGGAGGCAGGAGAATAGGTTTGATGGGGATAATAAATCAGCTATTCTGCTAAACCCCCGTGAGTACAGGCTCAGAACCATCAAACACGCCTCATATGTTAACGCTTTCATTCCCAGAATCATTCCTGTGAATCTTCTGCACCCCCTCCAATGCCAGTACATGTTTTCCGATAGAAGGGATCCAAAACTGCTCACAATACTCTAAGTGTGGTCTGACCAATGCCTTATAAAACCTCAGAATTACACCCTTGCTCTTGTACTCTAATCCTCTCGAAATGAAAGCAAACATTGAGTTTGCCAATCTTATCACCGACACAAACTGCAAGTTAACCTTCAGGGAATCCTGCACAAGGACACCCATGTCCTTTTGCACCTCTGATTTTTGAAAATAGGCACTGTTTACAGAATTGTCTATGTCTTTATTTCTTCAACCAAAGTCGTACCTGCCTAAGGTTGTACCTGCCAAACTCTACCTGTACTATAAGATCCTTATACTGGTGCATTCAAATATGACCATAAGACAAAGCAGCAGAATCCGGCTATTCGGCCCTTCGAATCTGCTTCGCCATTTTATCATGAGCTGATCCATTCTCCCATTTAGTCCCACTCTCCCACCATCTCACTATGACCTTTGATGCCCTGGCTACTCAGATACTGATCAATCTCTGCCTTAAATACACCCAATGACCTGGCCTCCACTGCCACAAGAAATTCACAGATTCACCACACTCTGGCTAAAAAATTTCTTCGCATCTCCCTTCTGAATGGGCGCCCTTCAATCCTTAAGTCATGTTCTCTTGTACTAGACTGCCCCACCATGGGAAACAACTGTGCCACATCCACTCTGTCCACGCCTTTTAACATTCGAAATGTTTCTGTGAGGTTCTCCCTCATTCTTCTAAAGGAGTACAGTCCAAGAGTGATCAAATGTTCCTCATATGTTAACCCTCTCATTCCCGGAATCATTCTAGTGTATCTTCTCTGAACCCTCTCCAATGTCAGAACATCCTTTCTTAAAGAAGGAGCCCAAACCTGCACACAGTATTCCAAGTGAGGTCTTTCCAGTTCCTTATAGTGCCTCAATATCACATCTCAGAACTTTGAATTCTCTCTCCTTTTAAATAATAGTCTGCCCGTTTATTTCTTCGACCAAAGTGCATGACAATACACTTTTCAACATAGTATTTTATTTGCCACTTCTTTGACCATTCTCCCAATCTATCCAAGTCTCTCTGCAGATTCTCTGTTTTCTCAGCACTTCCGCCCACTCCACCTATCTTTGTATCATCGGCAAACTTAGCCACAAAGCCATCTATTCCATAATCCAAATCGTTGACATAAAACGTAAAAAGAAGCGGCTCCAACAAAGACCCCTGTGGAACACCACTGGTAACTGGGAGACAACCAGACTGGGATCCTTTATTCCCACTGTCTGTTTCCTGCCAATCAGCCAACGCTCTATCCACATATGTAAATTTCCTGTAATTCCATGGGCTCTTATCTTGTTTAGCAGCCTCATGTGTGGCACCTGGTCAAAGCCCTTCTGAAAATCCAAATACACAACATCCACTGCATCTCCCTTGTCTAGCCTACTTGTAATTTCCACAAAAAATTTCAATGGGTTTCTCAGGCAGGATTTTCCTTTAAGGAAACCATGCTGAGTTTGGCCTATCTTGTCATATGTTTCCATTTACTCCGTAACCTCACCCTTGACAATTGACTCCAGAACTTCCCAACCATTTCTCAAGCTAACAGGTCTATAATTCACTTTTTGTTTCCTTGCCCCCTTCCTAAATACCAGAGTGGCATTCAAAACTAAAGGGTGCATTCCATCTGGTCCTGGAGATTTATCTACCCTGAGACTATTCAGCTTCCTGAGTACTTTCTCTGTCGTAATTCTGACTGCGCACACTTCTCATCCCTGACACCCTTGAGTGTCCGGTATACTGCTGATATCTTCCTCAGTGAGGACAGATGAAAATACTCGTTCAGTTTCCTAGCCATCTCCTTATCTCCCATTACAATTTCTCCAGCATCATTTTCTATCTGTATTATATCCACTCTCACCCGTTTTTTTATTCTTTATATACTTGAAAAAGCTTTTAGTATCTTCTTTGATATTATTTGCTAGCTTCTTTTTTATTGTTCATCTTTTCGCTCTTAATGGCCTTCTTAGTTTCCTTTTGTAAGCTTTTAAAAACTTCCCAATCCTCTGTCTTCCCACTAATTTTTGTTTCCTTGAATGCCCTCTCCTCTGCTTTTACTTTGGCTTTGACTTCTCTTGTCAGCCATGTAGCAACGTTTTTCCATTCCAAAATTTCTTCATTTTTGGAATAAATCTGTCTTGCACCTTACTGACTTCTCGAATAAACTCCAGGCACTGCTGCTCTGCCGTCCTTCCTGCTAGTGTCCCTTTCCAGTCAAATTTGGCCAGTTCCTCTCTCGGGCCACTGTAATTTCTTTTACTCCTCTGAAATACCGACACATCGGATTTCGGCTTCTCTTTCTCAAATTTCGCAGTGAACTGATCATTGCCTCCTAACGGTTCCTTCACCTCAATCTCTCTAATCACCTCTGGGTCATTACACAATATCCAATCCAGTACCTCTGATCCCCTAGTGGGCTCAACAACAAGCTGTTCTGAAAAGCCATCTCGTAGACATTCTACAAATTCTCTGTCTTGAGATCCAGTGTCGACCTGATTTTCCCAATCCACTCGCATGTTAAAATCCCCACAATTATCACAACACTGCCCTTCTGGTAAGCCTTTTCTATTTCCTGTTGTAATTTGTAGTCCACATCACTGCAGCTGTTAGGAGGCCGGTAGATAACTGCCATCAGGGTCCTTTTACCCCGCGATTTCTTAGCTCAACCCATAAAGATTCTGCACCTTCCGATCCTATGTCATCTCTTTCTAATGATTTAATATCATTTCTTACCAATAAAGCCACGTCACCCCCTCTGCCTACCTGCCTATCCTTCCGATACACCGTGTATCCTTGGACGTTCAGCTCTCACAGACATGCATCCTTTAGCCACGTCTCTGTGATAGCCACAAAATTATACCTGCCAATCTGTAGCTGTACGACAAGATCATCCACCTTCTTCCTTATGCTGTGTGTATTTAAGTATAACACCTTAAGTCCAGTATTTGGTACTTTTTGTTTTGATTGCACTGCAGCTCATCCCAGTGGCTGCAAATTTGCCCCATCACCTGCCTGTGCTTCGTGACATCTTTACTGCTCAGTCTCATAGATTTATTTCTGTTTTCTCCCTCCTCCACTCTATCATTCCGGTTTCCATGACCTCTGTCAAATTTGTTTAAGCCCTCCCTAACAGCTCTATTAAACATTCCCGCTATGGTTCAGGTGTAACCCGTCCTTTTTAAACAGGTAATACTTCCCCCAGAAGAGATACTAATTATCCAAGAATCTGAAACCCTGGCCCCTGCACCAGTCTCTCAGCCACGCATTCATCAGCCTGATCCTACTATTCTTGCCCTCGCTAGCACATGGCACAGGCAGCAATCCTGAGATTACTACCCTGGAGGTCCTGCTTCTCAGCTTCATTCCTAACTCCCGGAAATCTCTCTTCAGGACCTCCTCCCTTTTCCTCTTGGTACCAACATGTACCAAGACAGCTGGCTGCTCGCCCTCTCCCTTCAGGATATTCTAGACCCGATCCCAGACACCCCGTACCCTGGCACCTGGGAGGCAGCACAACATGCGGGTATCTCTATCAGGCTCACAGAATCTCCTGTCTGTTCCCCTGACTATGGAATCCCCTATGACTACCGCATTCCTCTTCTCCCTCCTTCCCTCCTGTACAACAGCGCCAGGCTCAGTGCCAGAGACCCGGTCACCGTGGCCGTCCCCTGTCAGGTCATCCACCTCAACAGCATCCAAAACGATATACTTCTTGCTGAGGGGGGCAGACACAGTGGTGCTCTCCACTACCCTGGCATTTCCCTTCCCTCTCCTGACAGTCACCCAGTTTTCTGACCCCTGTAGCCTAGGGATGACTACCTCCCTGTAGCTCCCGTCTATCACCTCTTCATTTTCTCTAATAAGCAGTAGGTCATCAGGCTGCAGTTCCAGATCCCTAACACGGTCTCCGAGGAGCTGAATCTCGGTTCACCTGGTGTATTTGTGGCTATCAGGGAGGCTGGAGGTCTCCCAGGATTCCCACATCTGAGACCCTGAGCAAAGCACTAACCCGCAGACATGCTAGCTAATTCTACAGGAATGAAAGAAAGAAAGATGGGTCTACTCACCCACTAACTTCGCCAAACACACGGACTTTTTAAACCGTTCGCTAATGTGCCCTGCTGTTCCCCCGTCCATCGGGCCGATTTGCCAAGGGGAGAAAAAGAATCGGTGCCTCACTCTCGCCTCTTCCCGTTACCGCCTAAGCCCGTTGAGCCAAACTGCTGCCACCCACTCCGCTGCCCGCTGTGTAGAGTGGTCATCTTTTTAAACTCTCCGCACTGTCCTGCGCAGTCTCGCCGTTCTTGTACGCAAAGTTTTTATTTTAGAAAACTGCCTTCCTTCAGAATTTAGCTCCCACGCCGCACTTCTTGTTCCAATCTAAAAAAACACCTTCAGTCGTGTATTCATCAGCCTATTCCACACTGTCCACATGAAATTCAGCAAGGCCTTTGATGTCGATGATAGACCACACTTGGAGCATTGTCTGCATTTCCGGTTCCCGAATATGGGGAGGATGTCGTTACACTGGACAGGAGGCTTCAGGAGGATGTTACCAGGACTGGGGGCTTGGGTTATAAGCAGAGAGTGGATAAGCTTGGGCTATTCAGATGTAGTGTAGGATGTTCAGATATGCCCCCTTATCAAGATAAATAATTTTAAGGAGCTTAAATAGTTTCTTTTTCCAAGTAATGGGAGTACAGAACCAGAGGCCTCAGACTGAATGTGAGACAGGAAATTTTTCTGTGTGGTCTACCGGGTAACATTCTCATAGAGAGGGAGGTTGTTAAATGGAATTTTCCCTCAAACGCTGTAGTAACAGGTAAAAATAAAATATTTTAAAATAAATTTGGGCCGGTACACAGATGGGAAATGGTTAGAGGGATGGGGGGCAGGCAAACACACACAAATGGGCCACACTCAAGAAGACATCTTAGTCTCGCACATTGATGAAGTGGGCCGTGGGTTTAACATCCATCAAACCCTCCCAGATCATCCTCGTGAGGAATCTCACCCCGGAGTCTGTCTGTGAAGTGTTGATGTGACGTCACGTCAGAGGGCAGCTCAGTGCCAGAGAACAGACAGACTGGGTAAGGACGGCAGATGTCAATCCTAAATGGGAATTTGTGCCTATTTCTGTGGCCGTGTGTCACACTCTGATAGTGTATCCGTGTGTGTGTGTGTTGATTGTGGTAAATATCCGTGTGGTGTGTATACACATTGAAGGAGAGTGTGCCCATTGAGGAATTTGTATGCTACAGTGTGTCATCACATGTCTGGTGTGTGTTGACAATGTGTCACACGTGATTGAGTTGTTTAAATGAATAAATGACTGTCTCTGTAGAGATTGGTTTCCAGGTTACTGAGGGAAAACATTGCTGAGGCTCTGACTACAATCTGCCAGTCCTTCCTGTGTGTGTGTGTGAAGGAGATTTGCCAGGCCGGTTATGCTGTGTGTGCTTCTCCCGAGATGAAATCTTGACCCATGTCAATGCTTGTTGGTGTGTCCGAGCTCATTCTCACAATGCTTCAATATAGTGGTCAGATAACCATAAGACATAGGAGCAGAATTAGGGCATTTGCCTATCGAGTCTGCTCCGCCATTCAATCATGGCTGATCCTTATTTTTCCTCCTCAGCCCCACTCCCTGGTCTTCTCCCCGTAACCTTTGATGCTGTGTCCAATCTAGAACCTATCAAGCTCTGCCTTAAATACACACAAGTTCCACAAATTCACCAGCCGCTGGCTCAAATTTGTTCATATTTGTTTAAAATAGATGTCACTGCATCTTGACGCTGTGCCCTCTTGTGCTAAACTCCACTACCATGGGAAACATCCTTTCCACATCTACTCTGTCTAGGACTTTCAACATTCGAAAGGTTTCAATGAGATCCCCCCCTTTTTTTTTCTAAATTCCAGTGAGTACAGACACAGAGCTGTCAAACGTTCCTCGTATGATAACCCTTTCATTCCTGGAATCATCCTTATGAAATGAACCTTCTGAAATGCCAGCACATCTTTTCTTAGAGGAGCCCAAAATTTTTCACAACACTCAAGGGAATACTCAATACCAGTGCCTTATAAAGCCTCAGCACCACATCCCTGCGCTTGAATTGAATGCGATCTAAACCCCTTGAACTGAATGCTAACATTGGATTTGCCGTCCTCACCACTGACTCTACCTGCAAATGAACATTTCGGATGTTCTCCAGAATGACAGCTAAGTCCATTTTCATCTCAGCTTTTTGGGTTTTCTCCCCATTTGAAAAAAGAATTTGAACACTATTTCTACGACCAAAGTGGATGACCATGCATTTTCCAATATCGTATATCATTTGCCACTTTCTTTCCCATTCTCCCCACTCAGGTCCTTGTGCAACCTAACTGTTTCCTCAACACTACCGGCCCCTCCACCAATCTTTGTATCATCTGCAAACTTGGAAACAAAGCCATCTATTCTAGAACAAGAGGGTATGACTTCAAGATTGAAGTTCTTCCTTTTAGAACTGAGATGCGGAGAAACTACCTTAATGACTGCTAAGTCCATTTACATGTCAGCTTTTTGGGTTTTTGTTTTTTTTTTGGTTTTCTCCCCATCTGAAAAAAAAATCTGCACATTATTTCGACGACCACAAAGCCATCTACTCTAGGACAAGAGGGTATGACTTCAGGATTGAAGGACGTCCTTTTAGAACTGAGATGTGGAGAAATTACTTTAGTTAGTGTGTGGAAAATCTATGGAATGTGTTGCCACAAGTGGCTGTTAAGGCCGTCATATTTATGGCAGATATAGATAGGTTCTTGATTAGCCAGGGCATCAAAGGGTATAGGGTGAAAGCAGGGGAGTGGGGATGACCGGAATAAAAAGATCAGCCCATGATTGAATGGTGGAGCATACTCGATGGGCCGAATGGCCTACTTCTGCTCCTATATCTTATGGTCTGTTCCATCAGCTAAATCTTGATATATAGCATAAAATGAAGGTGTCCTAACACTGACCCCTGCGGAACACGAGTCACTGGCAGCCAACCAGAAAAGGATCCCTTTACTCTCATTCGCTGTTTCCGACCAATCAGCCAATGTTCTGACCATGCCTGTAATTTTTCTGTAATCCCATGGCCTCTTAACCTGGTTACCACTTTCAAGTGTGGCACCTTGTCAAAGGCCTTCTGAGATTCCAAATATACAACATCCATTGCATCCCCTTTATCGATCCTGCTAGTAATCTCAAAGAATCCCAACAGGTTTGTCAGGCAGGGTATTCCATGCTGACTTTTCCTATCTTGTCCAGTGTCACCAAGTGTTCCATAACCTCACACTTAACAATTGACTCCAATTTCTTCCCAACCACAGAGGTGAGGCTAACTGGTCACTAATTTCCTTTCTGCTGCCTTCCTCCTTACTTAAAGAGTTAAGTGACATTTGCCATATTCCAGTCCACTGGCACCATGCCAGGGTCCAGTGATTTTTGGAAGATCATTTGAAATGCCTCCATAAGTTCTACTGCGACCTCTTTCAGAACACTAGGGTGCAGTTCATCTGGTCCGGGTCGGGCTTTCAGCCTATTGAGCACCTTCTCCCGTGTAACAGCAACTGCACTCACTTCTCCTCCCTCGCACTCTTCAACACCGGGCACAGTGCTAGTGTCTTCCACGGTGAAGATTGGTGCAAAATATTTGGTTTATCTGCCATCTCTTTATCCCGCGTTATTATATATCCGGCCTCATTTTCTAGCGGTCCTATATCCACTCTCACCTCTGTTTCATTTTTCTACAATACTTGAAAAACAATTTGATATTGTTTGATAACTTGTTTTACAAAGACAGGTGTGTAAAACTGGCCTGAAGGATCTTTGGAGACCAGAGTCACCACAACCACAAACTGTACCAGTTGCTACCATCCGGTATACAGTACCGCAGCATAAAAGCCAGGAGCAACAGGCTCCGGGACAGCTTCTTCAACAAGGCCAGCAGGCTGCTTAACTCATGTGGACACAGCTGTATTTCTATGTTATATTGACCAGCATGTCATACATATAATTAATCATAAATTACTATAAATTGCTCATTGCACATTTAGATGGAGACATAACGTAAAGATTTTTAATCCTCATGTATATGAAGGATGTAAGTAATAAAGTCAATTAAATTCAAACCAATTTCTTGTTTATTTTTCCCCTCCCAATCATTCTTTTAGTTCCTCTCAGTAGATATTTAAAAGCTGCCCAATCCTCTGTCTTCCTACTATTTTTTGTTTAGTTGTATGCCCTCTCTTTTGCCTTTTCATTAACTTGTCTTCCCTTGTCAGCCACGGTTTTACAATTTTACCATTTGAGTATTTATTTAATTTTGGAATACATCTATCCCTCACCTCTCTCATTTTCCCAGAAACTGACACCATTTCTGCTCTGCTCTCATCCCTACCAGCATCTCCTTCCAATTTGCTTTGGCCAACACCCCTCTCAGACCACTGTAATTTCTTTTCCTCCTCTGAAATACTACAATGTCAGGCTTTACTGTCTCCTTATCAGATTTCAAGTTGAACTCAGTCATGTTGTGAGCTCTGCCTCCTAAGGTTTCTTTTAACTACTCACCTCTGGTTCAATACATAACACCCAATCCAGTAGAGCTGTTCCCCGAGTAGGCTCAACGACAAACTGATCTAGAAAGCCATCACATTGCATTCAACAAACTCACTCTCTTGAGATCCTTTACCAACCTGATTTTCCCAATTGACCTGCATGTTGAAATCTCCCATGATTATCATAACATTGTACTTTTCATCAGCCTTTTCTATTTCCAATTGTAATCTGTGGGCCTCAACCCACTGACTGTTGGGAGGCCTGTATATGACTGGTGTCAGTGTCATTTTTACTTTTGCAGTTACTTACCTCAACCCACAAGGATTCAACATCTTACAACCCTATGTCACATTCAGCTGCTGATTTACCAGCAGAGCCACATTGCCCCGTCACCCGACCTTCCTGTACCACCGATACATTGTGTAACCTTGGACATTGAGATCACAACTACAACCATCCTTCAGCCACGATTCCGTGATGGCCACAACATCATACCTGACAATCGGAAATAGTGCAACAAGATTATCTACCTTATTTTTCATACTCCATGCATTGGGATATAACACTTTCTGTACTGTAGCTGCTACCCTTTTTAATTCTGCATCTCTAAAGCACTCATACTCACCTTGCTGGCTGCAATTTTGTCCTCATATCTGTCATGTCTGACAGCCTCACTGCATGCTATCTTTTGCATTTTACCCTTCATTCCAGTTCCCAACCCCCTCTAAATTAGTTTAAACCCTCCCCAACAGCTCCATCAAACCTCTCTGAGAATATTGTCTTCCTCAAGTCCAGGTGCAATCCATCCCTTTCGAGCAGGTCATTCCTCCTCCATAAGAGATCTCATTGATCCAAGAACCTGAAACCCTGACCCTTGCATCAGCTTCTCAGCCATCTTTAATCTGCCAAATTATCCTGTTTCTACCCTCACCAGCACGTGGCACAGGCAGCAATCCAGAAATTACAATCCCGGAGCTTTCTACCAAGCTCACCAAATTCTATTTTCAGGACCTCTTTGCTTCTACTTCCTATGTAATCGGTCGCAAAATACACAAGATATCTGGCTGTTTTACCTCCCTCTCTAAAATGCTACAGGTACGATCTGAGTAGTCCCTGACCCTGGCACCTGGGAGGCAACGTACCATTCAGGAGTCCCGTTCATGTCTGCTTCATGAAGATTGAGTTCCCGATCACTACCACTCCCCTATTCTGCCTCTGGCAACAGTGAGAGATGTCGATCAAAAAGGGGTAAGACCTGCGTCAATCAGACACTGCACTCACAGGGCACAGAGTAATGGAACCAATGTAATTGGAACCAATATGAACCAAGATATCTGGCTGTTTTCTCTTCCTCTCGGAAATGCTGCGGACACGATCCGAGTTGTCCCACCATGGCACCCAGGAGGCAACATACCATTCGGGTGTCCCATTCACGTCCACAGATTCTCCTGTCTGCTCCCCTGATGATTGGAATAAACTTTCCCCTATCAGCCTATTATTACAGCCAATCGTTGCCTCAAATTATCTTAATTGTGTCTCATAAACAAAGAGAAAATGAAACTTTGTAAGTTTTACCTCGATTAATAGCATCAAGCGTTTCTCTCAGCACTGTGTTCGACAAATAGAGGTGATCGAATTTTTCAACCGGTGGGGCCTCATCTGTCACTGACAATTCCAGGAGATCGTAACTGATTCTGTAAATATTAAACTGCTGGTGATAAACTGTAATTCTGAACTATTTTCAAATCCATTCAGGGTTTCAGTAAAAATCCCGTCCTACCTTCTGTTCCGAAATAAATAAAACACAAATCTGATTGCACTTGGACTTACTGTCCATATCCTGAATTTCATCCAAATCATTACAAGGTGTTAAAAATTTCCACTCCAACAGTCACTCACACACACGGACAATACAGAACCACGGGGAAAATTACAGGGAATATTTCTCAAAATTAGACCAACACTTACAGGAAGGACAGGACAGGCTGTGCATTACCATCTGGATAAGGCGTCAGAATGATAAAATGGAACAATGTAAGATAAGTGTTGAATTTCATTGCGTGAAGGTGGAAAAAGTACCTCATTATGGCGAACACGAGAGGACACAGGTGCTTGGAAGTAGTACGGAGGCGATGTCGGGTAAGTGTTTTGGAATGGGTGGAATGAGCTGCCGGCAACGAAGGTGGAGGCGGATGCGATACGGTCTTTCAAGAGACTCCTACACAGGTACATGGAGCTTAGAAAAAATAGAGAGCTATGGCTGACCCGAGGTGATTTGTAAAGTGAGTAGATGTTCGGCACAGCATTATGGGCCAAAGAGACTGTATTGTGCTGTAGGTTTTCTTTGTTTCTATATTTCTATTTATGGGGAGACCTTCAGTCAAAGATAAAATTGCCAGGTGGTTTTTAATAAATCCCACAAGAAATTTAGTGATGAGGATGTGAAACTCAGTGCCACAGGAGTGGTTAAAGTGGAACAGCAGAAATTGCATGTAATGGAGAGGCAGGATAAACACGTATTGCTGGTTGTGGTGAGCAGGTGGCAGGATGATTGTGCAGAAGGGAAATTGATTAGAGGAGATGGACCAAATGGCCTGCTTGTGACGGAGAATGAGACACAATCCCATGTAAATCATATCTGAAAATGTAGAGACAGTGAAAGTTTCCGTAATCTGATGGAAACCAGATATGGAGGATAAGTCTGATGTGTGGGTCACATTCTTTGTCCTCACTGATTGACAGAGAGAACCTCACATCCACCGCACCAGTCACACTCAGAGCCTATGACCGGAACTGGGTGTTAATGGGAGTTTTAGAGGTTATTTAACGTGGTAATTAAGGACACAATCAGCAGCTCTGTGTTATGATCACAGTATATCATTCCAGAGAAGATTGCATTCTGTCCTGGGATGTACAGAAGTTGTGGAAGTCCAGTTTTGGGACAACAACAACCCTGAATAGTTGCATCAATTGTCTGGTGAGAAACAGTTTACTGCCATTTGTAAATGCTGTGTGTAGGAGCAACACGTCTTTTTTCTATCTGCATTGTATTCTGTGTTACGTGTTTATTACAATAACCAGTCACGTGAGTAGGGACGTGGTAAAAGCGAAGGGAATAAGTTACGTATTCGTACTTTGCTCTGGGCTGTTTTGATCCTGGGACTGACAAATGCCATATTTTTTGTTGACCGATTAATTGCAGTTTAATGTACGATTAATTATGCGGAAAATTCATTGCTTAAATATTATACGTTGCTGATGAAGGATCGAATATCTATCTCCGACATTTTAGAATGTCATTAACGGAGTGATTGGAGGTTCGTCATGCAAGGAGAACAATCTGTGTGAGGACACCAGCAGCGGCAATTGATTTGGTAGAATTGGCCGCTGTGCTGTGTTTATTTCAAATTTTCCACTGTTCATTTAGTTCAAATTGACAGATATAAACTGAAACATATTCCCTCACCTTCAGAAATATCACACCGTCTTTACGATCCATCTGTTCCTTTAACTTAGTGATTTCCTCCTGAATAAACCTTATATTCTCTTGAATCTTAAGAAGATTTTGCTCCATTGTGTTAAGAATCCTCTTCTCTTCTTCCCTGAGATCCCTGAGTAAGCTCTGCTCTTTCTCAGTGATAATCTGGTGCAGGTCAGCAAACTGGGATGTGATGTGGGACTGAAGGCTGTGTGACTGTTCCTGTCGAATAAAAGGTGAAGATTAGTTTACTACATTGCTGTGTAGTATTTCCTTTTGATATGACGGTGACTGTTCGGTCTACTGGGGTCCATACTACCTCTGAGACATTCCTGTCAACCCCATTCCCTCACGTTTCCCTGAAACCTATACTCCCTCATTGACCCATTAACTCCCACTTGATTCACATACCCTCAACTTCAAAGGGTTAATTGTATTTAACTGTTCGTCCGGCATGTCCTTGGAATGTGTCTGAAACTGTCATGGCCACAGGGAGAGCATGCAAACTCCACACAGACAGCAGCAGAGGTCAGGATTGAACCCAGGTCAGTGGAGCTGCGATACTCGTCTATTCTGCACTAAATGGAGCAAAACTCGACAGTAATAACAGAAATTCCACTCAGGAAGACTCACCCGAACTCCGGAAATCTTCTCTTTCTGTTGCTGCTCCTTTTCCTGGAAGTCTGATTTCTTTTTTGTGAGAGAGTCTAAGGAAGATTTTAGCTGATCCTGGAAGTCAGAGAGTGAAGGAAATAGAAACAAAGATGCATCAAAAGAAACAGGTGATCAAACCCGATTATCACACAAAATGCCGGAGGAACTCAGTTAGTCAGACAGCATCTATTCAGGGGAAATAACCAGTCGGTGTTTCAGGATGAGACCCTTCATTAGGACTGGGAAGGAATGGGACAGAAGCCAGAAAGAAAAGGTTGGGGATGAGAACCAGCTGACAGGTGACGGGTGAGACAACGTGAGGGGGAACTTGATGAAGTGAGAAGCTGAGAGGGGACGGGTAGAAGAGATAAAGGGCTGGAGAAGAAGGAATCTGAGCGAGAGGACAATCGACCATGGAGGAAAAGGGGGGATTTGGGGGCTGTTTGGGGCCATGAATAGTGGTGATGCAGGGGTTGCTAGGAGTCAGGTGTCGAACTTGCCCCGTTTGCAGGTATCGGTGTCAGGAGATAAGTCAGTGGGGAGAAGCGAGTGGGTAACGGAATTACGTAGAGAGCGGAGAGTTGTTGTGGAGGAGGGTGGGACTGCGCTTTTGAAGGGAAAGATGTGCATCGTGGTAGAATCCCATTGGAGACGGCGAACGGTGGGGGATGATGTGTTGTTTATGGAGGCTCGTGTCATGGACAATAAACGATGGGGAGAGTATTAAATTCGAATTACTTTTACCTTGTAGATTTTAACAGCTTCTTTAATCGTCATGAAGCGGTGTTCTCTGTGTTTCTGCGCAACTGCACAGATCACACAGATCAGTGTCTTGTCCGTTTCACAAAACAGCTTCAGTTCTTCCTCATGTTCCTCGCAGTGAAGTTTACTTTCCTTCCCTTTCGGATTCAGGTTTAGATTTCGAGCTTTTTCAGCCAGATTTGCTAAGGCCCGATTCACCCTGAGGGTGCGGTCAGCAATCACCTCTCTACATTCCGGGCAGGAGTTTCTCTGCTCCCTTTCCCAACACTGTGTGATACAAGAGCGACAGAAGTTGTGTCCACACTCCAGAATAACCGGAACGGTGAAGAAATCCAGGCAGATGGAACAAAATACCTCCTCGGTCCAACTCTCGGCCTTTCTTTTCGAAGCCATGTTAACTCCCGGCACTTCCTGATTCAGAATGCTTTCACTTTCGGGGATCTGCTGAACCCCTGCGATTGTAGTACCGCGATTGTCCACTACGAGAGCTGCAGATTCTGATGCTGGATGTGTTCAGTGGAAATTTTGGTTAATGTGGGATCAAAAAGACATTAAAAGTGCAACAGATAAGAAAACGTGGACATGGTCTGTCTAAGCCTGGCTACGAGCGGAGGAGAGATGGCCATATGGCTTGCAAACCCATCTATTAACAACCTAGAGCGACAAAAACGTCAGCTGAATCTCAAAAGGCCCCATCCCTGCGGTCGGAAGGACCTTCCCCTGGAAGACGATTGAAGTCCTGCGCTGAAAGGAGAAGCCGTCTGCCCCCCTGGGGTGGTTCACTACTACAATAACCTTGAGGATTCCTCAGCCAACCCGGCCACTCCCTGTCCTGTGTAGAGAATCCCTGTATATCCAATGGTGTCCCTATAGACTGGAATGTGTCAGTCGGCAGCATTCCTGTACGAAAGCAGTTCCGAAACTTTTTTTGTGCCAAAGACCAATACCAGGAACCGTGAACCCCAGGTTGGGAACCCCTGCTCTCCGGACATCTCGGTGTGATGGCAGGCCAAAAAGTTTAGAGTGTCTTTCCCCGAGCTGATGATCTTCCAGCAGCACTCGCTGTCCGATTTTCTTTGGATCCTGGGAACAGCCCGAAGATCAGTGAGCCTTCTGTCACGCAGCTGCTGTGGCACAGGCCCTTGCATCTCTCTCCACAGATTTTCGCCAGCCCACTGTCCACAAAGAGGTGAGTGACCGTCTCGTCTCCACTGCAGTAATCTCGGAGCAGCACGCTGTGGGAGTGACTCCGGGCATGCAGCAAGGATCAGACTGGGAGGGGCCTTCTCGTCTCCACGGCAGTAATCTCGGGGCAGCACGCTGCGGGAGTGATCTCCGGGCATGCAGCAAGGATCAGACTGGGAGGGGCCCTCTCGTCTCCACTGCAGTAATCTCGGGGCAGTGCGCTGTGGGAGTGACTCCGGGCATGCAGCAAGGATCAGACTGGGAGGGGCCCTCTCGTCTCCAGACAGGTGAGGTCTTGGTGCCTGTTGGTGAGATCTGGTGATGAGGCATTCTGCCAGATGGTCTGGGCTGTCTGCTCAGGGAACCTCTCCACTGTGTCCATCCAGTCCTTCTCCTGCAGTAACTGCAGGACATTCCGTGCTGACAACTGTCTGGTGTTCTTGTGGTCAAAGCTGCTGGTCTGAAAGAACTGCCACCAATTTCGTTAACACAAGGTTCACATGGAGAAGCCTCCTGATTGAGACAGACACAGTCTCACAGGGTATTTACAGGGTAGGGGCAGGAATGATGTTTCTCCTGGCTGGGTAGTTGAACCAGGGATCACAGACTCAAAATCCGAGATCACCTCAGCAGGACTGAGATGAGGAGAAATGTCCCCAACACAGTGCAGTGAATATTTGGAGTTTTCTCCACAAGTTTTCTAAATTAAAAGGACATATTTAGGGGCTCGGCAAACTTCGGAACGTTGCAGGAAAGTGGCGCTGAGGCCAAAGATCAGACATGTTCTGAGTGAGGGGCAGAACAGCGCAACGGGCCGAATGGGAGCGCCTGATCCTGTTTCTTATTTTCTAAATCACGAGTTGACCTTTGCGCCTTGTTCTCCCTTGGCCTTCAGCCTGTCGGATTGCACAGGGGAGCGGTGAGAGCTCTGGAGATCCATCAGCAGCCGCTGCGGTTATTTCATGCCGTTGTGATTTTATCGGTGTTTCTCTGTTTTTGCACAGTTTGTTACCTTCAGCACTCTGGCTGATCTTTCACTGCCTGCTTCTGTTATGGTTACTATTCTATACTTTTTCCAGGTATGTCTGCAGGAAAATGCTTCTCAGAATCAGAATCAGAATCAGAATCAGACTTTAATCGCCAAGTACCTGTGCACACACAAGGAATTTACTTCCGGCAGATGTTGTCTCTCTGCTCATAACAATAACGATGATAAATATAAATGAAAATATAGATTATACAAACAGGTAGTGCAATCCAAGTAATAGTTAGTCGACAGTTAACCGGCAGTTAACTGTTCAGCAAAGTGACCGCAGTAGGGAGAAAACTTCTCCTGTGTCTATTAGTCTTAGTCTGGAGGGATCTGAAGCGCCTACCAGACGGAAGCAGTTCAAACAGTCCGTGCGCAGGATGGAAGGAGTCCTTTATGATGTTCCCTGCCCTCTTCTTCAACCTGGAAGAGTACAGGTCCACAATAGAGGGCAGGGAGGCTCCAATGATGGGCTCGGCAGCCCTCACTGTGCGCTGCAGTCTGGTTCTATCCTGCTTGGTGGCGGCTCCAAACAACACAGTGATGGAGGTGCACAGGACAGACTCAATGACTGCAGTGTAGACCTACAGCTGCATTTCCTGAGGCAGACCATATTTCCTCAAGAGCCGCAGGAAGTACATCCGCTGCTGTGCCAGGATGGAGCTGATGTACTGCTCCCACTTCAGATCCTGAGAGATGGTGGTTCCCAGGAACCTGAAGTTCTCCACGGTGGACACAGGGCTGCCGAGGACTGTGAGGGGGACATAACGGGGGGATGTCTCCTGAAATCCACTATCATCTCCTTTGGCTTGAGCGTGTTCAGCTCCAGATTGTTCCGACCGCACCAGAGCGCCAGTTGGTCCACCTGCTGTCGATATGCAGACTCATTACTGTTCTGGATTAGTCCGATGACGGTGGTGTCGTCTGCAAACTTCAAAAGCTTCTCATAGGGGTTGGAAGAGGTGCAGTCATTGGTGTAGAGGGAGAGAAGACACACCCCTGGGGGGCGCCGGTGTTGGTGATTCGAGTATCCGAGGTGACCTGTCCCATCCTTACCTGCTGACTTCTGTTGGTCAGGAAGCTGTAAATCCAATCGCAGAGGTCAGGTGGCACAGTGAGGTGAGACAATTTGGAGCAGAGGGTATGAGGGACGATGGTGTTAAACGCCGAACTGAAATCCACAAACAGCATCCGAGCATAGGTCCCAGGACGATCCAGATGTTGCAGGATATAGTGCAATCCAGGTTGACTGCATCGTCTACTGACCTATTTGCCCGGTAGGCAAACTGCAGGGGATCCAGCAGGCTGCTGGTGAGGGTCTTCAGGTGGTTCAACACCAAGCGTTCAAAGGATTTCATGACCACAGATGTCAATGCGACAGGTCTGTAGTCGTTCAGTCCTGTGATGGTGGGATTCTTGGGGACCGGGATGATGGCAGAGCGCTTGAAGCAAGTCAGAACCTCACTCAGCTCCAGAGATCTGTTAAAGAGCTGAGTGAAGATGGGAGCCAGCTGATCAGCACAGGCTCGTAGACAGGAGGGGGAGACCCCATCTGGGCCTGGAGATTTTCGGGTCTTATGTCGCTGGAACAGTCGACGTACTTCTCCTTCACTGATTCTAAGCTGTGATCTAGGGGGGCTGGGCAGAAATGGTGGGGAGGTGATTGCAGTAATTGGGGGATGAGTGCCATCGAGTGATGGTCGAGGGAAGGCAGGAAGAGAGTCCGAAGAGGGGGGAGGGACAGGTGTAAAATGGACCCTCTCAAATCTACAGTAAAAGGTATTAAGGTCGTCAGCCAAAGCTTTGTTAACCTCAGTAGGGGGGGAGGGGCAGTGCGTCTCCTGTAGCCAGTGACCTCCTGCAGGCCTCTCCACACCGACAATGAGTCGTTAGCTGAGAAATTATTCCTCAACTTTTCGGAGTAGAGCCGCATGGCCACTCTGATTTCTCTGGTCAGTGCATTTCTGGCCAGCCTGTACAGGGCCCTATACCCACTCCTGTGGGCGTCCTCCTTAGCTTAGCGAAGATATCTGAGTTTGGGGCTAAACCATGGCTTATTGTTGGCGAAGGTCCGGAAAGTTTTTGTGGGTACACATGCATCCGCACAAAAACTGATGGAGGGTGTCACAGTGTCTGTCAGTTCATGTATATCGTTTGAATCTGATGACTTCCCTGTACTTTAATCTGTACATTTTTACTTTGTATTTTACCTGTATTTTAATCTGTACTTTGATTCTGAGAACAAACTGTGACTGACATCTCCAGCTCCTAGCAGCAGCCCGTCCTCACACACACACACAGCCAATCAGCGACCAGCTCTGGGAGAAGGATGCGCTCATTGGTTGAGGAGTGTCAGTGGGCGGGAGGCTGAGCACCCGGCCGGGCCGGAGTTTGGGACCGGAACCGAGTGAGGCCGGAGATCGGGAGCTGCGCCTCGGGTTTCGGCTGCACCACCGGCGGGTCGTGAATCCTTTCGAAGGCAGAGCTGAAGCGACCGGCGGAGATTCCGTGAGATGTTTCAGCTACACGGAGGCGCCCGGCCTTTCCCCGCCGAGGATCGGGGCCTGTTGTCTGGAGTTGTCTCCCAGACCCGTCCCTTCCTGCTGGGAGACGGGAGTTGCCCAGCAGCGGCTGCCGATGGATCTCCGGAGCTCTCACCGCTCCCCTGTGCAATCCGAACGGCTGAAAACCAAGGGAGAACAAGGCGCAAAGGTAAACTCGTGCTTTTGAAAATAAGAAATAGGAGCGTGCAAGGCCATTCGACCCGTTGCTCCTATTCTACCCTTTCCTCAGAATACCCGATCTTTGACATCAGCGCCACTTTCCAACAACGTTCCCATCATCTCTGAGCCCCTAAATTTGACTTTAAATTAAAAAAAAAACTTGTGGAGGAAAATTCCACGTATGCACTACAGTCTGGGTGAGGAAATTTCGCCGGATCTCAGCCCTGCTAAGGTGACCTCTGATTTCGAGTCTGTCAACCCTTGTTCAACATCTCCACCGCCAACACCCCCCCCCCTCCCGCCGGCGAAAACATGATTCCTGCCCCTACCCTGTGAGTCTGTGTCTGTTTCAGTCAGACCACCTCTTATTTCTCTAGTTTTGAGACAGGCCCAAATACTGTACTCTCTCTGAGGACACTACCACAACCCAAAATCAACTTGGGAAACTTCTTCATTCCCTTTATCCGACAGACTGCCTCTGAGACGGGGACCAGACCTGAGCACAGTGTTCCATGCAGGCTCTCAACAGGACCCCATATACCTTCAGAGGAGATGTTTATTCGTGTATTAGATCATAAGACCATATTCCCTATCACATCTGCTCAGCCATTTCATCATGGCCGATCCATTTCTCCTCTCTGCAGCAATCGCCTGTCTTCCCCCGTATCCTCGTCATGCCCTGACCAATCAAGAATCAATCAACCGCTGTCTTAACAATACATAATGAATTAGCCTCACAAGCTGCCTTAGGCAAAGATTTCCACAGATTCAATTCTCCCTGCTACAGGAATTCTCCTCATCTCTTTTTCAAAAGGACAGCCTTCTATTCTGAGGCTGTGTCCTTAGACATGCCCACCAGAGGAAACACCTTCTCCACATTCACTCCATCAAGCTCTCTCAGTATTCAATAGGTTTCAATTAGGTCACCCCTCATTCTTCTGAATTCCAGTGAATTCAGACCCAGAGCCATCGAACGATCTTCATATAACAAGCCATTTAATCCTGGAATCATTTTCATGAACCACATTTGAAATATTTCCAGTTTCAACACACCCTTTCCAAGATAAGGGGCACAAAACTGCTCTCAATACTCCCAAGTGAGGTCTCACCAGTGCTTTATAAAGACTCAACTTACATCTTTGCATTTATAGTCTTGTCCTCTTCAAATGAATGGTGACATCGCATATGGCCTCCTCACCACAGACTCCTGCAAATTAACCTTCGGGGAATTAACCTTCGGGAAGTTAACCTGCACAAGGACTCCCAAATCCCTCTGCATCTCAGTTTTAGAAATTTCTCCCCATTTAGAAAATAGTCCATAAGACCATAAGAACCGTGAGACAGAAGAGCAGAATGAGGCCATCTGGCCCATCGAGTCTACTCCACCATCAATCATGGCTGATCCCTTGTTTTATATCTCCTCCTCAACCCCAGATCCCGGCCTTCTCCCCGTAATCTTTGATGGCATGTCCAAACAAGAAGCTGTCAATCTCTGCATTAAATACACCCAACGAACTGGCCTCCACAGCTTCATGTGGCCACAAATTCACGACCCTTTGGCTAAAGAAATTTATTTGCATCTCTGTTTTGAAAGGACTCCTCTCTATCCTGAGGCCCTGCCCTATTGTCCTGGACTCTCCCACCATGGGAAACATCCTTTCTATATCTACACTGCCTAGGCCTTTCACCAGGACCCCATATACTTTCAGAGGAGATCTTTATTCTTCTATTCAGACCTTCCTTCCCATTCAATGCTCTTCATTTAATATCGAACTCAAACAGTGAACAGACACAACACAGCCTCAGCCTTGAATTTAAAGGGCAGGTGTTGCAACAATTTGAGCTTCATACCGGGGGCCACGGAGCAAGCAGGGTGTCACAAAGGGAGGAATGTGGGAGTGTTGTATGTCTGAGCCCCGCTGTGTGTGTTTGTGTATCAGAATCAGGTTTAATATCACCGGCATATGTGGTGAAATCTGTTCCTTTGTGTCTGCAGTACATTGCAATATTTAGTAATAAAAACAACAGATTACAATTAGAATGTGTAAAATTATATTTAAAATGCAGTGCAAAACAAGTGGGAAAATACTGACGGGGTGTTCATGGGTTCTTTGTCCATTCGGAAATCTGACAGTGGGGAAGAAGCTGTTCCTGAACCAGTGAGTGTGTCTCCAGGGTCCTGTACATTCTCCTTGATGGTAGCAATGAGACAAAGGCATGTCCTGGCTGATGGGGGTCCTTAATGATGGATGCCCTGTTTTTGTGGCAAC
Source organism: Hypanus sabinus (assembly GCF_030144855.1). Lineage (NCBI taxonomy): Eukaryota > Metazoa > Chordata > Chondrichthyes > Myliobatiformes > Dasyatidae > Hypanus > Hypanus sabinus. The sequence goes on from NW_026778987.1 coordinate 600,311, forward strand.
ATCATCTGAATGTGTCCTGGATGCTGTGGAGTCCAGTGCCCATGAAGGAGCTGGCTGAGTTTACAACTTTCTGCAGCATTTTCCGATCCTGTGCAGTGGCCTCTCCACACCAGGCAGTGATGCAACCGGTTAGAATGCTCTCCACAGTACATCTGTAGAAATTTGCAAGTGTCTTTAGTGACAGACCGATTCCCCTCAATCTCCGAATGAAATATAGCCGATGTTGTGCCTTCATTGTAACTGCATCAATATGTTGGGCCCAGGACAGTTCCTCAGAGATGTTGACAGGCAGGAAATGGAAACTGCTCACCCTTTTCACTTCTGATCCCACGATGAGGACTGGTGTTTGTTCCCTAGACTTCCCCTTCCTGTATCCACAATCAATTCCTTTGTCTTCATGATGCTGAGTGCAAGATTGTTGCTGTGACACGACTCAACTTGCTGATCTATCTCACTCCTGTACTCCTCCTCATCAGCGTCTGAAATTCCACCAACAATAGTTGTGTCATCAGCAAGTTTATAGATGAGCCCAGACACCCAGACGTGGGTGTAGAAAGAGTAGAGCAGTGGGCTGAGCCCGTATCGTTGAGGTGTGCCAGTGTTGATTGTCAGCAAGGAGGAGATGTTATTTCTGATCCGCACAGACTGTGGTCTCCCGGTGAGGATCCAGTTGCAGAAGGAGGTACAGAGACCCAGGTTTTGGAGCTTTTTGATTACAATTGATGGTCTGATTGTGTTGGACGCTCAGCTGATATCAGCCGCCTGACTTGTGTATTGCTTTTATAATCAAAGTATAGGCATGTCAACATGTATAATCCGGGGATTTGATTATATTGTAAATTCAGTAAACTCAAGAACAATTGTACGATAAATGAAAGATCGCCGCCAACAGGACAAACAAAACAACCATGTGCAAAAGACAACAAAATTCAAATACAAAAGAAATAAAACAAATAAAAAACCCAGAAAGAAACATCCAGAACTTGAGATGAAGAGCTGTTGATTGTGTCCATTGGTTGTGGGAATAGCAAAGTCTAAGGATCTGGTCACAATTTAGAAAATTTTTTGGTTTAGCAAATTTTTCATTCTCAAGTCCCATTCTCCTTAATTATTATTTTTTTAATCCCTTCCATGACTGACAAAGTCTTTAAGGATTGGGATGAACTAGGTATTAAATGTTTTTGGGACTTGTTTATCACAGGATCTCTTGCATCATCTGACCAATTGCCAAATAAATTTGCACTCCCAAAATCTCATTTTTACAGATACCTTCAAATTAGAGATTTTCTACATTTCCAATTAGCTACTTTTCCTATAGGTCCTGATAAAAATCTACTGGACGATCTTTTAAATTTAAAACATTTTCTTAATGGTTCTATTACCGGTATCTATAACTTGTTGATTGATTCTAGTTAGGACTTTTTAGATAAAATTAAAAAAAAGCTTGGGAGGATGACCTAAATTGTCAGATTTCTGATGATAGATGGCATAAAATCCTTAAACGGGTTAATAAATCATCTTTCTGTGCTCGTCATTCTCTAACACAATTTAAAGTGGTTCATAGAGCTTACGTTTCTAAACAGAAGCTCTCCAGTTTTTACCCGAATGTTTCTCCACTTCGTAATAAATGCAACTCTGCTGATGCCTCTTTAATTCATATGTTTTGGTTTTGCCCTACAATTGAAAAGTTTTGGCGGGAAGTATTTCATACCTTATCTCAACATTTTAGGGTCCAATTTGACTAATTTAGGGCCCTTACTGCCTTACTGCCTTGTTTGCTATTATTGCAAATGAAGATATAACTTTAAATACTCCTAACCTACAGGTTTTAGTTTTTACCTCTCTTTTAACAAGAAGAGCAATCTTGCTTAAATGGAAGGAGTCTACCCAGCCTACACATCTTCAATGGCTACGTGATATTATGTCTTATTTAAATTTAGAAAAGATCCGCTGCTCAGTCTTAAATTCGAAATGATCTTTTTATGATACTTGGGGGCCTTTCCTAAAGTACATTTCCAATTTATAAAGTTTAACAGTGCACAGAATTTTATGTATATTTTTATCTTCTCTTCTTGTGAATACATTTTTTCTAATTATCGATATATATATATATATATACACACAAAATTTATTTTATGATGTATGACCTATCTTTAAATATTTGAATTCAGAGTGGTATACCTTTATGTGTTATGCTATAACATTTTGATCAATTTTATTACAATATATGAATGTACACAAGTTATGTTGAAATGTATCTATGTGTTGCACTCTGTAAATCTTATTTTTTCTTCTGAATAAAAATATTGTAAAAAGAAAGGGCCTGTTGGTTGACTGTAATAACTGTTCCTGAACCTGGGGTTGATGCTCCTGAGACTCATGCACCTTCTTCCTGATGGCAGCATTGAGAAGAGAGCATGGCCTGGGTGGTGGGGGTCCTTGATGATGGATGCTGATTTCCTGCGACAGCACTCCACAGAGATGTGCTCAGTTATGAGGAGAGTTTTACCCGTGATGTGCTGGGCCATATCCACTATGATATGCTGGGCCATTCTACTGAGGACAGACAGTTTCTGCTTTCTTGTAATTGCGCTTGTGTCCCGGGCTCGGGACAGATCCTCTGAAATGTTCACACTGTGGAATTTAAAGTTGCTAAACGTCTCCACCTTTGAGCCCCGATGAGGATTGCCTCATGGGTTCCTGTTTCCTCCTCCAAAGTCCAGAACCAGCTCATTGCTCTTGCTCTCATTGAAGGAGAGGATGCTCTTGGACCATAAGACCATGAGAGACAGAAGCAGAATTAGGCCATTTGGCCCATCAAAACTGCTCTGCCGCTTCATCAGGGTAAATCCATTTTTCCTCCCAGCCCCATTTTCTTGCCTTCACTGCGTATCCTTTCATGCCTTGACCGATCGAAAGTCCATCAACCTCTGCCTTAGCAAAAGGAAAAGCAGCATCCGTCAGCAAGGCAAGATGAGGTGAGGCACCTCCCACTCCTTACCCATACATTTCTGTCCCTCCCCCTCCCCACTCTCTTGCCTACAAACCTCACTTTCACTGCTTACCACTTCTCTCTCTCTCTCCCTCCCCTTCCTCAACTTTCTCAACTCTCTCCTCTCTCACACACTCTACTCCCCTCTTCCACACTCTCTCCCCACACTTCCCACTCTCTCCCAACTCTCTGCTTCACTCTTTCCTCCCCAGTATACCCCATTCTCCTACTCTTGAACCCTCTCTTCCCACGTTCCCTTTCTTTCACTCTCTTCCCTCCCTCTCCCCCTTCCCTGTTCCCCTTTCTCCACCCCTCTCCAGTCTCCCCCACTCTCCCCCTCCCACCCTATCTCCCCCTCTACACCCCCCTCACAGATCAATGATTCTGTGCTCTGTTTACACTTGTTTAATAGATTGTTCGTATTGATTGTATCAGCATTGGCTTCGTTCAGTGACCCAGCTCCGCCTTTCTCCCAGACTGCATATCCTTCATCCATGCCTTTATAGTACACTGAGAGAGAAAGAGACAGAGAGAGGAAGAGAGAGAGACAGAGAGAGGAGAGGGAGAGAGACAAAGAGAGGGAGAGAAAGAGAGAGAGGGAGGGAGAGAAAGAGAGAGAGTGAGAGGGAGGGAGAGTGAGAGTGAGAGACAGCGAGAGAGACAGGCAGAAAGATAGAGGGAGAGATGGAGAAAGGGAAAGAGACAGACAGGCACAGAGAGAGAGTGGGTGAGAGAGAGAGACAGAGAGAGGGAGAGATGGAGAGAGACAGGCAGGGAGAGGAACAGAGGGAGAGAGACAGTCAGAGGGTGGGGAGAGAGTGAGAGGGAGAGACAGAGAGAGAGGCAGAATGAGGGAGAGAGACAGAGACAGAAAGAGAGTGAGAGAGAGACAGACAGAGGGAAAGAGAGAGACAGGCAGAGAGAGAGAGAGGGAGAGAGACAGAGAGAGGGTGGGGAGAGTGAGCGAGAGAGGGAAAGAGAGACAGGGAGAGACAGACAGAGAGAAAGAGAGGGAGAGAGAGAGGGAGTGAGAGATTGAGATAGAGGGAGAGGGAGACAGAGAGAAGGGAAGAGAGGGTGTGGAGAGTGAGAGACAGACAGACAGAGAGAGAGAAAGAGAGAGAGGGTGAGAGGAAGACAGAGAGGGGGAGAGGAGAGAGAGAGGGAGAGTGAGAGGGAGAGAGTGAGACAGAGAAAGAGAGAGGAGGGGGACGGATAGGGAGAGGGAGATGTAGAGGGTGAGAGTGAAATTCCTCTCCTGTCCGGTTCCATTTAGTCCTGTTTCTCCATCCTCCCGGTATCTCCTGCTTCTCAACTTCCCCCGCTCATTATCTGTTCTATCTCTCCTCCTTCTACACACTTACTTCTCCCCTTATCTCATCATCCTTTAGTCTCTCTCCTCCCCACCCCCTCCATTTCACCAACACAGTAGAGCTGGTTACTGACAACAGGAAGTCAGCCGGGGCGATGCAGACATTCCTGTTTACATCAACGGCAGAGGATAAGGGGGTTGAGAGCTCCAATCTCCTGAGAGTGAACACCACTGACAGCCTGTCCTTGTTCAGCCACAAGGACACTATCGCCAAGAAAGCTCAGCGGCCTCTCTGCTTCTTCCAGAGGCTGCAGAAAATCGGCGCCTCCTGGACGACAATAATCTATTTTTAAAGAACACATCCTGTGCGGAAACTAGTCGTGTTGTCACGGCAACAGCACTGGCCACCACCGGAAACACTGCAGAGAGCTGTGAACAAGTTCAGTACATCATGGAAACTGTGGACACTGTTTACACATCTCTCTGCCTCAATAAAACAGTCCACGTTATCAAAGACCCCACACACGTCAAACATCCTGACTTCCTGAGAGATGGGCCACTAACTTCACAATCTCCCTAATGCAGTGTTGTGATTAAATGGTCTGTATGATTCGTTAAGTTAATTAATTGTCCCCTTGTAGCGCCTCATTTCCTAGCGTATCCGAACCGACTCACAATTAGATAGCCTACGGGGGTTTGCGAGCACAGAGCTTTGGAGCCTCTTCGCCATGGGGGGCCGGTTGACAGAGGCTTAAAAGTGAGGCTGAAGTTTTCGAATAAAGTTTTTCCTTCGACTGCAGTTACCGACTCCGTGTCGTAATTTTAGCGCTGCTTGTAGCGCACCGCTACAATTGGTGACCCCGACGGTCCAAACGATTTTTGAACCAGAAATGACCGACGCCGCCTCTGTTCATGCGGTTTCGTTGAAACTGCCGGGTTTCTGGACACAGCGTCCGGACCTATGGTTCCAGCAAGCCGAAGCCCAATTCCACGTTCGCCGGATCACCTCAGAAGACACCCGCTACTACTACGTGGTGGGCTCCCTCGACCAGGACACAGCTGCCCAGGTCGCGGAGTTCGTACAGTCGCCCCCGGCAGACGGCAAGTACACGGAATTCAAAGCCCTGCTCCTCAGGACTTTCGGACTCTCACGGCGCGAGCGG